>NC_141879.1:276168636-276471666 GCF_056163025.1 Triticum urartu | reverse complement strand
AGTTGAGAGATATGAAGTCTCCAACAAGTTCTATAGCTAAAAGATGGAGGAGAATAGCTCAAGCAATGAGCATGTGTTCAGATTGTCTGGGTACTACAATCGCTTGAATCAAGTGGGGGTTAATCTTCCAGATAAAATAGTGATTGACAGAATTCTCTAGTCACCATCACCAAGTTAGTAGAACTTCGTGATGAACTATAGTATGCAAGGGATGATGAAAACGATTCCCGAGCTTTTCATGATGATGAAATCGATGAAGGTAGAAATCAAGAAAGAACATCAAGTGTTGATGATTAACAAGACCACTAGTTTCAAGAAAAAGGGCAAAGGGAAAGAAAGGGAACTTCAAGAAGAACGGCAAGCAAGTTGTTGCTCAAGTGAAGAAGCCCAAGTCTGGTCCTAAGCCTGAGACTAAGTGCTTCTACTGCAAAGGGACTGGTCACTGGAAGCGGAACTTCCCCAAGTATTTGGCGGATAAGAAGGATGGCAAAGTGAACAAAAGTATATTTGATATACAGATTATTGATGTGTATTTTACTAGTGTTCGTAGCAACCCCTCGGTATTTGATACTAGTTCAATTGCTAAGAGTAGTAACTCGAAACGGGAGTTGCAGAATGAACAGAGACTAGTTAAGGGTGAAGTGACGATGTGTGTTGGAAGTGGTTCCAAGATTGATATGATAATCATCGCACACTCCCTATACTTTCGGGATTAGTGTTGAACCTAAATAAGTGTTATTTGGTGTTTGCGTTGAACATGAATATGATTTGATCATGTTTATTGCAATACGGTTATTCATTTAAGTTAGAGAACAATTGTTGTTCTGTTTACATGAATAAAACCTTCTATGGTCATACACACCAACGAAAATGGTTTGTTGGATCTCGATCGTAATGATACACATATTCATAAAATTGAAGCTAAAAGATGCAAAGTTAATAATGATAGTGCAACTTGTTTGTGGCACTGCCGTTTAGGTCATATTGGTGTAAAGCGCATGAAGAAACTCCATGTTGATGGACTTTTGGAATCACTTGATTATGAATCAATTGATGCTTGCGAACCATGCCTCATGGGCAAGATGACTAAGACTTTGTTCTCCGGAACAATGGAGCGAGCAAAAGATTTGTTGGAAATCATACATACTGATGTATGTGGTCCGATGAATATTGAGGCTCACGGTAGGTATCATTATTTTCTGATCTTCACAGATGATTTGAGTAGATATGAGTATATCTCCTTGATGAAACACAAGTCTGTCACATTTGAAAAGTTCAAAGAATTTCAGAGTGAAGTGGAGAATCATCGTAACAAAAATAAAAGTTTCTACGATATGATCGCAGAAGTAAAATATTTGAGTTACGAGTTTGGCCTTCAGTTAAAACAATGTGAAATAGTTTCACTACTCACGCCACCTGGAACACCACAGTGTAATGGTGTGTCCGAATGTCATAACCGTACTTTATTAGATATGGTGAGATCTATGATGTCTCTTACCGATCTACCACTATCGTTTTGGGGTTATGCATTAGAGACAGCTGCATTCCCGTTAAATAGGGCACCATCTAAATCCGTTGAGATGACACCATATGGACTATGGTTTGGCAAGAAACCTAAGCTGTCGTTTCTTAAAGTTTGGGGCTGCGATGCTTATATGAAAAAGTTTCATCTTGATAAGCTCAAACCCAAATTGGAGAAATGTGTCTTCATAGGATACCCAAAGGAGACTATTGGGTACATCTTCTATCACAGATCCGAAGGCAAGACTTTTGTTGCTAAATTCGGAGTCTTTCTAGAGAAGGAGTTTCTCTCGAAAGAAGTGAGTGGGAGGAAAGTAGAACTTGATAAGGCAACTGTACCTGCTCCCTTATTGGAAAATAGTTCATCACAGAAATCTGTTCCTGTGACTACTACACCAATTAGTGAGGAAGCTAATGATGAAGATCATGTAACTTCAGATAAAGTTACTACCGAAACCTCATAGGTAAACTAGAGTGAGATCCGCACCAGAGTGGTACGGTAATCCTGTTCTGGAGGTCATGTTACTTGACCATGACGAACCTACGAACTATGAGGAAGCAATGATGAGCCCAGATTCCGCGAAATGGCTTGAGGCCATGAATCTGAGATGAGATCCATGTATGAGAACAAAGTATGGACTTTGATTGACTTGCCCATTGATCGGCGAGCCATTGAGATTAAATGGATCTACAAGAGGAAGACGAACGCTGATAGTGGTGTTACTATCTACAAAGCTAGAATTGTCGCAAAAGGTTTTCGACAAGTTCAAGGTGTTGACTACAATGAGAGTTTCTCACTCGTGTCTATGCTTAAGTCTGTCTGAATCATGTTAGCAATTGCCACATTTTATGAAATCTGGCAAATGGATAAACAAAACTACATTCCTTAATGGATTTATTAAAGAAGAGTTGTATATGATGCAGCAAGAAAGTTTTGTCAATCCTAAAGGTGCTAACAAAATATGCAAGCTCCAGTGATCCATCTATGGACTGGTGCAAGCATCTCGGAGTTGGAATATGCGCTTTGATAAGTTGATCAAAGCATATAGTTTTATACAGACTTGCGGTGAAGCCTGTATTTACAAGAAAGTGAGTGGGAGCACTACAGCATTTCTGATAACTATATGTGAATGACATATTGTTGATCGGAGATAATGTAGAATTATTCTGCAAAGCATAAAGAAATGTTTGAAAGGAGTTTTTCAAAGAAAGACCTCGGTGAAGCTGCTTACATATTGAGCATCAAGATCTATAGAGATAGATCAAGACGCTTGATAAGTTTTTCAATGAGTACATAACTTGACAAGATTTTGAAATAGTTCAAAATGGAACAGTCAAAGAAAGAGTTCTTGCCTGTGTTACAAGGTGTGAAGTTGAGTAAGACTCAAAACCCGACCATGACAGAAGATAGAGAGAGAATGAAAGTCATTCCCTATGCCTCAGCCATAGGTTCTATAAAGTATGCCATGCTGTGTACCAGACCTATTGTATACCCTGCCCTGAGTTTGGCAAAGGAGTACAATAGTGATATAGGAGTAGATCACTGGACATTGGTCAAAATTATCCTTAGTGGAATAAGGATATGTTTCTCGATTATGGAGGTGACAAAAGGCTCGTCGTAAAAGGTTACGTCAATGCAAGTTTTGACACTGATCCAGATGACTCAAAGTCTCAATCTGGATACATATTGAAAGTGGGAGCAATTAGCTAGAGTAGCTTAGTGAAGAGCATTGTTGACATAGAAATTTGCAAAATACATATGGATCTGAATGTTGCCTAAACTTCTCTCACAAGCAAAACATGATCACACCTTAGTACTCTTTGGGTGTTAATCACATAGCGATGTGAACTAGATTATTGACTCTAGTAAACCCTTTGGGTGTTGGTCACATGACGATGTGAACTATGGGTGTTAATCACATGGTGATGTGAACTATTGCTATTAAATCACATGGCGATGTGATCTAGATTATTGACTCTAGTGCAAGTGGGAGACTGAAGGAAATATGCCCTAGAGGCAATAATAAAGTTATTAGTTATTAGTTATTTCCTTATTTCATGATAAATGTTTATTATTCATGCTAGAATTGTATTAACCGGAAATATAATACATGTGTGAATACATAGACAAACAGAGTGTCACTAGTATGCCTCTACTTGACTAGCTCGTTGATCAAAGATGGTTAAGTTTCCTAACCATAGACATGAGTTGTCATTTGATTAACAGGATCACATCATTAGGAGAATGATGTGATTGACTTGACCCATTTCGTTAGCATAGCACTTGATCGTTTAGTTTGTTGCTATTGCTTTCTTCATGACTTATACATGTTCCTATGACTATGAGATTATGCAACTCCCGTTTATCGGAGGAACACTTTGTGTGCCACCAAACATCACAACGTAGCTGGGTGATTATAAAGGTGCTCTACAGGTGTCTCCAAAGGTACTTGTTGGGTTGGCGTATTTCGAGATTAGGATTTGTCACTCCGATTGTCGGAGAGGTATCTCTGGGCCCACTCAGTAATGCACATCACTATAAGCCTTGCAAGCATTGCAACTAATGAGTTAGTTGTGGGATGATGTATTACGGAACGAGTAAAGAGACTTGCCGGTAACGAGATTGAACTAGGTATTGAGATACCGACGATCGAATCTCGGGCAAGTAACATACCGATGACAAAGGGAACAACGTATGTTGTTATGCGGTCTGACCGATAAAGATCTTCATAGAATATGTAGGAGCCAATATGGGCATCCAGGTCCCGCTATTGGTTATTGACCAGAGAGGTGTCTCGGTCATGTCTACATAGTTCTCGAACCCGTAGGGTCTTCACGCTTAACGTTCGTTGATGATATAGTACTATGTGAGTTATGTATGTTGGTGACCAAATGTTGTTCGGAGTTTTGGATCAGATCACAGATATGACGAGGAACTCCGGAATGGTCCGGAAGTAAATATTGATATGTGGATAGTAGTGTTTGATCTCCGGAAGGGTTCCGTAATTCACCGGAAGGGGTTCTGGATGTTTCCTGAAATTTTTAGGCACGAGAACACTTTATCTGGGCCTAAGGGGAAAGCCCACGAGGCTTTTGGAAAGTGCAAAAGGAAGTTTTGCGGAGACCAGAGGCTAGACGCCAGGAATCCTGGCGTCTAGGGGGGTAGATGCCGGGAACCCTGGCGTCTAGCCCTGGAGTTCGAGAAGGACTCTTGCCTTTCGGGTGAAACCGACTTTGAGGAGGCTTTTGCTCCAAGTTTCGACCCTAGGGCTCAACATATAAATAGAGGGGTAGGGCTAGCACCAAAGACACATCAAGAAACACCAAGCCGTGTGCTGGCAACCCCGTCCCCTCTAGTTTATCCTCCGTCATAGTTTTCGTAGTGCTTAGGCGAAGCCCTGCGGAGATTATTCTTCACCAACACCGTCACCACGCCGTCGTGCTGCCGGAACTCATCTACTACTTCGCCCCTCTTGCTGGATCGAGAAGGCGAGGACGTCACCGAGCCGAACGTGTGCAGAACTCGGAGGTGCCATGCTTTCGGTACTTGGATCGGTCGGACGTGAAGACGTACGACTACATCAACCGTGTTGATATAACGCTTCCGCGAATGGTCTACGAGGGTATGTAGACAACACTCTCCCCTCTCGTTCCTATGCATCACCATGATCTTGCGTGTACCTGATAGTATTTTGCTTGTCTATGTTGTTGTAGATAGATGGCCCATGTTTTTGTTCCGTTAAATTTTAATGCGTTCCTTGAGAAAGCAAATTTCAAAGATGATGGTAGCAATTACACAGACTGGGTCCGTAATTTGAGGATTATCCTCATTGCTGCACAGAAGAATTACGTCCTGGAAGCACCGCTGGCTGCAAGGCCTGCTGTAGATGCTGCTGATGACGTTGAGAACGTCTGGCAGAGCAAAGCTGATGACTATTCCACAGTTCAGTGTGCCATGCTTTACGACTTAGAACCAGGACTTCAATGACGTTTTGAATGTCATGGAGCATATGAGATGTTCCAGGAGTTGAAGTTAATATTTCAAGCAAATTCCCGGATTGAGAGATATGAAGTCTCCAATAAGTTCTACAGCTGCAAGATGGAGGAGAATAGTTCTGTCAGTGAACATATACTCTGGATGTCTGGGTACCATAATCACTTGACTCAACTAGGGGTTAATATTCCCGTTGATAGTGTCATTGACAGAGTTCTTCAATCACTGCCACCAAGCTACAAGAGCTTCGTGATGAACTATAATATGCAAGGGATGGATAAGACAATTCCCGAGCTCTTCGCAATGCTAAAGGCTGCGGAGGTAGAAATCAAGAAAGAGCATCAAGTGTTGATGGTCAACAAGACCAGCAGTTTCAAGAAAAAGGGTAAAGGGAAGAAGAAGGGGAACTTCAAAAAGAACAGCAAACAAGTTGCTGCTCAGGAGAAGAAACCCAAGTCTGGACCTAAGCCTGAGACTGAGTGCTTCTACTACAAACAGACTGGTCACTAGAAGCGGAACTGCCCCAAGTATTTGGCTGATAAGAAGGATGGCCAGGTGAACAAAGGTATATGTGATATACATGTTATTGATGTGTACCTTACTAGAGCTCGCAGTAGCACCTAGGTATTTGATACTGGTTCTGTTGCTAATATTTGCAACTCGAAACAGGGACTACAGATTGAGCGAAGATTGGTTAAGGACGAGGTGACAATGCGCGTGGGAAATGGTTCCAAAGTCGATGTGATCGCCGTCGGCACGCTACCTCTACATCTACCTCCGGGGTTAATTTTAGACCTGAATAATTTTTATTTGGTGCCAGCGTTAAGCATGAACATTATACCTGGATCTTGTTTGATGTGAGACGTTTATTCATTTAAATCTGAGAATAATGGTTGTTCTATTTATATGAATAATGTCTTTTATGGTCATGCACCCTTGAAGAGTGGTCTATTTGTGTTAAACCTCGATAGTAGTAATACACATATTCATAATGTTGAAGCCAAAACATGCAGAGTTGATAATGATAGTGCAACTTATTTGTGGCACTGCCGTTTAGGTCATATTGGTGTAAAGTGCATGAAGAAACTCCATTCTGATGGACTTTTGGAATCACTTGATTATGAATCACTTGGTACTTGCGAACCATGCCTCATGGGCAAGATGACTAAAACGTCGTTCTCCGGAACTATGGAGCGAGCAACAGATTTGTTGGAAATCATACATACTGATGTATGTGGTCCAATGAATATTGAGGCTCGAGGCGGGCATCGTTATTTTCTCACCTTCACAGATGATTTGAGCATATATGGGTATATCTACTTAATGAAACATAAGTATGAAACATTTGAAAAGTTCAAAGAATTTTAGAGTGAAGTGGAAAATCATCGTAACAATAAAATAAAGTTTCTATGATCTGATCATGGAGGAGAATATTTGAGTTACGAGTTTGGTCTACATTTGAAACAATGCGGAATAGTTTCCAACTCACGCCACCCGGAACACCACAGCGTAATGGTGTGTCCGAACGTCGTAATCATACTTTACTAGATATGGTATGATCTATGATGTCTCTTACAGATTTACCGCTATCGTTTTGGGGTTATGCTTTAGAGACGGTTGCATTCACGTTAAATAGGGCACCATCGAAATCCATTGAGACGACGCCTTATGAACTGTGGTTTGGCAAGAAACCAAAGTTGTCATTTCTTAAAGTTTGGGGCTGCGATGCTTATGTGAAAAGGCTTCAACCTGATAAGCTCGAACCCAAATCAGAGAAATGTGTCTTCATAGGATACCCAAAGGAAACTATTGGGTACACCTTCTATCACAGACCCGAAGGCAAGACATTTGTTGCTAAAAATGGATCCTTTCTAGAGAAGGAGTTTCTCTCAAAGGAAGTGAGTGGGAGGAAAGTAGAACTTGATGAGGTAACTGTACCTGCTCCCTTATTGGAAAGTAGTTCATCACAGAAACCGGTTCCTGTGACACCTACACCAATTAGTGAGGAAGCTAATGATGATGATCATGAAACTTCAAATAAAGTTACTACCGAACCTCGTAGGTCAACCAGAGTAAGATCCGCACCAGAGTGGTACAGTAATCCTGTTCTGGAAGTCATGTTACTTGACCATGATGAACCTACGAACTATGAAGAAGCGATGGTGAGCCCAGATTCCGCAAAATGGCTTGAGGCCAGAAAATCTGAGATGGGATCCATGTATGAGAACAAAGTGTGGACTTTGGTTGACTTGCCCGATGATCGGCAAGCCGTCGAGAATAAATGGATCTACAAGAAGAAGACTGACGCTGACGGTAATGTTATTGTCTACAAAGCTCGACTTGTTGCGAAAGGTTTTTTACAAGTTCAAGGGGTTGACTACGATGAGACTTTCTCACCCGTAGCGATGCTCAAGCCTGTCCGAATCATGTTAGCAATTGCCACATTTTATGATTATGAAATTTGGAAAATGGATGTCAAAACTGCATTCCTGAATGGATTTCTAGAAGAAGAGTTGTATATGATGCAACCAGAAGGTTTTGTCGATCCAAAGGGTGCTAACAAAGTGTGCAAGCTCCATCGATCCATTTATGGACTGATGCAATCCTCTCAGAGTTGGAATAAACGTTTTGATAGTGCGATCAAAGCATATGGTTTTATACAGACTTTTGAAGAAGCCTGTATTTACAAGAAAGTGAGTGGGAGCTCTGTAGCATTTCTAATATTATATGTGGATGACATATTGTTGATTGGAAATGATATAGAATTTCTGGATAGCATAAAAGGAAACTTGAATAAGAATTTTTCAATGAAAGACCTCGGAGAAGCTGCTTATATGTTGGGCATCAAGATCTATAGAGATAGATCAAGACGCTTAATTGGACTTTCACAAAGCACATACCTTGATAAATTTTTGAAGAAGTTCAAAATGGATCAAGCAAAGAATGGGTTCTTGCCTGTATTACAAGGTGTGAAGTTGAGTAAGACTCAATGCCCGACCACTGCAGAAGATAGAAATAAAATGAAAAGTGTTCCCTATGCTTCAGACATAGGCTCTATCATGTATGCAATGATGTGTACGAGACTTGATGTGTGCCTTGCTATTAGTTTAGCAGGGAGGTACCAAACTAATCCAGGAGTGGATCACTGGATAGCGGTCAAGAACATCCTGAAATACATAAAAAGGACTAAGGATATGTTTCTCGTTTATGGAGCTGACAAAGAGCTCGTCGTAAATGGTTACGTCGATGCAAGCTTTGACACTGATTTGGACGATTCTAAATCGCAAACCGGATACGTGTTTATATTGAACGGTGGAGCTGTAAGTTGGAGTAGTTCTAAACAAAGTGTCGTGGCGGGATCTACGTGTGAAGCGGAATACATAGCTGCTTCAGAAGCAACAAATGAAGGAGTCTGGATGAAGGAGTTCATATCCGATCTAGGTGTCATACCTAGTGCATCGGGTCCAATGAAAATCTTTTGTGACAATACTGGTGCAATTGCCTTGGCAAAGGAATCCAGATTTCACAAAAGAACCAAGCACATCAAGAGACACTTCAATTCCATCCGGGATCAAGTCCATGTGGGAGACATAGAGATTTGCAAGATACATACGGATTTGAATGTTGCAGACCCATTGACTAAGCCTCTTCCACGAGCAAAACATGATCAGCACCAAGACTCCATGGGTGTTAGAATCATTACTATGTAATCTAGATGATTGACTCTAGTGCAAGTGGGAGACTGAAGGAAATATGCCCTAGTGGCAATAATAAAGTTATTGTTTATTTCCTCATATCATCATAAATGTTTATTATTCATGCTCAAATTGTATTAACCGGAAACATACATGTGTGAATACATAGACAAACATAGTGTCACTAGTATGCCTCTACTTGACTAGCTCGTTGATCAAAGATGGTTGAGTTTCCTAACCATAGACATGAGTTGTCATTTGATCAACGGGATCACATCATTAGGAGAATGATGTGATTGACTTGACCCATTCCGTTAGCTTAGCACTTGATCGTTTACTTTACTCCTATTGCTTTCTTCATGACTTATACATATTCCTATGACTATGAGATTATGCAACTCCTGAATACCGGAGGAACAATTTGTGTGCTACCAAATGTCACAACATAACTGGGTGATTATAAAGGTGCTCTACAGGTGTCTCCGATGGTGTTCATGGAGTTGGCATAGATCAAGAATAGGATTTGTCACTCCAATTGTCGGAGAGGTATCTCTGGGCCCTCTCGGTAATGCACATCAGTAAGCCTTGCAAGCAATGTAACTAATGAGTTAGTTGCGGGATGATGCATTACGGAACAAATAAAGAGACTCGCCGGTAACGAGATTGAGCTAGGTATTGAGATACCGACGATCGAATCTCGGGCAAGTAACATACCGATGACAAAGAGAACAACGTATGTTGTTATGCCGTTTGACCGATAAAGATCTTTGTAGAATATGTAGGAACCAATATGAGCATCCAGGTTCCGCTATTGGTTATTGACCAGAGACATGTCTCGGTCATGTCTACATAGTTCTCGAACCCGTAGGGTCCGCACGCTTAAAGTTCTGTGATACTCAGTATTATGAGTATATATGTTTTGATGTACCGAAGGTAGTTCGGAGTCCCGAATATGATCACGGACATGACGAGGAGTCTCGAAATGGTTGATACATAAAGATTGATATATTGGAAGCCTACATTTGGACATCGTAAGAGTTCCGGGTGAAATCGAGATTTTACTGGAGTGCCGGAGGGGTTACCGGAACCCCCCGAGGGTTAATGGGCCTTGTTGGGCCCTATCGGCGTCAAAACCGGCGGATCTCGGGTAGGGGGTCCCGAACTATGCGTCTAGGCCAGACGGTAACAGGAGGAAAGGAACACGATGTTTTACCCAGGTTCGGGCCCTCTTGATGGAGGTAAAACCCTACGTCCTGCTTGATTAATATTGATGATATGGGTAGTACAAGAGTAGATCTACCACGAGATCAAGGAGGCTAAACCCTAAAAGCTAGCCTATGGTATGGTTGTTGTATGATGAAGTTGTCCTACAGACTAAAACCCTCCGGTTGATATAGACACCGGAGAGGGTTAGGGTTACACAAAGTCGGTTACAATGGTAGGAGATCTTGAATATCCGCATCGCCAAGCTTGACTTCCACGCCAAGGAAAGTCCCATCCGGACATGGGACGAAGTCTTCAATCTTGTATCTTCATAGTCCTGGAGTCCGGCTGAAGGTATAGTCCGGCTACCCGAACACCCCCTAATCCAGGACTCCCTTAGTAGCCCCTGAACCAGGCTTCAATGACGATGAGTCCGGCACGTAGATTGTCTTCGTCATTGCAAGGCGGGTTCCTCCTCCAAATTCTTCATAAAAGTTTGTAAACACCAAGAGTAGTGTCCGGCTCTGCAAAATAAGTTTCCACATATTGCCACGGAGAGAATAATATTAACACAAATCTAATCCGTTGACGTATTCCGCAGCGTGACATCACACTACGGCCAAGCCTTTATTCGAATCGTTTTCACTTTTCCACCTCAATGTGTTTTGCGAGGCGGTTTCCTTGGCACGTCTTGTCAAAGCAGAGATCGTGTCCCCTTTATTTATGGGATTCTCATCAATACGGACGTGGGTAACCCAATCGTGCCCGTTAGCATGTCTTCTCGATTAAAGGTGAGTCCCAAACGGTTACGGGGAGGGCTCCTGGTATTCAACCTCTTATAAAGAGACCAAGGCCTTACTCCTTTTCTCCAATCTCAAAACAATTTCGCCCGTCGCCTCGAGTTCCAACACCCTAGGCTCCAGATTCCAGGCACTTCGGACCTTCGACAATGTCCGGTTCCGACCTTCAAGGCCGATGGATGCCCTCCTCCGTCACGGAGGAGGACGTGCTAAAGTTGAGAGAGGCTAAGTTCTTGACCGCCGAAATTTTGCATAGGTTGCCTGCTCAAAGGCAGGCTATTCCCAGTCCCCAGCCCGGTGAGAGCGTAGTGTTCATGTCTCACTTCCTTCGGGGGTTAGGCTTCCCGATGGATCCCTTCGTGAGGGGGCTGATGTTCTATTATGGGCTGGAATTTCATGACTTAGCTCCGGAGTCCATCCTCCACATTTCCTCATTCATCGTTGTGTGCGAAGCGTTCCTCCGTGTTACTCCTCACTTCGGATTATGGCTCAAGACTTTTGGAGTGGAGCCGAAGATGATCGAGGGACGGCACGCAGAGTGCGGAGGCGCTGTCATAAGTAAGAATGCTGATGCTCCATGGCCCGAGGGCTCCTTTCAAGAGGAGCTCGGCTTGTGGCAACAAGAGTGGTTCTATATCACCGCTCCCAGGAGCACCAAGTGGGTGGCGCCTCCTGCCTTTCGCTCGGGTCCCCCACCACGGCTAGCGTCATGGGTCAACAAAGGATTAGATTGGGGGTTATCCAAAGACGTGCCCTTGTTGCAGGGCCGCATTAGGGATCTCTTAGAAAGAGACCTCAACCTGGTCAAGGTGACGCAGGTCATGCTGATTCGCCGAACACTGCCCGGCAAACGTCGCTCCCTTCGTCTGTGGGAGTTTAATCCGGAGGGACCACGAGATCTCCAGCATTTTATGGGCGCAACACCCGTGGATATGTATAAAATGTTCTTCGGATCACAAGCAATGTGTCCGGATTTGACCGAGGACGCAGGTTTAAGCTGCAATCGCCCGGATACTCAAGTAAGTAACCTTGTGCCCGGACTCGCTATCCATAAAATTGTCATAAATTCGCCCCTAAAAGAGCTGTCCTTTTAAACAGGAGTGGATAGCGAAGGCAAAGCTGATCAGGTGTCCGGCTCCCCTTCCTGAGACCAGGCCGGATCCCATGCTAGTCAGGATGTTGAAGATCGTGCCTTTGGAGGGAAGTGAGGGGGAGGACATGGAAACTATGGCCTCCTCGAAGGAGGCTGCTCCGAAGGGAAGAACCGACAATTCCTCTCCTAAGGGGAAGAAGAGGGCCGCCTCCGACGACCCGGAGACCATGGCCTCAAAGCGGGGGAAAAAGTCCTCGTCAGAGGGTCCGACGCCGGGGAGATCCTTGGCCGAACTACGCCCTTAAAGGGATCAGCCCTCCAGCGAGCCGTAAGTAGAGAAAGATTTTCCTTTAGAGGGATGAGAGAAGTCCTTGCTTTTTATCTGAGAATATTAACCGAAATTTTACTTTGTAGCTCAGACCTCAGCCCTTCTCAGCAGAGCTCGTCTTCGGGGGATCTTCTTCCGGAGATGATGGAGAGTGGAACGCCTCCCCCTGCCGTACCGCCTGGCGAGGCGGGCGACCCTGAGGTGTCGTCGCGGAGGGTTTCTCCGAATCCGGCAGGGGTGGAAGGTAGCCGTATGTCCCCCCAAGGTTCTCCGCGTCCGGCCTTCGATGGAGGTCATAGGACGAGTCCGGCACCGTCCGATGTGCGGTCGGAGGAGCTGATGATTCTGCTGGGGCAAGCTTCTATCTCAGAGGAGCACCGTGCATTGATGGGTACGGTGATTGGAAGGATTTCGTCCGCGGAAAGCGGATTGCATGAGGCCGTCAGAAGTTTGCTGACGGGTTTTGAGGTATGTTTGATAATGTACTTCTTTGTCAGTTGCGCATAAACAAGATGCGCCCTGTGTAGATAATAGCCCCTGAGACTCTGTGCGTTGTCAAAATTGACGGCGCGCAGAGGATCATAATCCCAGGTCTAAAATGTCGCCTTTGTATACAGGTGGCGAAGTGTCCGGAATCGAGCCGAACTGATGATTTTGCCAAACTAAAGCGGCAACTTGACGTGGTAGATGCCGACATCGTGCTCGTCAACGAGCAGCTTGATGAGGCTCAAGGTATGCAATTCCTCGGGCGGCATCTGGTAAGAGGAGCTTTATGCCAGTATCTTATAATGTGTGTGCTTGACGCAGATGGTGCGGCCGCCGTGGAGAGTCTTCGGGTGGAACTTGTCCGAGCTAAGGAACAAGCTAGGAAAAGTGATGCGGCTGCCGAGAAGGCCCTTGAAGAGCCGAGAGCCGAACAGGCTGCTCACTGCCGAAGCAAGAAGGAGATGGCCGTGATGGCCGTGAAGTTAAAAAGTGCTACTGACCGTTGCAAGTTTCTTGAGAAAGAAGACCGGGCGAGACAGACGGACTTAGAGAAGGCCGTTGCTGATGCCAAGGACGCTCGCTCTGCGATGAGAGCTGCGAAGGAGGAGCTGCGTCAGGCCGGACAGATTGCGGCTGGAAAGCCCTTTATGCTGCGGAGGAAGTTTTGCGATCCGAAGTTTGCTCCGTTGGACCGGATGTGGAGTGCGGAGGACACCTATCTGGATTTGGCAGCGAGTGCTGCTGATGCGACCGAATACTTTCGAGATCAAGAAGATCGCGAAGTGGAAAGGCTTTTCTGGTCGCAGTTCCAGAATCCAGAGCGTCCACTGGCAGTGGACGATCGTCTGGCTCAATGGGCCGAACTGAATAGATTGTCCGGGCTCGCCATGAAGTACGTCATGGGTCATCTGTGGCCGGGGAGATCGGAGCCGAAGAGTTATTTCAGCTTGGTGCGGCAATTCCTTGACGTGGTGCCACGTATCAATGCGATGAAGAGGTCAGCATGCATAGAGGGCGCACGGATGGCTCTTGCCTGTGTCAAGACATACTGGGCAGAGATGGAGACCACCGTTGTTGCATCCCGAGATTCGGACAAAAGCCGAGTACCCTCCGAGCACTATTTTTAGGAAGTCCTTGAAGGCGCTCGTGTAATAGAGACGCAGTGCTCGAAGGATGCTATGTTCTGATAGCATATGTAATTATAAAGCAATATTTTGACGAATTGTAGTAGCCTTTTATACTTGTGCCTTCAAGTATTTGGAACATCTCCTGTGCGGCTGTTTTAAGATATATATATATATATATATATATATATATATACAAAATCTGAAAGATTGCAGTTGTTGGCTTCAGCCTCCACGCACATAGTCCGGGGGTGCTTGCAGAAGGTGCATTTTCACACTTAATCCAACGTCTTGGTCCTACAAAGGAGGTGATAGCGCAGCGAGCTAGGCAACCGGACTATAATGCTTTAACACTTTCACTTAGCCATAGGAGCTTGACAATGGGACTATTTAGGTCGCCCCTGGTGGCGACTGCGCTCGCCCGAATTTGGGGCGCGTATGTGCCTGGCCGGGAAACGGCCCTTCGTTAATGCGAAGGAATCCTACAGATTCCGGAGAGTCATCGAGTGGTTGACCAGTCTCACGCCATATCATGACAGTCGGTTTTCGGCTTTCTCTACTGAGGTGCTCGCCTGGCCGAACCAGGGCACAATCGCAGTAGTTCTCCTGGTGCCGCCTTAGCCGATAGAGCGGAACGTAAGGCGGCCGAACACAGGAGCCGGGCAACCCAACATTTGACCAAAATCATGACTCGGAGCTGATGCATATAAGGCCAAACTCGCGACGTCGAACACTCCCTAAGGTATTCGGTCTTTATGAGAGCGGGCGAGGTAACGCTCTGAGGTATAAGCCCCTAGTGTCCAGGTACGCGCAAGAATTCTGACGTGGCCACATGCCAAGACGCCAGCCTCCTCCTTGGTCATAGAACCAAGGGATGTGTATCAACAAGAGACAGTAAAAAAGGTTTACGCAGGGTCTTAATCTGAAAAGAATCCTTGGAACGGGTCCCTACTGCACGTCTGCGCCTGTGTCTCCGTTGTGCCGTATCCTGGACGGGCGCAACACGACGTTCATCTGTAAAAAGAGAGCAACTAAGTTGAAAAAGGGACGTGCCGAACAAAAGTTATATGAAATAAACAAAGTGTAAAGTAAAATATAAAAAATTGAGCTTTATTGTCTCTTATTTTATACGTGTGAAGCCCCTAGTGCAGGGGTATATGGCCACTAAGCCTTTATCAACGATACTTTTGTGCCGGACTCGTCTATCCGTGTCCGTGGTCTTAATGACCTGTTCCGATGTTCTGGCTGGTGAAGCCATTGTATTGTGGGGCTGTTAAAGCGGCCGCACAATCCTCCGCTTGGGGGAGGTGTTCTCACTACTTCCCCTTTAAGGAGGTGATGACGCGTGGACCGGGCATCTTAAGCGTAAGAGATGCATAATGTGGTATTGCGTTAAAGCAGGCGAAAGCTTCACGTCCCAGTAGTGCTTGATAGCGACTTGAGAATGGGACGATGTGGAAAGTCAGCTTTTCGCGACGGAAGTTATCGGCAGAGCCGAAAATAACCTCGAGCCGGAGAAAACCCATGCAATGGGTGTCCGGACCTGGCGTTACTCCTTGAAAGGAGGTTTTGCTGTGGCGAATTCTTTTTGGGTCGATCCCCATGTGGCGGATTGAGTCCTGATATATCAGGTTGAGTCCGCTGCCACCGTCCATAAGGACATTTGAAAACTGGAGTCCGCCAATTATTGGATCGAGTACCAGGGCATTCCAGCCTGGGTTCCTGACACTTCTAGAATAATCCAGATGATCGAAGATGATTGGTTTTGACAACCAGTGGCGGGATTCCTTTGGGATAGGCCGTGGGGCGCGTACCTTTATGGGCGCCGCACGTTTTGTTATGTGGAGTAAGTTTACTGTTTTTACATCTTGTGGGAAATTCTTTTGTTTCCTGGTACTCTGCTTTTGGGGTTCGTCCTCGTCTTCGCTTGGTGTGTCGAGCCCCTTGTGTTTGGCGTTGAGTCTGCCGGATTGTTTGAAAACCCAACAATCTCTGTGGGTATGGTTAGCAGGCTTTCCGGGAGTGCTGTGTATTTGACATATCCTATCCAAGATTTTGTTTAGGTTGGATAGGTCGTCCCTGTTATCTTGGAGGGGTGGCTTTTTCTGATTCTGCCGTGAGCTTTTGAATCCGGCGTTGACTGCCATGCTCTTCGGACTTTTTTCCTTAGTCCGCCGACGGTCCTTATTGCGTCGCGGTTTTCCATTTCCATCCCTAGTTTCAGATGTACTTGGGTTACTGGTGCTGCATCTTGCCAACCAGCTATCCTCTCCTGCGCAAAAGCGGGTCATGAGGCTTGTTAGTGCGGCCATTGTTCTTGGCTTTTCTTGGCCGCTGTGTCTGGCGAGCCATTCGTCTCGGACATTATGCCTGAAAGCCGCTAAGGCTTCAGTGTCCAGACAGTCGACTATCTGATTCTTTTTAGTAAGAAATCTATTCCAGAATTGCCGAGCTGACTCTCCGGGCTGTTGAGTTATGTGACTAAGATCGTCTGCATCCGGAGGGCGGACATAGGTCCCTTGAAAATTTGCTCGGAAAGCGTCCTCGAGCTCTTCCCAACTTCCGATTGTGTTTTCAGGAAGGCTTTTGAGCCAATGCCGGGCTGGCCCTTTAAGCTTGAGGGGTAAGTATTTTATGGCGTGGAGGTCATCTCCTCTAGCCATATGTATGTGGAGGATATAATCCTCGATCCAGACTCCAGGGTCTGTTGTTCCATCATATGCCTCTATGTTTACGGGTTTGAATCCCGCTGGAAATTCATAATCCAGGACCTCATCGGTGAAACATAGGGGGTGTGCGGAACCCCTGTATTTGGGTGTGCCGGATTCTGATAATGGCTTTATTGCATTGCTTACGAGAGCTTGCTTTCTTGGCCCGTAAATGGACCTGGCTGGGCCATGATGCGAATCCTTAAGTGGGTCGCATGCTGGCTTAAGTGTGGCGCTGCTTGCCGCTTTATGCTGGCCATGGGGTCGTCTATCCGACCGTGTGGCTTTCTCACTTTTGGAATGTGAGGGCTCTAAGGCCTCCTCGTCAAATTCAGACAGTAGATTTCTCTTCGGATAGCTTTTAGTGCGGCGACTGTCGCCGTATTTGTCTACGGTATTGATTACTTTACTCCATCTGATCCTGAGTGCATGTTCCGCAGTTTTTAGCTTCCGCTTCTGCTTTTTCAGGCTGCGTGCGGTTGCAACGAGCCGTTTGTGGAGGTTCTTCTGCTTCGTGGGCTTGTCCGGCGTAGGGTCGTCCGGAATGCCATTTTCGCCGGAGGAGGGATGTTCGGTTTCTCTATCCAGATTGTCCTGTTGGGACGGTTGCTCTAAGGCATGCTCGTCATCTACCGGCTCATCCTGCTCTATGGCTGGGTCTTTATCGAGGCGGGGCTTGGGTCGGCGTTTACGCCGACGCTTTGATTGTTTTTCGAGAGACCGATCCCTCTTTCCATCCCCGTTTTCCTCGTTGTTGCTTCCATTAGGGGTATCCACCATGTACACATCGTGAGATGAGGTGGCTGTCCAATGCCCTATAGGCGTTGGTTCTTGGTTGTCTCCTGCATCGTCGTCCATACCGTCGATGTGTTCGGAGTCGAAGTCGAGCATGTCGGTTAAGTCGTCGACAGTGGCTATGAAGTGGGTGGTGGGTGGGTTTTGAATTTCTTCATCACCCAAATCCCATCCTTGCTGACCGTAGTCCGGCCAGGGCTCTCCTGATAAAGAGAGAGACTTTAGCAAATTCAGGATGTCACCGAAGGGCGAGTGCTGAAAGATGTCTGCGGCGGTGAACTCCATTATTGGCGCCCAATCGGATTCGATCAGGCAGGGGCGCGGGGGGCTCGGAGTTCGGAAAGGAATCCGGCTCCTCGGAGTCACGGGCCATGCGGAGTGCGGGGCTGGAGTTCGGCTCGATCGCCTCTGAGATCACAGCCCCTGAGGCAGCGTCCAACCGCTGATCCTCGATCGGCGCAGTAGGCTCCGAATCAATGGTCGGAACCGATGCGTGTGCAGCCTCCAAGGCGCTGTTCGGCGGCAGAGCTATATCATGCCCATCGAGACAGTGTGGCGTGCTTGGCTGTGGCTCGAATCCGTCAAAGATCAAGTCCCCGCGGATGTCAGCCGTGTAGTTTAGGCTTCCAAACCTAACCTGATGGCCAGGGGCGTAGCTTTCTATCTGCTCAAGGTGGCCAAGCGACTTGGCCCACAGTGCGAAGCCGCCGAAGACGAAGATCTGTCCGGGGAGAAAAGTCTCACCCTGGACTGCATCATTGTTGATGATCGAAGGAGCCATCGGGCCTAAAAGTGACGACACAGAGGAACTCTCAATGAAAGCACCAATGTCGGTGTCAAAACCGGCGGATCTCGGGTAGGGGGTCCCGAACTGTGCGTCTAGGCCGGATGGTAACAGGAGGCAAGGAACACGATGTTTTACCCAGGTTCGGGCCCTCTTGATGGAGGTAAAACCCTACGTCCTGCTTGATTAATATTGATGATATGGGTAGTACAAGAGTAGATCTACCACGAGATCAAGGAGGCTAAACCCTAAAAGCTAGCCTATGGTATGGTTGTTGTATGATGAAGTTGTCCTACGGACTAAAACCCTCCAGTTTATATAGACACCGGAGAGGGTTAGGGTTACGCAAAGTCGGTTATAATGGTAGGAGATCTTGAATATCTGCATCGCCAAGCTTGCCTTCCACGCCAAGGAAAGTCCCATCCGGACACGGGACGAAGTCTTCAATCTTGTATCTTCATAGTCCTGGAGTCCGGCTGAAGGTATAGTCCGGCTACTCGAACACCCCCTAATCCAGGACTCCCTCAGGCCCTAGTGGAGAGAGAGAGGGGCCGGCCAGGGCAGGCCGCGCGCCCCCTCCCCCTCAGGTCCGAATTGGACTAGGAAGGGAGGGTGCCCCCTTTCCTTCTCCTTCTCCCCCTTCCTTTCCCCCTCCTAGTAGGAGTAGGAAAGAGGGGAGTCCTACTCCTACTAGGAGGAGGACTCCTCCTCCTGGCGCGCTCTACAGGGCCGGCCGGCCTGCCCCCTTGCTCCTTTATATACGGGGGCAGGGGGCACCCTAGAACACACAAGTTGATCATTGATCTCTCCCAGCCGTGTGCGGTGCCCCCCTCCACCATAATCCACATCGGTCATATCGTAGCGGTGCTTAGGCGAAGCCCTGCGTCGGTAGCTTCATTAACATCGTCACCACGCCGTCGTGCTGACGAAACTCTTCCTCAAGCTCTACTGGATCGTGAGTTCGCGGGACATCACCGAGCTGAACGTGTGCTGAAAGCGGAGGTGCCGTACGTTCGGTACTGAGGATTGATCGATCGTGAAGACGTACGACTACAGCAACCGCGTTGTCATAACGCTTCCGCTTAACGGTCTACGAGGGTACGTGGACGACACTCTCCCCTCTTGTTGCTATGCATCACCATGATCTTGCGTGTGCATAGGAAATTTTTTGAAATTACTATGTTCACCAACAGCTCCCCCATACACAATGTGGGAAGCTTTGCTTTGTATTCATCTTCACGTGTCCATCACATGATCATCTGCAAGCTTCAAGCATGTAATTCTCCAGACTGCCTATCTTGAACTTGCCCTTGTAAACCATGATCATCATCACTTGATGTCATCCTCTCATGGGCACTTGAAATATTTCTCTTGATGTAAGTCCATGAGAATCACCTAACCCACACAGACATAGAAAACACATGGAATGGGTTAGTACACAAAGCGCAATTGACAAATTCCAACCATACCACAAGATCTCATGTGGCACATGATTTGCGCTTGTGTGTTGACAATCTTTGAATTAAATCTTCGGTCTTCATCTTGGTCAACATTTATCTTTGTTCCATGATTAATCTTGATGCACAACTATATGTATATGGCATTCATTCTGAATCCATTCAATCTCCTTCTTGCATCACCCAGGGAACAAACCTTCCTATATAACTTGATGTCATTGTTTTTTCATAGGAACTATCATTCATTATCAAGTCTCAATGCATATATTTATGTTGATGGATTTCATCCATCAATTCATCCAATACTCTTCATGCATTGCCAATGGGACTTTCCCAAATGTATAACTCAATGCAAACATTAGTCCATTAGGATTGGGATACGTCTCCAACGTATCTACTTTTCCAAACACTTTTGCCCTTGTTTTGGACTCTAACTTGCATGATTAGAATGGAACTAACCCGGACTGATGTTGTTTTCAGCAGAATTACCATGGTGTTATTTATGTACAGGAGCAAACGTTCTCGGAATGACCTGAAACTTCATGGAGCCACTTTTCAGAAAATAATAAAAATACCTACAAAAGATGAAGGCCAGGGGGCCACCACCTTTCCACGAGGGTGGGGGCGCGCCCCCCTACCTCGTGGGCCCCCTGTTGACTCTCTGACTCCAACTCCAACTCCATATATTGAGTTTCGGGGAGAAAAAAATCATAGAGAAGAAATCATCGCGTTTTACGATACGGAGCCGCCACCAAGCCCTAAAACCTCTCGGGAGGGCTGATCTGGAGTCCGTTCGGGGCTCCGGAGAGGGGAATCCGTCGCCATCGTCATCATCAACCATCCTCCATCACCAATTTCATGATGCTCACCGCCGTGCGTGAGTAATTCCATCGTAGGCTTGCTGGACGGTGATGGGTTGGATGGGATCTATCATGTAATCGAGTTAGTTTTGTTAGGGTTTGATCCCTAGTGTCCACTATGTTCTGAGATTGATGTTGTTATGACTTTGCTATGCTTAATGCTTGTCACTAGGACCCGAGTGCCATAATTTCAGATCTGAACCTATTATGTTTTCATCAATATATGAGTGTTCTTGACCCTATCTTGCAAGTCTATAGTCACCTATTATGTGTTATGATCTTAACCCCGAAGTGACAATAATCAGGATACTTACCGGTGATGACCGTAGTTTGAGGAGTTCATGTATTCACTATGTGTTAATGCTTTGTTCTGGTTCTCTATTAAAAGGAGGCCTTAATATCCCTTAGTTTCCGTAAGGACCCCGCTGCCACGGGAGGGTAGGACAAAAGATGTCATGCAAGTTCTTTTCCATAAGCACGTATGACTATATTCAGAATACATGCCTACATTATATCAATGAACTGGAACTAGTTCTGTGTCACCCTAGGTTATGACTATTACATGATGAACCGCATCCGGCATAATTCTCCATCATCGATCCATTGCCTACGAGCTTTCCATATATTGTTCTTCGCTCATTTACTTTTCTGTTGCTATTGCTATCATCACTACAAAATACCAAAAACATTACTTTTGCTACCGTTACCTTTTGCTACCGTTACCACTACTATCATATTACTTTGCTACTAAATACTTTGCTGTAGATATTAAGTTTCCAGGTGTGGTTGAATTGACAACTCAGCTGCTAATACTTGAGAATATTCTTTGGCTCCCCTTGTGTCGAATCAATAAATTTGGGTTGAATACTCTACCCTCGAAAACTGTTGCGATCCCCTATACTTGTGGGTTATCAGATTGTCATCAATTACCAAACCCACACATGGGGACTACGGGCACTTTCAGATGGTAGGTTTGAGAGAACGAAGGTTTAGATAGTTGATCTTCTTTTTAATACATTACAAACACAAGCGCTAATATGAATGCACATACACTCACCCCTATGAATGCACACACACACACTCTACCCCTATGAGCACCTCCGAGAGACTGAGCTGGCATGTCATCTTGAGATTATATGAAGTCACCGTAGGCGCCTCGTAGTCTATGAGAACATCTCCTCCCACTAAATGTGTGTCACCAGAAATCCTAAAATAAATCCGGGATTAATGCGAGCACCAGGATTTGAACCCTGGTGGGCTGGGAATACCACTATCCTCCTAACCATCCAACCACAAGTTGGTTCACAGTTTAGATGGTTGATTGATGGCATTACCTTCCTTCACCCCTTTATAACGGTTTGAGCTAGGATAGAGAAAAACCAATATAAAAAACCAACGTGTGGTAGGTTTGCAAATAAAAATCGGTGATAGGGAGGGGGTGACGTGGTGGAGGTAAACGAGGGGTGGAGGCAAGGAAGCGACCTTACAAACTCCCCTCTTTTTCGGGGGACAAACTCCCCTCTTAATAGTAGAGAATTTTTTTGAGGTCCTAGACCATAGAATAATTGTTCCAATATATATATTATATAAATAAGTTATGTACAAGAGCTAAAAAGTAAAAAAAAAGTACAAAAATTAGCCAATGCCAGCTCTAGGTATCATAATGAGGTTTACAAGTGGTGTTCAGACAAGGTAGCAAGTAGCTGTTCTTTCACTGGTTTTTCCCTGATTCTAGCTTTTAATCCCTTCTCTTAAGTAGTGAAGCCAAGCCTAGGTGGAAGGAGTCCGTGCCCTGTAGATTTTATTGTTTCTTACCGACCATATGCTCCAACTACCTGCAATAACAATGTCCATGGCAATCTGTTGTGGAAGTTTGGCTATTGTGAGACTGCTTTCATCGTATTGAGAGATGCCTCATTGTTTGCTCGGAATGATTTTATACCAGCAATCTGTGGCGAAGTTGCAGTCCCAAAATAGGTGGATCATTGTTTCTTCAACCTTCTCATGGCAAAGTGCGCATGTATAATCTGGAAGATGCATATATTTCCTGTGAAGAAGGTTTCTAGTGTTTACTCTATCATGTAATAGTAGCTAGATAAATATCTTATGTCTGAGTTTTGTAGAGCTTTTCCAGATCCATTTGAAGATCATATGTCCATTGCTAGGGCCCAATATTGCCTTGTACATTTTTATGGAGGAGTAACTAGCTGAGCTCCAATGGTATCTCCAGGCATATTTATTTGTCTGGCTAAAGTGACCTTGCATAGTGTCCTTGAGAAGCAGAAATTGCTGGTGTGCCAAGATGGATGGAGGTCTATGGAAGAGGACCTCAAGATTATTGAGAGCCAGAACTCGTTGGAGGGAGAAATCTGAATTAATGCTGAAGGAGTAAAGCTCTAGATATGCAAGCTTGAAGATATGATCCTTCCACCTGCCAGACCAAAACAGGATGGTATTGCCATTACCTAGGTGGCATCTTGCATGTGATTTGTAAGTGTGTAGGAGTTTTATCACATCTCTACACCAAAAATAACCCATAGCTCTGCCATTTGGTGGATTAGCAGAGTAACAAGTCTCCCATATGATGTTAACCCAGGGTGTGTCTTCTCTGTTAAGGAACTTGTGAATGTATTTCATCTGGAGATCTTGATTATGAGTGGTGATATCAAGTACACTGAGACCACCATGGGTTTTTGGGAGGCAAACATTCTCCCAGGCGATCATAGGCATGCCCTTTTGATCAGAGCCATATTCCACAAACAGTTCTTGAGAAGGACATTAATTTGGTGAACCACTAATTTTGGCAATGACAAGGAGCACATGAAGAAGATTGGAAGACTTGCAAACACTAGTTTTAGTAGTGTCAACTTATCTCCTGTGGAAAGCATAGTAGAACAACCAGTGAGTCTCTTGGCAATCCTTTTGAGTAAGGGAGTGTAGTCCTGAGCTCTCGGTCTAACAAGGTTGAGTGGTAACCCCAGGTAATTGAGAGGGAGTTTTCCAAATTTCCAGCCCAAAAGAGTTGAAAGGTTCTACATGGTATTATTTGGAGTGTTTATGGCCGCCATGGTTGATTTAGAGTAGTTGACACTCACCAGTATAAGTTGCATAGTGGAGGAGTAGATTCTTAACATGCATCACTTGAGTTAGTTTAGCTAGTAGTACCAAGATAGTGCCATCCGCATATTGTATTATGGGGAAGTCGGGGATGGTGGTATGGTGAACTGGAGGCTTGATCATGTCAGCGTGCATAGCTTCATTCAACAACAATGATTGTAATAGATCAGCAGCTACCACAAAGATAAGAGGTGAAAGTGGATCTCCTTGCCTAACTCCTTGCTCACATAATAATTTCTTGCCTGGCACTCCATTGAGCAGAACATCAGAGTAACCAGTTTTGTAAATCTGTCTAATCCATTGTATCCATCTGATTCCAAATCCTTTAGCTTGCATAATTTCAAATATGGTATCATGGTTCAGCATGTCAAAAGCTTTCTCAAAATCCAGTTTAAGGAGTACATTGTGTTTCCTTAGAGTGGTTGAAGGAAATATGCCCTAGAGGCAATAATAAAGTTGTTATTTATATTTCCATATATCATGATAAATGTTTATTATTCATGCTAGAATTGTAATAACTGGAAACTTAGTACATGTGTGAATACATAGACAAACAGAGTGTCCCTAGCATGCCTCTACTTGACTAGCTCGTTAATCAAAGATGGTTAAGTTTCCTAGCCATAGACATGTGTTGTCATTTGATGAACGGGATCACATCATTAGAGAATGATGTGATGGACAAGACCCATCCGTTAGCTTAGCACTATGATGGTTTAGTTTATTGCTATTGCTTTCTTCATGACTTATACATGTTCCTATGACTATGAGATTATGCAACTCCCGAATACCGAAGGAACACTTAGTGTGCTATCAAATGTCACAAAGTAACTGGGTGATTATAAAGATGCTCTACAAGTGTCTCCGATGGTGTTTGTTGAGTTGGCATAGATCAAGATTAGGATTTGTCACTCCGTGTTTCAAAGAGGTATCTCTAGGCCCTCTCGGTAATACACATCACTATGAGCCTTGAAAGCAATGTGACTAATGAGTTAGTCATGGGATGATGCATTACGGAACTAGTAAAGAGACTTGCCGGTAACGAGATTGAACTAGGTATGATGATACCGGCGATCGAATCTTGGGCAAGTAACATATCGATGACAAAGGGAACAACGTATGTTGTTATGTGGTTTGACCGATAAAGATCTTCGTAGAATATGTAGGAGCCAATATGAGCATCTAGGTTCCGCTATTGGTTATTGACCGGAGATGTGTCTCGGTCATGTCTACATAGTTCTCGAACCCGTAGGGTCCGCACGCTTAACGTTCGATGACAATTTGTATTATGAGTTATGTGTTTTGATGACCGAAGTTTCTTCAGAGTCCCGGATGAGATCACGGATGTGATGAGGAGTATCGAAATGGTCGGGACATAAAGATTGATATATTGGACCATGTTATTCGGACACCGGAAGTGTTCCAGATAGTTTCGAGTAAAATGGAGTGTCTAAGGGGTTACCGGAACCCCCCGGGGGAACTAATGGGCCACCATGGGCCTTATTGGAGAGGGAGGAGGGCTGCCAGGGCAGTCTGCCCCCCCTTAGCAGTCTGAATTGGACAAGGGAAGGGGAGCGGCGCCCCCTTTCCTACTCCCTCTCCCTCTCCTTCCTTCCCCCTCCCTTCCTTGTGGAGGAATCCTACTAGGACTAGTAGGCCTAGTAGGACTCCCTCTCCTTGGGCGCGCCCTCGGGCCGGCCGGCCTCCCCCTCCCTCCTTTATATACGGGGGCAGGGGGCACCCTAGAACACACAAGTTGATCTTTCAGCCATGTGCGATGCCCCCCTCCACAGTTACACACCTCGGTCATATCGTCGTAGTGCTTAGGCGAAGCCCTGCGCCGGTAACTTCATCATCACCATCGCCACGCTGTCGTGCTTTAGGAATCTCCCTCGGCCTCAACTAGATCAAGAATGCGAGGGACGTCACCGAGCTGAACGTGTGCTGATTGCGGAGGTGCCGTACGTTCGGTACTTGGATCGGTTGGATCACGAAGACATTCGACTACATCAACCGCGTTACTAAACGCTTCCGCTTTCGGTCTACAAGGGTACGTAGACACACTATCCCCGCTCGTTGCTATGCTTCCCCTAGATAGATCTTGCGTGATCGCGGGCAATTTTTTTTTGAAATACTACATTCCCCAACAGTGGTATCAGAGCCAGGTCTATGCGTAGATTTTATATGCATGAGTAGAACACAATGAGTTGTGGACGATAATAGTCATACTGCTTACCAGCAACGTCTTACGTTGATTCGGCGGCATTGTTGGATGAAGCGGCCTAGACCAACATTACATGACCGTGTTCATGAGACTGGTTCTACCGACGTGTTTCGCACATAGGTGGCTAGTGGGTATCTATTTGTCTAACTTTAGTTGAATCGATTTTGACTATGCCCGGTCCTTGTTGAAGCTTAAAACAGCACACTTGACGAAAAATCATTGTGGTTTTGATTCGTAGGTAAGAACGGTTCTTTCTAGAAGCCCGTAGCAGCCACATAAAACATGCAACAACAAAGTAGAGGACGTCTAACTTGTTTTTGAAGGGCTTGTTGTGATGTGATATGGTCAAGACGTGATGAGATATAAATTGTTGTATGAGATGATCATGTTTTGTAACAGTTATCGGCAACTGGCAGGAGCCATATGGTTGTCGCTTTATTGTATGAAATGCAATCGCCATGTAATTGCTTTACTTTATCACTAAGCGGTAGCAATAGTCGTAGAAACAATTGTTGGCAACACGACAACGATGCTACGATGGAGATCAAGGTGTCAAGCCGGTGACTATGGTGATCATGACGGTGCTTTGGAGATGGAGATCAAAGGCACACGATGATAATGGCCATATCATATCACTTATTTGATTGCATGTGATGTTTATATTCTATGCATCTTATTTTGCTTAGTACGGCGGTAGCATTATAAGATGATCTCTCACTAAATTTCAAGGTATAAGTGTTCTCCCTGAGTATGCACCGTTGCTAGAGTTCATCGTGCCGAGACACCACATGATGATCGGGTGTGATAAGCTCTACGTTCATATACAACGGGTGCAAGCCAGTTTTGCACATGCAGAATACTCGGGTTAAACTTGACGAGCCTAGCATATGCAGATATGGCCTTGGAACACTGAGATCAAAAGGTCGAGCGTGAATCATATAGTAGATATGATCAACATAGTGATGTTCACCATTGAAAACTACTCCATTTCACGTGATGATCGGACATGGTTTAGTTGATATGGATCACGTGATCATTTGGATGACTAGATGGATGTCTATCTAAGTGGGAGTTCTTAAAGAATATTATTAATTGAACTTTAATTTATCATGAACTTAGTACCTAAGTATTTTGCATGTCTATGTTGTTATAGATAAATGGCCTGTGCTACTGTTCCTTTGAATTTTAATGCGTTCCTAGAGAAAGCTAAGTTGAAAGATGATGGTAGAAACTACACGGACTGGGTCTGTAACTTGAGGATTATCCTCATTGCTGCACAGAAGAATTACGTCTGGGAAGCACCGCTAGGTGAAAGACCCGCTGCAGGAGCAACGCCGGACATTATGAACGCCTGGCAGAGCAAAGCTGATGACTACTCGATAGTTCAGTGTGCCATGCTTTACGACTTAGAACCGGGACTTCAACAACATTTTGAATGTCATGGAGCATATGAGATGTTCTAGGAGTTGAAGTTAATATTTCAAGCAAATGCCCGGATTGATAGATATGAAGTCTCCAATAAGTTCTACAGCTGCAAAATGGAGGAGAATAGTTCTGTCAGTGAACATGTACTTAGAATGTCTGGGTACCACAATCACTTGACTCAACTGGGAGTTAATCTTCCGGTTGATAGTGTCATTGACAGAGTTCTTCAATCACTGCCACCAAGCTACAAAAGCTTCGTGATGAACCATAATATGCAAGGGATGGATAAGACAATTCCTGAGCTCTTTGCGATGCTAAAGGCTGCGGAGGTAGAAATCAAGAAGGAGCATCAAGTGTTGATGGTTAACAAGACCACTAGTTTCAAGAAAAAAGGCAAAGGGAAGAAGGGGAACTTCAAGAAGAACGGCAAGCAAGTTGCTACTCAAGTGAAGAAGCCCAAGTCTGGACCTAAGCCTGAAACTGAGTGCTTCTACTGCAAAGGGATTGGTCACTCGAAGCGGAACTGGCCCAAGTATTTGGCGGATAAGAAGGATGGAAAAGTGAAAGGGGCTATGGATTAAGCAAAGATTGGTTAAGGACGAGGTGATGATGCGCGTGGGAAATGGTTCCAAAGCCGATGTGATCGTCGTTAGCACGCTACCTCTACATCTACCTTCTGGATTAGTTTTAGACCTGAATAATTGTTATTTGGTGCCAGCGTTAAGCATGAACATTATATGTGGACAATGTTTGATGCGAGATGGTTATTCATTTAAATCAGAGAGTAATGGTTGTCATATTTATATGAGTAATATCTTTTATGGTCATGCATCCTTGATGAGTGGTCTATTTTTATTGAATCTCGATAGTAGTGATGCACATATTCATAGTATTGAGGACAAAAGATATAAGTTTAATAATGATCGTGCAACTTATTTGTGGAACTACCGTTTAGGTCATATTGGTGTAAAGCGCATGAAGAAACTCCATGTTGATGGGCTTTTGGAATCAGTTGATGCTTGTGAACCATGCCTCATGGGCAAGATGACTAAGACTCTGTTCTCCGGAACAACGGAGCGAGCAACAGACTTATTGGAAATAATACATAATGATGTATGCGGTCCGATGAGTGTTGAGGCTCGCGGCGTATATCATTATTTTCTGACCTTCACAGATGATTTGAGCAGATATGGGTATATCTACTTAATGAAACATAAGTCCGAAACATTTGAAAAGTTCAAAGAATTTCATAGTGAAGTGGAAAATCATTGTAACAAGAAAATAAAGTTTCTACGATCTGATCGTGGAGGTGAATATTTGAGTTACAAGTTTGGTCTTCATTCGAAACAATGTGGAATAGTTTCACAACTTACGCCACTTGGAACACCACAGCGTAATGGTGTGTCCGAACGTCGTAATCGTACTTTACTAGATACGGTGAGTTCTATGATGTCTCTTACTAATTTACCGCTATCGTTTTGGGGTAATGCTTTAGAGACGGCTGCATTCACGTTAAATAGGGCACCATCTAAATCCGTTTGAGACGACACCATATGAACTGTGGTTTGGCAAGAAACCCAAGTTTTCGTTTCTTAAAGTTTGGGTCTGCGATGCTTATGTGAAAAGGCTTCAACCTGATAAGCTCGAACCCAAATCGGAGAAATGTGTCTTCATAGGATACCCAAAGGAGATTGTTGGGTATACCTTCTATCACAGATCTGAAGGCAAGATACTTGTTGCTAAGAATGGATCCTTACTAGAGAAAGAGTTTCTCTCGAAAGAAGTGAGTGGGAGGAAAGTAGAACTTGATGAGGTAATTGTACCTTCTCCAGAATTGGAATGTAGTCCATCATAGAAATTAGTTCCACTGATTCCTACGCCAATTAGTGAGGAAGCTAATGATGATGATCATGAAACTTCGGATCAAGTTACTACTAAACCTCGTAGGTCAACCAGAGTAAGATCCACACCAGAGTGGTACGGTAATCCTGTTCTGGAAGTCATGTTACTTGACCATGACGAACCTACGAACTATGAGGAAGCGATGATGAGCCCAAATTCCGTGAAATGGCTTGAGGCCATGAAATTTGAGATGGGATCCATGTATGAGAACAAAGTGTGGACTTTGGTTGACTTGCCCGATGATGGGCAAGCCATAGAGAATAAATGGATCTTCAAGAAGAAAAATGACGCTCACGGTAATGTTACTGTCTACAAAGCTTGACTTGTTGCGAAAGGTTTTTGACAAGTTCAAGGAGTTGACTACGATGAGACTTTCTCACCCATAGCGATGCTTAAGTCTGTCCGAATCATGTTAGCAATTGCAGCATTTTATGATTATGAAATCTGGCAAATGGATGTCAAAACTGCATTCCTTAATGGATATCTTAAAGAAGAGTTGTATATGATACAACCAGAAGGTTTTGTCGATCCAAAAGGTGCTAACAAAGTGTGCAAGCTCCAGCGATCCATTTGTGGACTGGTGCAAGCCTCTCGGAGTTGGAATATACGCTTTGATAGTGTGATCAAAGCATATGGTTTTATACAGACTTTTGGAGAATCCTGTATTTACAAGAAAATGAGTGGGAGCTCTGTAGCATTTCTGATATTATATGTCGATGACATATTGTTGATTGGAAATGATACTGTATTTCTGAATAGCATAAAAGGATACTTGAATAAGAATTTTTCAATGAAAGACCTTGGTGAAGCTGCTTATATATTGGGCATCAAGATCTATAGAGATAGATCAAGATGCTTAATTGGACTTTCACAAAGCACATACCATGATAAAGTTTTGAAGAATTTAAAAATGGATCAGTCAAAGAAAGGGTTCTTGCCTGTGTTACAAGGTTTGAAGTTGAGTCAGACTCAATGCCCGACCACTGCAGAAGATAGAGATAAAATGAAAGTCATTCCCCATGCCTCATCAATAGGATCTATCATGTATGCAATGTTGTGTACCAAACCTGATGTGTGCCTTGCTATTAGTTTAGCAGGGAGGTACCAAAGTAATCCAGGAGTGGATCACTGGACAGCGGTCAAGAACATCCTGAAATAACTGAAAAAGACTAAGGATATGTTTCTCGTTTATGGAGGTGACAAAGAGCTCGTCGTAAATGGTTACATTGATGCAAGCTTTGACACTGATCTGGACGACTCTAAGTCACAAACCGGATACGTATTTATATTGAATGGTGGAGCTGTCAGTTGGTGCAGTTCTAAACAGAGCATCGTGGTGGGATCTACGTGTGAGGCGGAATACATAGCTGCTTCGGAAGCAGCAAATGAAGGAGTCTGGATGAAGGAGTTCATATCCAATCTAGGTGTCATACCTAGTGCATCGGGTCCAATGAAAATCTTTTGTGACAATACTGGTGCAATTGCCTTGCCAAAGGAATCCATATTTCACAAGAGAACCAGGCACATCAAGAGACGCTTCAATTCCATCCGTGATCAAATCAAGGAGGGAGACATAGAGATTTGCAAGATACATACAGATCTGAATGTTGCAGACCCGTTGACTAAGCCTCTCTCACGAGCAAAACATGATCAGCACCAAGACTCCATGGGTGTTACAATCATTACTATGTAATCTAGATTATTGACTCTAGTGCAAGTGGGAGACTGAAGGAAATATGCCCTAGAGATAATAATAAAGTTGTTATTTGTGTTTCCTTATATCATGATAAATGTTTATTATTCATGCTAGAATTGTATTAACCGAAAACTTAGTACATGTGTGAATACATAGACAAACAGAGTGTCCCTAGTATGCCTCTACTTGACTAGCTCGTTAATCAAAGATAGTTAAGTTTCCTAGCCATAGACGTGTGTTGTCATTTGATGAACGGGATCACATCATTAGAGAATGATGTGATGGACAAGACCCGTCCGTTAGCTTAGCACTATGATCGTTTAGTTTATTGCTATTGCTTTCTTCATGACTTATACATGTTCCTATGACTATGAGATTATGCAACTCCTGAATACCGGAGGAACATTTAGTGTGCTATCAAACATCACAACGTAACTGGGTCATATCTTCGTAGTGTTTAGACGAAGCCCTGCACCGGTAACTTCATCATCACCGTTGCCACGCCGTCGTGCTGACGGAACTCTCCCTCGGCCTCAACTGGATTAAGAGTATGAGGGACGTCACCGAGCTGAATGTGTGCTGATCGCAGAGGTTCCATACATTTGGTATTTGGATTGGTTGGATCGCAAAGACGTTCGACTACATTAACCGCGTTATTAAACGCTTCCGCTTTCAGTCTACAAGGGTACGTAGACACACTCTCCCCACTCATTGTTATTCTTCTCCTATGTAGATCTTGCGTGATCATGGGCAACAAATTTTGAAATACTACGTTCCCCAATAGTGGTGGCATTGGTGAAGGTATTCATAAGAGCAAGCTAGACATTGAGATTCCTTTAAGAATTGCAGGACATGTTTCAACCAGTGGAGCTTTCTCTTTTCTTTTCTTTTTTCCATAGAGTGTTCAGGTGGAAGAGGCAAAGTGTCCCATTTTGGCCCCTGCTAGGCTATCAGTGGGAGAGGAGGATATGTTCTCTTGGTTTGAAGCTGAGTGATCTGCCTGGCAAGGTGAAACATATGTTGAGGGGCAAGTGTTAGGGATGGCAAATGACTTAAACATCTTTGACTTTGCACCTTGTACAATGTACTCCCATATTTTAGATGAAATATATTTCTTAGCCCAATCAAACTTCTCATGTGTCAAGAGGGCTACAGAAAGAAAATTTACCCATTCTATGGGGACCTGAATTACCTCTTTGCTGCAATAAGTGGGTGCAAAATGCTTTGCCAAATAAGTGCACCTTCCTGTCCAAGCAGAGCTTCATCATATTTTCCTTGTTGCTGAGCAGACACAGACTCTAATGACATAGTAGGAGCGTGAGCAAGAGTTATATGAGCATCTTCAGTGGCATGTCAATAGCATGGAACCGGGAATCCAGGCGGAACTTCTAAATCAGAATCATTACTCTCACCTGTGATGTTTTCATTGATAAGTTGTTGCTATAATGGTTCAACTGAGGTAACATCTGTAGGTGGAAGTAGGCCGGGCACATGTACATGAGCAATATCCATTTCTCCTACTATTGTGCTAGTCATCTTTGGAGCTGGTTGTATAGTGTAGTTCCGGGTTTGTCGCTCCAGTACCTCCAAATGCATATGATCAACTGATGTGGTATTGTGTGTAGTCTGGACATTAGCAAGAATGTCCTCTAGGTTATAATCTGGCATGAGATTCAGTCTGTCTCCATTGCTATTCAGATTGTGCCACAATTGGTGGTTGCTCTACAGGCCCAATATCAATAGCAGCTTGTTTAATTAGAGGCCCAACTACAATTTCATGCATAGGCGGCACATTGAGAGCATTTAAATCTGGTAAGCCTTGAAAGATGGGCTGAATGTGAGGCCCATCAGCAGACTCAACAGAAGGAGTAGAGTTATTTGTGAGAGCCAGTGAAAGAGTGATGTTTCTGTTGGCATCTTCATTAGGCAATTTTCCATGATGATGGGAGGTTGCTCTTCTAAAACTGGGGCCATCAGGTCATTCAATTCTAAAAGTTCCCCTGGGTGAAGTTCCATATCTGGAGGAGGAGCATGAGGCAGGGCCCAGTGACCCTTGAGGGAGGCCTATACTAAGGGGTCCTCGGGCGTCCGGCCTGTTAGCCATGGGTCGGACTGATGGGTTGTGAAGATACGAAGACCGAAGACTGCATCCATGTCCGGATGGGACTCTCCATGGTGTGGAAGGCAAGCTTGGCGACCGAATATGTAGATTCCTTTCTTTGTAATCGACCTTATGTAACCCTAGATCCTCTCGGTGTCTATATAAACCAGAGGACTTAGTCCGGATAGGATATTCATGATCATAGCCATACAAGCTAGACCTCTAGGGTTTAGCCATTACGATCTCGAGGTAGATCAACTCTTGTAATACTCATATTCATCAATATCAATGAAGCAGGACATAGGGTATTACCTCCATAGAGAGGGCCCGAACCTGGGTAAACATCGTGTCCCTTGTCTCCTGTTACCATCGACCTTAGACGCACAGTTCGGGACCCCCTAACCGAGATCCACCGGTTTTGACACCGACATTGGTGCTTTCATTGAGAGTTCCTCTGTGCTGTCGCTAAAAGGTTTGATGGCCCCTTCAATCATCAATAATGACGTTGTCCAAGGAGAAACTTTCCTCCCCGGACAGATCTTCGTGTTCGGCGGCTTCGCACTGTGGGCCAACTCGTTTGGCCATCTGGAGCAGATCGAAAGCTATGCCCCTGGCCATCAGGTCATATTCAGAAGCTTGAACTACATCGCGGACATCCGTGGAGACTTGATCTTCGCCGGATTCGAGACCGCGGTAGCCACTCCCGGTCACCCCGATGATCATGACCTAAATCTGTCATCAGGCCGCATTCAGGAGATTGCTCCTGTAACCACTCTGGCCCTAGATCCAGAGCAGACTGCGCCATCCAAGGACGGGAGGATCAACCCCACCACGGAGGCCACAGATCCCACGGCGTTGGAGCCGCACATAGACTTAACCTCTCACGATGTCTTTGTCACCAGAACTCCGGACTCGTCCCTGAACGTAAGTTCCGAACCACGTGAGCCCGCAGACGCCGAGCTTGATTGTTTACCGATCTTCGAATTCAGCACCGCAGACATCTTCCAGCACTCGCCCTTGGGAGATGTGCTAAATTCCTTAAAGAACATGTCCTTGGCGAAGGACTCACAGCCGAACTATATCCGGCTCGAACCAGGGGCTGGCGGCGGAGAATTTTTCTCCCCACCACCACCCACTTCATAGCCACGGTCGAGGATTCGACTGATACACTTGATTACGACTCCGAGAACATTGTCGGTATGGACGACAATGCCGAAGACAGCAAATACCCCATTGATACGGCTAATGACCAAGATGAATGGGAAGATGGGCAGGTTAGCCCTGGTAAACAGACCACGTACAGAGATTCGGAGGACAACAATTACCTTCCGCTATCTGAGGATGAGGTGAGCCTCGGCACCGAGGATTTTTCATTGTGCCTGAGGAACCTCTTGAGTAGGAGCGCTTCAAGTGCCAACTAATAGCCACTGCAAGGAGCCTGAAAAAGAAGCAGCAGAAGCTTCAAGCTGACCAAGATCTGCTCAATGTTAGATGGACCAAAGTCCTAGCCGCCAAAGAATACGGCCTTAGTGGCCCAACCAAAAGCTACCATAAGAGTAGATTGCTACCCCAGGGCGACGACAAGGCGCTCGAGCCCGTGCCATTATCGCATAAGGCGTCAGGTCAACCACAACTTGGACCAGGCGAAGAGGCAACTCAAGCCGAACACCAGACCGCCCCACCTTGCCGTAAAGGTAAGAACAAAACAGCTCGAGGTTGTGCATACAACCGTCAACAGGACTTGTGTAGTAGAGCAGGACACTCAAGAGCGACCTACGGATCGCGAGGACATACCTCGACACGCGACGACGGCCACCTATTTGGACATGAAAAACCTAGCCACGCCCAGACCGAAAACCGCAAACGGACTCCATTGGAGGTACGTCGCAGTGTGGCCCAACATAGAGGCGCCGCACACCCTCTCTGCTTCACCGACGAAGTAATGAAGCATCAATTCCCAGACGGGTTCAAACTTATGAATATTGAATCATACGATGGAACAACGGATCCCACGGTATGGATCGAGGACTTCCTCCTCCATATCCACATGGCCCGTGGGGACGACCTTCATGCCATCAAATACCTACCACTAAAACTCAAAGGACCAGCTCGATACTGGTTAAACAGTCTGCCGGAAAATTCTATTGGCAGCTGGGAAGATTTGGAGGACGCCTTTCACGACACCTTCCAAGAAACATATGTCCGGCCACTGGACGCCGATGACTTAAGTCACATTGTCCAGTAGCCCGGAGATTCAGCCAGGCAGCTCTAGACTACGTTCTTAGTTAAAAAGAACCAAATCGTCGACTGCCCGGACGCGGAAGCCCTTGCAGCCTTTAAACACAGCGTCCGGGATGAATGGCTTGCACGCCACCTTTATCAAGAAGGACCTAGATCCACGACAGCCCTTACTGCTCTAATAACCCGCTTTTGCGCAGGAGAAGACAACTGGCTCACTCATAGAAGCAATAGCGCCAGTGACTCGGGCACTTCCAAAATCCGTGACGGCAATGGCAAGCCACGACGAAGCAAACACAATAGTCGCAATGATAATGAAAGATCACGCGACACTGCGGTCAACGCCGGACTCAGCAATCCTGTAACACCCCGGATGTGATTTACCCAATATGTACTCCAACTCTTGCCGTTTCCGGCGTTAAGTTATTTTATTTTCTCGGGTTCAGGGTTTTGTCTTCGTGTGTTGTTATCGTTGTCATGCATCTCATATCATGTCATCATGTGCATTGCATTTGCATACGTGTTCGTCTCATGCATTCGAGCATTTTCCCCGTTGTCCGTTTTGCATTCCGGCGCTTCGCTCCTTCGGTGGTCAGTTCTACCTTTCTTTCATGTGTGGGGATCAAACATTTCCGGATTGGACCGAGACTTGCCAAGCGGCCTTGGTTCACTACCGGTAGACCGCCTGTCAAGTTTCGTACCATTTGGACTTCGTTTGATACTCCAACGGTTAACCGAGGGACCGGAAAGGCCTCGTGTGTGTTGCAGCCCAACACCCCTCCAAGTTGGCCCAAAACCCACCAAAAGCCTCTCCATCATCTAGAGCGTTCGATCACGATCGCGTGGCCACAAACCGCACCTCATTTGGAGTCTCCTAGCTCCCTCTATGCCTATATAAAGACCACTCCCCGAAATTTTCGGGCAAACCCTAGATCTCTCCCTCTCCTCGCGCGCCGGACACTTCCTCCCGCACCGACGGACATGTCCGGCTAGCCCCGCCGCCGCCACGTGTCGCCTGCCGGTTGGCCGCGCCGCCGCCCCACTTCCTCGTCCGCCGCCGGCTCGGGAGGCCCAGGAGGGGCCCCCGCGGCCCATCCCGCCGCACCGCCGCACGGTCGCCGCCCTCGCCTTGCGCCGGCCGACGACCTCACCGGCCTCCGCCGCCGCCCGCCTCCTTCCCGGCCGAGCCGGCGAGCTCCGGCCGCCGCCCCGCGCCGGCGAGCGCCGCCGCGTCTGCCCCGCCACCGCACGGAGCGCCGCCATCGCCACCACCGCCCCGGCTGTCTTCCTCCTCCTCCGGCGCCCCGGCAAGTCCCTGTTTCGGCGAAGCTCCGGCCAACCTCGGGGAACGCGCCAGATCTGGATCTAAGATCCCGTCTCGGTTGACTTTCCGTCCCTAACCCTAATTTTTTTGCCTATGTTCATCGTGCCGTAACTCCTCATCCGTAGCTCTGTTTTGGGCATATAGCATATCAAAATGTTTGTCTCAGAGAGCACATCATTTCATCTCATTGCATCTTTTTCATTTGAGTTCATCTTGATGCCCGAAATGCTGTTAGAAGAGTGCTATTTGAGATAATTGTCAGATATGCTGCTCCAATTAGATATTTGTCATTTTTGCCATGATTATTGTGTGCATGATATGCCCAGGTGCTCTGCATGTGTTTTGTTATATGTTTTGCCATCTATCCAGAGGTGCAACCCATGTATTTTTGTGATGTGTGTGGTAACTAGCAGAAGCTTGCAAAGTGAGGCATTTGTCGATGCTGATTTCAGGGACTTAGCATTTCCACTAAGTCCTTGAGCTGTTTATCTCAATATGCCATATGTTCATGTTGTTTCCTAGTGATCTGTGCCTCTTTTGAGGATGATCAGTAAGGATATTTTGTTAATCTTGTAGTGCTCTATCCATCCATGTCTTTGTTTGCAATTATGGAGCTCCCTAGCTTGAGTCAATCGAGCTCTACTTTTGTCATTTCGTGAATCTGGGCAGATTGTCTACTTGTTAGCGATTTTGTCGAGGATGTTGTAGTTGATCCGTGCATGCTATGCTATTGTTCTTGCCATGTCTAGCTTGTATTTTGTGTATTCTTGATGGGTGTATGCTTAGATTGTCATGACTTGCTCTGTTGTGAGTGCATCGAGCTCGTAAACATGCCTACTTGATATCTGTTTCAGCATGCTCCAGTTTTCACCAAGTCTGAGAACTGATTATGTTTTTGCCATGTTCACATGCTTGCAATTGTATTTTCTGATCACTTTTGGCTCAAGGTCACCAAGGGACTTTTGTTAAGCTCTTTGAGTAGCTCCATGCCATGCTTTACTTTGCCATGTTCAGGTCCTGTAGCATATTGTTTTCATGCTCCAAAGCGTGTTATCTGATCTGAAATTCCAGACAAGTGTTAATTTCACTAAGTCTGAAATCTGTTTGTCAAATGCATTTTTGCCATGCTTGTTTGAACCTGTTAGTGGATGAATTGGCCGTAGCTCAGTGCTAGCCTTTTGTTAAGCTTCATGAATGGATTCCTGCCATGTATTTTGATGCCATGTTTGGGTGCTGTAGCATGTTCGTCTAGTTGCATTTAGATGGCTACTTGCTGTAAATCGCAGAACATGGCCATATTTGAATCGCTTGCCATTTCCAAACCGTAACTCCGATTCCGGCGTTCTTTATATTGTTCTCAAGCGATTTCATCTCATCTTTCCAGTGGCACACTTGGATTTCCAAGTTGAGGCCAGGTTCATTCGTTCCTCGTCAAATCTTGCATATGCATCCCATATTGCATCCTGCATAGCATACCATCTTTGCATCATGTTGTTTGAGTTTGCACGTGGTTGATTGTGTGCTTGTTGCTTGTTTGTCTTGTTTGGGTAGAGCCGGGAGACGAGTTCGCTAACGAGGAGCCCGTTGAGTTTGCTTTCGAGGATCCAGTCAACTCTGACAACTTTGCAGGCAAGATGATCATACCCTCGAAATCACTACTATCTTTGCTTGGCTAGATGCTCGCTCTTTTGCTATGCCTATGCTATGATGCCTACCACTTGCTTATCATGCCTCCCAAATTGCCATGTCAAACCTCTAACCCACCATGTCCTAGCAAACCATTGATTGGCTATGTTACCGCTTTGCTCAGCCCCTCTTATAGCGTTGCTAGTTGCAGGTGAAGATTGGAGACCGTTACTTGGTAAAGGGTGGAAGGCTCGGCCTCTCGCCTAGTGTTTTGTTCCACTCTTGCCGCCCTAGTTTCCGTCATATCGGTGTTATGTTCCCGGATTTTGCGTTCCTTACGCGATTGGGTTATAATGGGAACCCCTTGATAGTTCGTCTTGATTAAAGCTTTTCCAGCAATGCCCAACCTTGGTTTTACCATTTGCCACCTAGCCTCTTTTTCCCTTGGGTTTCCGGAGCCCGAGGGTCATCTTATTTTAAACCCCCACCCCCGGGCCAGTGCTCCTCTGAGTGTTGGTCCACCTGTCAGCTGTCGGTGGCCACCAGGGGCAACTCTGGGCTGGCCTACCCGTACCTAAGACAATCTGAGTGTGCCCTGAGAACGAGATATGTGCAGCTCCTATCGGGATTTTTCGGCACATTCGGGCGGTGTTGCTGGATTTGTTTTAACCTGTCGAAGTGTCTTGAAGAACCGAGATACCGAGTCTGATCGGAACGTCTCGGGAGGAGGTCTATTCCTTCGTTGACCGTGAGAGCTTGTCATGGGCTAAGTTGGGACTCCCCTGCAGGGATTTGAACTTTCGAAAGCCGTGCCCGCGGTTATGGGAAGATGGGAATTTGTTAATGTCCGGTTGTAGATAACTTGAACCTTAACTTAATTAAAATGAATCAACAGTGTGAGTTACCGTGATGGTCTCTTCTCGGCGGAGTCCGGGAGGTGAACACGGTGTTGGAGTAATGCTTGCGCAGGTTGTTCTCTAGTTTCTCGCTCGCGCTTTGCCTCCTCTTCTCGCTCTCTTTTGCGAATAGGATAGCCATCATATATGCTAGTCGCTTGCTGCAGCTCCACATATTTTTCCTTGCCTTACCTATTAAGCTTAAATAGTCTTGATCGCGAGGGTGCGAGATTGCTGAGTCCCCGTGGCTCACAGATTACTTCCAAACCAGATGCAGGGCCTGATGATTCCGCTCCAGATGGCGCGCTTGAGCTCAAGTGGGAGTTCGACGAGGACTCTCAATGATACTACGTGTCTTTCCCTGATGATCAGTAGTGGTGCCCAGTTGGGGTGATCGGGACCATGTCGCATGTTGGGTATCTTTTATTTTGGCGCCGTAGTCGGGCCATGAGTGTTTGAATGTTGTAACGTTATTTATGCACTTTGATTGACGTGGCGAGTGTAAGCCAACTATGTTTCTCTCCTTTTATTATCTTTATATTTCATGGGATGTTGTGAAGATTGCCTAACTTGTGACATTGCCTTCAATGCGATTATGCCTCTAAGTCGTGCCCCGACACGTGGGAGCTATAGTCGCATCGAGGGTGTTACAAGTTGGTAATCAGAGCCTTCCCCGACCTTAGGAGCCCCATTGCTTGATCGTTTTTAGCAGCCATTGTTGAGTCTAGAAAAATGTTTTGAGTCATTTAGGAATTATATATCGGAGAGTTTAGGAATTCTTTTTACTTCCCAGTCTCATCATCGCTCTGGTAAGGCATCCTGACGTAGACTTTTGACTCTTCTCTTCTCAAATTTCACTAAAAAAAATTTAGGATCACGCGGGTATCTTGGAATCGTTCCGATGTGACGAGAACATTGTCTTGGTGTCTCCTGTCAGGGGTTTTGTGGCAGTGTCCCGGGGAGTTGAGCTCCGAGGTGTTGTCGTCATAATTTTATCGTTGCAGTTCTGGAATACCTGAGTCTAGTACGCCGACATCGAAAATCTCTTTTATGCAGTTCGTTGGTGAGATAACCTCGACGCCACCCAGTACTGGGGCGGGAGTTCGGGAGTATTGCCATAACTTGTATAACGGATGCTTTTCGAAGGTTGAGGTAGATGGTTTCCGAAGTTTTTCTCGGTTATGTGTTGAAGGATGGATACAGCTGGATGTAGGATTTGCTAGATTTGGGTGAGATATTATGCCTCCCCTGTATCCCCAACACCTGATTGCATAACCGGAAAGGTTCGGGAGTTTCATAGGTGGGAATTCAAGTAGCTCTAGTTCTTCTTCCATGGATATTTGGTTTGAGATTGGGATTTCTTACCGATTATTCGTTCTTGATCTGTACCTTGTTGATTTATTTCTCTACCTAAATTCTAAGTGGCTTCTCAATTTATGGATATGTGACCATTTCAAGAGGAATGCATTCGTTCATTTTGTTCAGATGTGAAGACTATATGTTGCAATTTTCATTCCGTTGGATTCAGCTTCATTTTATCTGTCAATGTGCTAACGGTGGTCAACCTCTTCAGGATGGCTCCCGCTAAGAGCACCAATCAGAATCAGAATCAAGATCCGCCACCACCTCCACCTCCTCCGGAGGCATGGCAAGCTGTGATGGCCGCAACCAATGCAAACACACAGTTGATCATGCAAATTCTTCAAGAGCACAATCAAGTGAACCAAGGCAACCAAGGCAACAATCAGAATCACTTTGCTACACTCAACCAGTTCCTTGCTAACGGGCCAAAGACTTTCAGCAATTGTGTTGAGGCAACTGATGCTGACGATTGGCTAGTGGATCTGTGCAAGCATTTCGAGTGCAGTAACGTCAGGCCTGAGGACTTCGTCAAGTTCGCTTCCTTCCAACTCAAAGACCAAGCTGCAGAATGGTTCCAGCAGTACAAGGATTCCAGAGGTGGACGTGTTATTACCTGGGATGAATTCCATCAAGACTTCAAAGCTCATCATATTTCTCAGAGCGTGGTTGAAAGCAAGCGTGAGGAATTCCGCAACCTGAAGCAAGGCTCTTTGTCTGTCTATGACTACAACAAGTTGTTTCAGAAGCTTGCCCGCTTTGCTAAGCAGGACGTCCCTGATGAGAAGAGCATGATATACCAGTTCAGGGGTGGTCTTAGAGAAGAAATTCAGCTAGCTCTTGTTCTCTTTGAACCCTTGAGGTACGATGAGTTCTACAACATGGCATTGAAGCAAGAGGCCGCTCAACTGAGGTGTGATGCTTCCAAGAAGCGAGTCAGAGATGCTACTCCTTCTTCCTCTACTCAAGTGGCCAAGCAGCATAAGTATTGGCTTCCTCCTCCTCCGTTTCGTTAGCCGTATCAGAAGAGCAAAGGTGGCAGTGGATCTTCCCACCCACCCAACCCTGGCTTTCAGAACAAGACTTCGTCTCAAGCTCCAAGATCGAGTGCTCCATATCACCGTCCGCTTTCAGAGGTCACGTGCAACAAGTGCCAACAGAAGGGTCACTATGCCAACAAGTGCTTCAACCAGAGGCGTCTTCCTCCTCCTCCTCCTGTGAGATCGGCAAGTACAGCTGTGGTCAAGCATAACCCCAAGCACGCCAAGGTCAACTTGATGAATGCAGCTCAGGCAGAGGACTCGTCAGATGTCATCATGGGTAACCTTCCTATTAACGATATTCCCGCAAGAGTTCTTTTTGACACGGGTGCATCGCATTGTTTCATCTCGAGACCGTTTTCATCTAAGCATGGTTTGGCTTTGCAAATTTTGCCTAGTCCATTAGCAGTTGTCTCTCCCGGTAGACGCATGCATGATAACTCCATTGCTCCGGATGTTACTATCACTTTGGGTGACTACAAATTTCTATCTTCTCCTACAGTTCTTGGTGACTCGGATATTGATCTTATTCTCGGGATGGATTGGCTTGCTAAGCACAAGGCGCATCTTGATTGTGCAGCCAGGCAGATTCAATTGACTCATTCCTCTGAGGATGTAATTGTCTTTGCCGCTCGTGATGATACCATCCGTCTGTTTTCTCTCAATGAGAAGGGTGAACTAGATGCTATCTCGCAAATTCCAGTCGTTTGCGAATATCAAGACGTCTTTCCAGAAGAGCTTCCAGGAATGCCTCCTCACCGGCCAGTTGAATTCGTCATTGATCTTGAGCCTGGCACAGAACCTGTGTGCAAGCGTCCTTACAAGCTCGGACCTGAAGAGTTGAAGGAGCTGAAGAAGAAACTCGATATTCAAGAGAGAATGGGCCTCATCCGACCTAGTTCTTCTCCGTGGGGTTGTGGTGTTCTTTTTGTGAAGAAGAAGGATGGAACGGACTGACTTTGTGTTGATTACCGTCCATTGAACAAGAAGACCATCAAGAACAAATACCCACTTCACAACATCAACGAGCTGTTCGAACAACTCAAAGGTGCCCAAGTATTCTCCAAGCTTGATCTCCGTATGGGTTATCATCACATTCGAATTCGTGAGCAAGATATTCCCAAGATGGCTTTCAGGACAAGCTATGGTTCATATGAGTACATTGTCATGTCTTTTGGCCTCATCAACGCTCCTCCGGCTTTCTCTCGCATGATGAACTTCATCTTCAACGCATACACCAATGACTTCGTTTTGGTCTATCTCGACGACATTCTGGTTTTCTCGAAGAACAAGGAAGATCATGCCAAGCACTTGCGTTTGGTACTCGATAAGCTGAGAGAACACCAGTTCTATGCCAAGTTCTCCAAGTGCGAATTTTGGCTCGATGAGGTTCTTTATCTTGGTCATATCATCTCTGCCAAGGGCATTGCGGTGAATCCTGAGAAGGTGTCTGCAATTGTGAATTGGGAACCTCCTCAGAACGTGAAGCAACTCCGTAGCTTCCTCGGTCTCGCAAGCTACTGTCGAAGATTCGTTGAAAACTTTTCTAAGATCGCTAAGCCTCTCTCAAATCTTCTCCAGAAGCATGTCAAGTACGTTTGGTCTCCGGAGTGTGACATTGCTTTCAACACTTTGAAAGAGAAATTGGTCACTGCTCCAGTTCTGACTCCGCCTGATGAATCCAAGCCATACGAGGTCTTTTGTGATGCCTCTCTCCAAGGTCTTGGCGCAGTGTTGATGCAAGAGAAGAAAGTTGTTGCTTATACCTCTCGCCAGTTGAAGCCCAACGAGAAGAACTACCCCACTCATGATCTCGAGTTGGCGGCAGTTGTGCATGCTCTTTTGACTTGGAGACATCTCTTAATGGGAAGAAAAGTGGACATCTTCACTGACCACAAAAGTCTCAAGTACATCTTCACTCAGCCTAATCTCAACCTCAGGCAAACTCGATGGGTCGAAATGATTCAAGAGTATAATCCGAGTATCGAGTATACTCCAGGCAAGGCCAATGTGATTGCTGACGCATTGAGCAGGAAGGCTTATTGCAACAGTCTGATTCTCAAGCCTTATCAACCCGAGCTTTGTGAAGCTTTCCGCAAACTTAATCTGCAAGTTGTTCCTCAAGGTTTCCTCGCCAACCTTCAAGTCTCTCCTACCTTGGAAGACCAGATTCGCCAAGCTCAGCTTCTTGATGCTATGGTGAAGAAGGTGAAGATTGGGATTGCCAAGAGTCAACCCAAGTACAAGTGCTACCGCCTTGATGACAAGGATACTCTCTTCTTCGAGGATCGTATTGTTGTGCCCAAAGGTGACCTCCGTAAAGTGATCATGAACGAGGCTCACAATTCTCTCCTCTCCATCCACCCTGGGAGCACGAAGATGTATCAGGACCTCAAGCAGGCTTATTGGTGGACTCGAATGAAGCGCGAGATTGCTCAATTCATGAATGAATGTGATGTCTGCAGAAGAGTGAAGGCAGAACACCAAAGACCAGCTGGTCTCCTCCAACCTCTTGCCATTCCAGAATGGAAGTTTGACCACATTGAAATGGACTTCGTGACTGGGTTTCCAAAGTCCAAACGTGGCAATGATGCTATATTCGTTGTCATCGACAAACTCACTAAAGTGGCTCACTTTCTGCCTATCAAAGAGTCAATCACTGCAGCTCAATTGGTGGAACTCTATACCTCTCGGATTGTCTCTCTGCACGGTATTCCACAAGTGATCTCTTCAGACCGTGGCAGCATCTTTACCTCCAAGTTTTGGGATTCTTTTCAGAAGGCCATGGGCACCAACATCCGCTTCAGCACATCTTTCCATCCTCAAACTAGCGGTCAAGTCGAGCGTGTCAATCGGATGCTTGAAGATATGCTCAGGGCTTGTGTGATCTCCTTCGGCATGAAGTGGGAGGATTGTCTTCCTTATGCTGAATTCTCCTACAACAACAGTTTTCAAGCAAGTTCGGGCAAGGCCCCATTTGAAATTTTGTATGGCAGGAAGTGCCGTACCCCTCTCAACTGGTCTGAAACCGGTGAACGTCAGCTTTTGGGTAATGACTTAATCACAGAGGCAGAGGAAATGTGCAAAGTCATTCGAGATAACCTCAAAGCAGCCCAATCGCGCCAGAAGAGCTACTATGATAGTAAGCACCGTGATTTGGCTTTCGAGATCGGAGATCATGTTTACCTCTGCGTCTCTCCAATGAAAGGAACTCGTTGCTTCAGTATCAAAGGGAAGCTTGCCCCTAGATACGTGGGACCTTTCAGGATCGTCAGCAAGAGAGGCGATCTCGCCTATCAACTCGAGCTTCCTTCAAACTTTGCAAATGTTCATGACGTGTTCCATGTCTCTCAGCTTCGAAAGTGCTTCAAGACTCCTGACCGCACCATCAACTTCGAGGACATTGAGCTCCAAGAAGATCTCTCTTATCATGAGCACCCCATTGCTATTCTTGAAGAGACTGAACGCAAGCCTCGCAACAAGTCAATCAAATTCCTCAAAGTCAAGTGGTCACACCATTCCGACCGTGAAGCTACCTGGGAACGCGAGGATCACCTCCGTTCTGAGTACCCGGCATTCTTTCAGTCCTAGATCTCGGGACGAGATCCTTTCTTAGTGGTGGAGTGTTGTAACACCCCGGATGTGATTTACCCAATATGTACTCCAACTCTTGTCGTTTCCGGCGTTAAGTTATTTTATTTTCTCGGGTTCGGGGTTTTGCCTTCGTGTGTTGTTATCGTTGTCATGCATCTCATATCATGTCATCATGTGCATTGCATTTGCATACGTGTTCGTCTCATGCATTCGAGCATTTTCCCCGTTGTCCGTTTTGCATTCCAGTGCTTCGTTCTCCTCCGGTGGTCATTTCTACCTTTCTTTCGTGTGTGGGGATCAAACATTTCCGGATTGGACCGAGACTTGACAAGCGGCCTTGGTTCACTACCGGTAGACCGCCTGTCAAGTTTCGTACCATTTGGACTTCGTTTGATACTCCAACGGTTAACCGAGGAACCGAAAAGGCCTCGTGTGTGTTGCAGCCCAACACCCCTCCAAGTTGGCCCAAAACCCACCAAAAGCCTCTCCATCATCTAGAGCGTTCGATCACGATCGCGTGGCCGCACACCGCACCTCATTTGGAGTCTCCTAGCTCCCTCTATGCCTATATAAAGACCACTCCCCGAAATTTTCGAGCAAACCCTAGATCTCTCCCTCTCCTCGCGCGCCGGACACTTCCTCCCCCACCGACGGACATGTCCGGCTAGCCCCGCCGCCGCCACGTGTCGCCCGCCGGTTGGCCGCGCCGCCGTCCCACTTCCTCATCCGCCGCCGGCTCGGGAGGCCCAGGAGGGGCCCCCGCGGCCCATCCCGCCGCACCGCCGCACGGTCGTCGCCCTCGCCTTGTGCCGGCCGACGACCTCACCGGCCTCCGCCGCCGCCCGCCTCCTTCCCGGCCGAGCCGGCGAGCTCCGGCCGCCGCCCCGCGCCGGCGAGCGCCGCCGCGTCTGCCCCGCCACCGCACGGAGCGCCGCCATCGCCACCACTGCCCCGGCTGTCTTCCTCCTCCTCCGGCGCCCCGGCAAGTCCCTATTTCGGCGAAGCTCTGGCCAACCTCGGGGAACGCGCCAGATCTGGATCTGAGATCCCGTCTCGGTTGACTTTCCGTCCCTAACCCTAATTTTTTTTCCTATGTTCATCGTGCCGTAACTCCTCATCCGTAGCTCCGTTTTGGGCATATAGCATATCAAAATGTTCGTCTCAGAGAGCACATCATTTCATCTCATTGCATATTTTTCATTTGAGTTCATCTTGATGCCCTAAATGCTGTTAGAAGAGTGCTATTTGAGATAATTGTCAGATCTGCTGCTCCAATTAGATATTTGTCATTTTTGCCATGATTATTGTGTGCATGATATGCCCAGGTGCTCTGCATGTGTTTTGTTATATATTTTGCCATCTATCCAGAGGTGCAACCCATGTATTTTTGTGATGTGTGTGGTGACTAGCACAAGCTTGCAAAGTGAGGCATTTGTCAATGCTGATTTCAGGGACTTAGCATTTCCACTAAGTCCTTGAGCTGTTTATCTCAATATGCCATATGTTCATGTTGTTTCCTAGTGATCCGTGCCCCTTTTGAGGATGATCAGTAAGGATGTTTTGTTAATCTTGTAGTTCTATATCCATCCATGTCTTTGTTTGCAATTATGGAGCACCCTAGCTTGAGTCAATCGAGCTCTACTTTTGTCATTTCGTGAATCTAGGCAGATTGTCTACTTGTTAGCGATTTTGCTGAGGATGTTGTAGTTGATCCGTGCATGCTATGCTATTGTTCTTGCCATGTCTAGCTTGTATTTTGTGTATTCTTGATGGGTGTATGCTTAGATTGTCATGACTTGCTCTGTAGTGAGTGCATCGAGCTTGTAAACATGCCTACTTGATATCTGTTTCAGCATGCTCTAGTTTTCACCAAGTCTGAGAACTGATTATGTTTTTGCCATGTTCACATGCTTGCAATTGTATTTTCTGATCCCTTTTGGCTCAAATTCACTAAGGGACTTTTGTTAAGCTCTTTGAGTAGCTCCATGCCATGCTTTACTTTGCCATGTTCAGGTCCTGTAGCATATTGTTTTCATGCTTCAAAGAGTGCTATCTGATCTGAAATTCCAGACAAGTGTTAATTTCACAAAGTCTGAAATCTGTTTGTCAAATGCATTTTTGCCATGCTTGTTTGAACCTGTTAGTGGATGAATTGGCCGTAGCTCAGTGCTAGCCTTTTGTTAAGCTTCATGAATGGATTCCTGCCATGTATTTTGATGCCATGTTTGGGTGCTGTAGCATGTTCGTCTTGTTGCATTTAGATGGCTACTTGCTGTAAATCGCAGAACGTGACCATATTTGAATCGCTTGCCATTTCCAAACCGTAACTCCGATTCCGGCGTTCTTTATATCGTTATCAAGCGATTTCATCTCATATTTCCAGTGGCACACTTGGATTTCCAAGTTGAGGCCAGGTTCATTCGTTCCTCGTCAAATCTTGCATATGCATCCCATATTGCATCCCGCATAGCATACCATCTTTGCATCATGTTGTTTGAGTTTGCACGTGGTTGATTGTGTCCTTGTTGCTTGTTTGTCTTGTTTGGGTAGAGCCGGGAGACGATTTCGCTAACGAGGAGCCCGTTGAGTTTGCTTTCAAGGATCCAGTCAACTCTGACAACTTTGCAGGCAAGATGATCATACCCTCGAAATCACTACTATCTTTGCTTGGCTAGATGCTCGCTCTTTTGCTATGCCTATGCTACGATGCCTACCACTTGCTTATCATGCCTCCCAAATTGCCATGTCAAACCTCTAACCCACCATGTCCTAGCAAACCGTTGATTGGCTATGTTACCGCTTTGCTCAGCCCCTCTTATAGCGTTGCTAGTTGCAGGTGAAGATTGGAGACTGTTCCTTATTGGAACATTATTTACTTGTTGGGATATCATTATATTGCCATGTTATCTTAATGCATCTATATACTTGGTAAAGGGTGGAAGGCTCGGCCTCTCGCCTAGTGTTTTGTTCCACTCTTGCCGCCCTAGTTTCCGTCATATCGGTGTTATGTTCCCGGATTTTGCGTTCCTTACGCGATTGGGTTATAATGGGAAACCCTTGATAGTTCGTCTTGATTAAAGCTTTTCCAGCAATGCTCAACCTTGGTTTTACCATTTTCCACCTAGCCTCTTTTTCCCTTGGGTTTCCGTAGCCCGAGGGTCATCTTATTTTAACCCCCCCCCCGGGCCAGTGCTCCTCTGAGTGTTGGTCCACTTGTCAGCTGCCAGTGGCCACCAGGGGCAACTCTGGGCTGGCCTACCCGTACCTAAGACAATATGAGTGTGCCCTGAGAACGAGATATGTGCAGCTCCTATCGGGATTTGTTGGCACATTCGGGCGGTGTTGCTGGATTTGTTTTAACCTGTCGAAGTGTCTTGAAGAACCGAGATACCGAGTCTGATCGGAACGTCTCAGGAGGAGGTCTATTCCTGCCTTGGCCGTGAGAGCTTGTCATGGGCTAAGTTGGGACTCCCCTGCAGGGATTTGAACTTTCGAAAGCTGTGCCCGTGTTTATGGGCAGATGGGAATTTGTTAATGTCTGGTTGTAGATAACTTGAACCTTAACTTAATTAAAATGAATCAACAGTGTGAGTTACCGTGATGGTCTCTTCTCGGCGGAGTCCGGGAAGTGAACACGGTGTTGGAGTAATGCTTGCGCAGGTTGTTCTCTAGTTTCTCGCTCACGCTTTGCCTCCTCTTCTCACTCTCTTTTGCGAATAGGATAGCCATCATATATGCTAGTCGCTTGCTGCAGCTCCACATATTTTTCCTTGCCTTACCTATTAAGCTTAAAGAGTCTTGATCGCGAGGGTGCGAGATTGTTGAGTCCCTGTGGCTCACAGATTACTTCCAAACCAGATGCAGGGCCTGATGATTCCGCTCCAGATGGCGTGCTTGAGCTCAAGTGGGAGTTCGACGAGGACTCTCAACGATACTACGTGTCTTTCCCTGATGATCAGTAGTGGTGCCCAGTTGGGGTGATCGGGACTGTGTCGCATGTTGGGTTATCTTTTATTTTGGTGCCGTAGTCGGGCCATGAGTGTTTGAATGTTGTAACGTTATTTATGCACTTTGATTGACGTGGCGAGTGTAAGCCAACTATGTTTCTCCCCTTTTATTATCTTTATATTACATGGGATATTGTGAAGATTGCCTAACTTGTGACATTACCTTCAATGCGATTATGCCTCTAAGTCGTGCCCTGACACGTGGGAGCTATAGTCGCATCGAGGGTGTTACAAATCCCAAGCTTGGTCAACGGAAAAATCCATTCAAGGCGAACAAAGACGGACCATCCAACCTAGACAGGATACTGGACTGACCCTGCCAGATTCACGACCACCCTAATAAACCAGCTACTCATACCAACAGAAACTGTTGGGTCCTCAAGCAGGTCGGCAAGCTCAACGCCGAACACAAGGGAAGGGGGCCGCCAGGCAATAGGGACGACGGAGTGGTTCACCAGCGAAATGCCAGGGGCCAGAAGCATTTCCCCCCAAAGAACGATCAAATCCGGAGCAGAAATAGCAGTTCGGCTTCCGTTGCCCATCTTATATACCCATTAAAACTATACCGCACAAACATAACTACGCACTTAAGATACCATGGGCATTGGCGGAAGCGTAATACGGGCAAGTCTGCAAGCACTCTGGTAACATTTTTATCTACTTACCTTTTTCTTTCTTCATTACCTCTTAAAAATAGGTGGCACAAAGGAGAAACATTTAAGACCGACTCTATCGGAGTTCTGATCCGTACACTCACCTACGGGGCTACTTCCTTCAAGGGAATCCCTCGCCGAGGACAGGCGGTGCAGATGTGCGACAGGAGGTCCAAAATAACTTTTTGTAGACCACACTCTCTTTTGAGCCTGTAACATGCCTTTTTCCTCTGCCATCGACCCAGGGCATATCAAACAGCCGGGGTCGTGGCCTTTATATATATCAAGTAATCTTTGGCATATTTCTCAGGTCCCAGTTCACATTACCCGCGTCTTTTCGCAAATGAATACGCCTCCTATGGTTGTTTCACAGATATACCCCGGCTTAAACTTGTCAGGGGCTCGGTACGGGAACAATTGAGTTGCCAACAAAGTCTAAACATCTCTTACATCATACTCCGGCGTCGCCGAGTTTGGCCTTATATGCATCAGCTTCGAATCATGTCTTGGGTCAATAGTTGGGTTGCCCGGCTCCTGTGCTTGCTATCCTACGTTCCGCTCTATCGGCTAGGGTAGTAAAGGGAGAACTACTGTGATTGTGCTTCCGGTTCACCTGGCTCAGCACCTCAGTAGAGAAAGCCGAAAACTGACTGTCATGATGCGGCGAGAGCTGGTCAACCACTCGATGACTTATTGGAATCTCTAGCAATTCCTCCGTGTCACACGAAGGACCTCTTTTTGGTCAAATATGTACACACATCGTATGAATAAGCCGCATACATACCAGGGGCTATGTCGTAGACCCACCATAAAACTCCTATGGCTAAGTGAAAGTGTTAACGCCCTGTAGTCTGGTTGCCTGGTTCGCCGCATTGACACCTCCTTCCGGACCAAGATGTTGGGTCAAGAGTGATCAAATGCTTTTCCGAACACCCCCGTACTTCCTACGAGGGGGCTGAAGCCGACGACTGGAAAACTTTCAGATTATATTAAAACGGCCGCACAGGAGGAACACAAACTTTCAAGCAATATATAAAAACATATTAACTATAAAATTGTCTCGTACAATTCTCATACACCTCACTCGAACATTATGTCTTTCGAGCACTGACCCTCTATCAAGCGGGCGGCCACTAGGACGCCTTCAAAATAATGCTCCGGTTTGTGGTGGTCATTGCCCTTGGGTGGACTCTTCACCGCAACATCGATGGCCTTCATCTTCCCCCAGAATGTCTTGACTCGGGCAAAGGCCATCCGTGCACCCTCGATGCACACCGATCGCTTCACAGCGTCGATACGTGGCACCGCGTCAACAAGCCGTCGCACCCCGAAGTAACTATTCAGAACAGGCTCAGTCGGCCATAACTGGGTTATGACATCCTTCATGGCAGCGCCGGATATCGTATGAAGCTCGGCCCACTAGGACATCTGCTCATTTAGCAACAGGGAGCGCTTTGACGCGCTGAATTGTGACCAGAAAAGCTTCTCTGTTGCATACCCCTCCTGCGCCTGGTAAAACTGCGCCGCATCGAAAGAACTCTTCGGCAAGTCTAAAAAATCATCCAGAGAACTCCACAATTGGTTAAGCTGAGCATACTTCGGATCGTCGAACTTAGTCTGTAGGAAAAATGGCTTACTAGGCGCAATCTCCCTAGCTTGTCGGATCTCCTCACGGGCGGCTCTGGATTCAGACCACGCTTCTCTCGCCTCTCGTAAGGCCTTGTCAACTTCAATCGTTTTGGCTTCATTCTCCTTCTCAAGGAGCTCACAGCGTCTAGCAACATATTTTAGTTCGAGTGCCATCGTGGATATCTTCTCCTCGTCTTGACGTCGAGCAACTCATTCGGCTTTTAACTCAGTCGATGCCTTTTCGGCAGCCGCATTACTACACCGGGCCTGCTCCTTGGCCCGGGCCAGCTCCGCCCGAAGAATTTCAACGGCGGCAGAACCATCTGTAGCCATGCATATTACAGTATATAAATTTCAGCATCATGCTTATATCACAAAAATGTATGTGAAGGGACTGCCCCGAATACATACCTTGTGATTCGTCAAGACGCATATTGATTAACGCAATGTCATCCCCGGCCATATCAGGCTTCCGTTGCAGCTCGGCAATATCCGTAGTATGGGAAGTAGCCAAGGGGGGAGCAGCCTGTGTTCAAGTTAATCAGATTAGTCCTTGAATATTTCTTCTTGATCCTCTATTCGCCTCCCATGGGAAGCCAACCCGAGTCTCAGGGGCTACTATCTATACATAGGTGTATTTTGTGAATAAAGCACAATTGCACATATTACAGTACAAACCTCGAAGCCTCTTAGTAGGCTCGCAAAGGCCTCATCCAATTCGCTCTTCACGGACTGGACCTTTTCCACCACCGTGCCCATTAAGGTACGATGTTCCTCTAAGACGGACGCCTGCCGCAGCATGTTCTTCAAGATATCCGGCGCCTCTGGGTCTCTGGAGGCTGCCGTAGGAGTATGGCCACCCTTTGAAGGGATCCGTTCATACGTAACCGACTGTATATCGGATTGTCTGGGGCCCTCATTGTTGTTCCCCGGACCCTGGGCCACCGAAGTATCAACTTCGGGTAATGTCTTCATCATCCCTTGCACCACTTGTGGGTCGGGGGAGACCCTCCGCGATGACACCTCTAAGTCGTCCGCCCTATTGGACGGAGAGGCCGGTGGGGGCGTCTCGCTTTCCATCATCTCTGGGAGAGGGTCCCCCGAGGAAGAGGATTGTTGAGGAAGACTACGTGCTGAGCTGAAAAAACAAAAAATATATTCCAGGCATTATAAGAAAGGAACGGGACACGTTTAAAACAGCCTTTTTCACTTACGATTTGGCCTGAGGCTTGTCCTCGTCACAAGACTGCGCCCCCCCCCTTCACTTTTGTCTTCGAATGAGGGGATTTTTATTCCTCCGGACACAATGTCTGATGCACCTTTGGAATAGGGACCATCTTTGGTCCTCTCACTCTCCGCCTCACCCTCCTTCACAAGCATCTGGTATGGTGCCAAGGCCAGCATCCTTGTTAGAACAGGATTCGCTGGGCCCTTGGGCAGAGGGGCCGAACACATAATTAGTTCCGCCTTCTTTGTCCATCCCTGGAAGAAGATAGCTTGCTCAGTACCATATTACGGTATGCATAATTACAAAGTGTTCGGGAGCCAAGTGCTTACCGGGGTATCCGTACGGTTGCAGTTAAGGCCAACATCTTCGGTAGTGTCCGGCCAATGTTTCCGCTTCCCGAGAAATAACTTCCACATCCCTTTGTGTGTGGTGCCCAAGAAGTGTTGGAGGGTTTGTGGTCCTTCTGGGTTAAGCTCCCACATGCGGCGAGACCTGCGCTGGCATGGCAGGATTCGGTGGACTAACATCACTTGGATCACGTTGACAAGATCGATGTCTCTCTTGAGGAGGGTCTGGATGCGGCTCTATAAAGTCTGCACTTCATCAACCGATCCCCAGTCCAGCCCCTTGTTGACCCATGATGCAAGCCATAACGGTGGGCCAGGACGGAATGTGGATGCAGCTACCCACTTGGTGCTGCGGGGCTCCGTAACGTAAAACCACGCCCGCTGCCAGTAATTCGAAGTTTCGATAAAAGAACCTTTTGGCCAAGGAGTGCTGGTGAGTTGGCTGATCGTAGCACCGCCGGACTCCACCTGTTCCCCGTCGACTATCTTCGGCCTCACACTGAAGGACTTGAGCCATAAACCGAAGTGTGGGGGGATTTGGAGCAAGGCCTCGCATGTAATGATAAACGCCGAGACGTGGAGGATAGAGTCCCGGGCTAGGTCATGAAAATCTAGTCCGTAATAAAACATTATCCCCCGAACGAAAGGGTGAAGAGCGAACCCTAGCCCACGGAGGAAGTGGGAGATGAATACGACCCTCTCGCCAGATCTAGGGGTCGGAATAACCTGTCCTTGAGCAGGAAGCCTGTGGTGGACCTCCGCGGTCAAATATCTAGACGCCCGAAGCTTTGCGATATCCTCCTTTGTAACGGAGGAAGCCACCCATCGGCCTTGGGAGCTGGGTTCGGACATGATGGGGAGGCTTGAAACGATGAAGTCGAACCTTGGGTGCTAGAACTCGAGGTTGGGAAGGCTTGGGAGAGGTTTGGCATAAAAGACGGCCCTTGGCTCCTTTATGAAGGCAGCGGGTATTGAACGCCTCCTCCTAAGCCTAAGAATCTGCCTATTCCTAAGGAATCTTTCCCGCAAGACGGTTGGATTACCCACGCTCGTATTGATGAAAATCCCGCAATTAGGGGACACGATCTCTGCTTCGACAAGACGTGTCAACGACAACCACGCCCCGAAACGTGGAACGGCGGGACGGGAAACGGTTCGAAATAATGACCGAGAAGTGTGACATCACATTACTAAAGGTTGTCAGCAGATTGGATTCGTAGAATACTATACTCTCTACGGCTGTATGTTACAGGTCCGAACACGATCAATTTGCCCGAAGACTATTTTGGAGTTCGGAAGGAGGAACCCGCCTTGCAATGATGAAGACAGCACTACACGATGGATACCTTGTCATTGAAGCCAGGTTCAGGGGTTACTGAGGGAGTCCTGGACTAAGGGGTCCTTGGGCGTCCGGCATGTTAGCCATGGGCCAGACTGATGGGCTGTGAAGATACGAAGACCAAAGACTGCACCCGTGTCCAGATGAGACTCTCCATGGCGTGGAAGGCAAGCTTGGCGACCGAATATGTAGATACCTTTCTTTGTAACCGACCATGTGTAACCCTAGATCCTCCCGGTGTCTATATAAATCGGAGGACTTGGTCCGGATAGGATATTCATGATCATAGCCATACAAGCTAGACCTCTAGGGTTTAGCCATTACGATCTCGAGGTAGATCAACTCTTGTAATACTCATATTCATCAATATCAATCAAGTAGGACGTAGGGTATTACCTCCATAGAGAGGGCCCGTACCTGGGTAAACATCGTGTCCCTTGTCTCCTGTTACCATCGACCTGTTATACCTTAGACGCACAGTTCGGGACCCCCTACCCGAGATCTGCCGGTTTTGACACCGACAACCCTAACATGGCATATATTCTTAGTCTTCCTCCATGTCCTCATCAGGTATAACAGGTGGTGCTAATTGCAGATCTAGTTGTGGCTGCCCCAAGTTCAAATTAGGTAAGTTATGCATATCACCATGCTCATGATGATGCAGTGGCCCAAGGACATGGTTATGTTGGTTTGGATGAAAATTCTCTTGTTGTGGCATTGGATGAGGATTGCCATGTGGATCAATGGGGTCCTCATCTGGTGCTTCTTCCCCCAACATCCTCTGTTGCAGGATCACTACTGGTACTGTCTGAGAATATGTTTGAAAGTCATTTCCTTCTCCAGTAACTATGCTAGCTGGAATATCTCCAAGAGCTTCAACTTTGACCTTCACTAGCTGATTCTCTTTAGTGCTCTTGTTTCTGTCCCAACGCATAAGAGTACCGAAGCTCCTAATAGTATTGGCTAGTTCATGCATGCATCTCCTATCAAAAGGAAAGCCACAAAGAAGAAGCCAGACCTCCCCATCTAAAATGAATCTCCTCCAATTCAGGCCCTCATTATGCTTTTGGAAGATCAGATGAACATCAGTGTAAAGATGTGGGCCTTGCTGAATTAATTAATCTCTATCAAAGACATTGCTGAGTTAGACATAGGCTTGGCAAAACGGACATGGAATGATCTCTGAAAAACCTTTGTGCGTGATATTAGTCAAGAATTCAGGGATTAACTCACGGACATTGGCTAACGGGACCATGAGATTGGGCATCGGAACGATGGCGATAATCACCTATTCTTCGTGCATTGGCACCACTACACCAGTGGCAACACGAACCCTAGTCGGACGTCCCTCGACCACAATGCTTTGGTGCCCCTTCGGAATGAAAGGAGTCGAATCGAAGGGGAAGGACGCCATGGGCTCCAGCAGAGAGTGGTTGTTGCGGCTACAAAGCTGGGTTTTTGGTGGTTTCGAGGTGGGGGTTGGGCACTGGATGGAGAGAGGAATGTAGAGCGGCATCTTGAAGGTGCCCACCTACCGTGGTAGAAGGAAAGCGAAGAGACGGGGGTACTCAAAAGGGATGTGGCACTGACCATGGGTTGACTGCCAGTCAACGCAGGAACAATGGTGACTTGCCTTGTCGAAACTAGCCTGGGAAGTGAATTGTCGGGCCTGGGTGTAGTAGTGGGTTGGGCACTTATGTTTGGATTAGGCTTAGAATAGCAATCTTTTGCAATGTGGCCCCAGTGCTTACACCGGTGGCATTTGATGTGATCAGAGCAGCTAGGCCGAAGATGGCCACATTGTAAACAACGGATGGTTTTGTGGGGTGGGGGGCAGAAGGAGCCATTTGAATTGGCTGAATTCCCTCCCTTTGACTATGCCTTGAATGTTGCATGCGCTGATCACGTTGAACTTGAGAACCATCTGAAAGCTGGATGTGATTGGGTGAATGCGATCTATAATCAGATTTTCCCGAGTTTGGGTAGATGGCAGGCGACCTAAGAGTTTAGGCATAAAATTTGAGAGGATGGTTATGGAAAATATGAGTCCATTCGTCCGCTTTTTCCTGCAAATAAAGATCTAATTCCATGTTGGAGTTTGGGCCTCCATCTCCAGAAAGCATAAAGCTGATATTGAACTCAGAGATTGCAATGTTACCTCCATTGATGATAGAGTAGCCCACCTCTTTGGATGAAGTAGAGAATTTGAAAGACCAATTATGAAGTTGTTTCACCTTGTATAATGATGCATTGCCACCAAAGCATGAGAGAGGATTGTGGATGCCGAAGCTTCCGGAAGCTTGATCTTTGATCTTGTGAATTCCAAGGAGGTGGAATTCCTCCTCTCCTTCTGGTGAATTGGTGCATACCCCCCATAGATTCCAGATCTTCTCCTCGAACTCTTGGCCTCTCTTGAAGTTGAGTGATGGCAGGGACATGATTGAAAGAGTGTATGTGGTTTGACGAGTTGGGATGGTGAGGGTGGATCGACTGGAGCATTGGATCGAAGAAGCGGCGACTTGTGGTGGCCACCGCGGCCGGAGTGGCCGGGGGCGCGGGCTAGGGCGAGGGGCATATAATGTAGTAGAGAATTATGAGTAGAGAATATATGATGAGACATGTCGTTGTTGAGAGATTATCTTTTACTCTCTTTTTTTACTTAAGAGAAGGCAGATCTTTTTTTCTTCTTCTTATTCCTGCCTCCCCCACCTTAACATTTATGTGCCATTTGTAAGATAACATCATTAGACTGCTAACACGGTGCTTTTGTATTTATTTTTTCATTTAGGATTATTTTTGCTTTACCCGGTTCCTTTTCCTTTCGTCCTAGCTTTTCTCAGATCTCCAACCAAATCAAAACATGCATCGGCGATCAAAGGAACTGCGATCTTTTGGTAGTTGACACCTCATGCACGGTCACATAGGTGGATTGTATTTTTCTCCACCCGGTACTATTCCAATCCACCATTGAGAAGCCAACAGCAACCCCATGAACAATGGAACGGTTAAAAAAATATCGCCCAAGTATCTCCGCCAATATCCTTAAAAAAAGTATCTCCGCCAAAAAGAAAATAAAATCGGCCAAGTACACCTGAAGTCAAGGCTCTCCGCAGCAGCAAATCATGCAACCACGTTCTGATGCATGAACTATCCATCCCACATCTCAAACGAACAACCTGAGCACGACACAGAGGCCTCCGTCCTATCGCTCTGACCCGTACGTCTTATCGCGGACTCTACGTCTCCGACGTCTCATCCAGGGCCAACCGGCCGGCCGCCGGCTGAGCGAGGAAGCAAGTGGCCAACCCGCGCGGCCGGCCCATGTGGCCATCGGCTCTGTAGCCTTGCCTCGCCGCGCCGCGCCGTGGCGCGCCAACGAACACAAGCGTACGCTGGCCACCGGTACACCGGAACTGATCGCCTATCCATCTCGCAGGGCGGAGCAGGAATCAGACCACAGCCTAGCCCCACCGAGAGCGTACGTACAAGCGCTCTCACATGGTGGTGGCAGGGCGCGGCCGTCTCGGCGTAGCCCATCTGTCCGTATGCGTGTCATGTCAATGGAGAAACACCCTGAGCCTGAGCCTGAGGCCGACCCGACCTTCTGTTCTGACAGCAGAGGCGTGAGATGTATTTTAAGTTGATTTTCGGACCACATGAGGTGAGTACCGGACCGTTCTAACTAACCTTCACTTTCAGCGCGTAGCTGTCAGCTGGCGAGGCCCTGTGCATGGGGATGGCGCGCGGGGCACGTCCAGAGGTGTAATGTATCTCCTGCGTAACATATATCGTGCCGGGATTTGGATGTACGTGCACGTGTGTGGTATCCATGCAGCGTCGGGCTCTCTGTCCGGTCACTGGATCGGGAAAATGCGTGTGTCCTATGTTACCAACATGTCCTGTCAGATTGTTGTTCTTGTCTGGAGGCTGATGGGCTTGATGCTGGACAAGACAGGATCATTTGCTACATCGATTGATTTATTCTAAAAAATAATAATCTTTGCTACATCGATCAACATATATACAAAGGAAAAAAAAACTCCCGAAGCAAAAGCACGCTTCTCCGGGCAATGCGAGCCGTATGTAGGTGGGAAAGTTGTGTCCTGATTTAGTCGACAAAGCAAGTCACCAGATACGTGCAGTTTCAGCTGATCCCTCTCCGGTGTTCACCACACATGTTTCTCTCAACGGGATATTGCATATCTTGTAAACACACCCACCACGACCCACGCCCACGCAAAACCCGAGCGAGCGCGCGCAAACACACACAGAACTTCCCTAAAAAATGAATTTCTAAAGAAAATATACAAACACATTGCGCATACGCTCCCCCCCCCCCCCCTTTCCCCCGGCAGCCCCGCGCCGCTCATGTAGGGGTGACTCAGGCGGCGCTTACCCTAGTCAGCAGCCGGCCGCCCCTTCCTTTCACCTCCCCTCGCCACCATCGGAGGGGGGGCGCCGGAACGCCGCGCGGCCGTCGGGGAAGATGACCGTGAGGATTTGTCCACCTTACCGCGCGCTGGGGACCTTGGAACCGAGGCGGCGGCCTCAAGAAGTGGCTCTCGGCCAGTGGCCGTCGCAGGTGCTGGCCGCCCCCCTTGGCCACACGGGCGGCAAGACGCCGGCGGGTGGTACCTGTGGGGCGTGGTGGCCTCGGGGGCGCCCGTCCCAATCCATGCCTCACGATCTGGTCTCCGACTGTCCTTGGTAGCCGGTGCCGCGTCTGAGGAAAGGGATGGGGAAGTGTGGAGCCTGGAGAAATCCAAGGCCAGATCTTACGACCATGACGACGGCAACGCCTGCTGGCGCCGTCCACTACATCTAGGCGTCGTCAAGGTTCTCCATTCTACCTTTGCCCCACTCCTTTGCTCGTGTACCGGGATGAAAACCCAAATCCCTTCGGATTGGGCGGCAGCGACGCTCACAGCGTCGTCATGTTCATGGAGGTGTCGCCTTCGGTGAGCATGGGAAGGTGGTGGGCCCGTCTTGGGTGGGTGGCGTTCAGCGGCAGTCTCAGTCGGGATGTTCTAGGGGAAACCCTAGATCTGGGTTTACCGGATCGGACGATGACGACGTCTTCGGTGTCGTTCTCTCTCCTGGGGGCATCATTTTGGATCAACTGCTGGTTGGAGAGGATAAGAGGATGAGCGGTGTTACATCTATCGCAAGGTCGGCGGCGGATCTCGGTGGCATGGCGCTGCGGAGTTTTGGGGACGGGCGCGTGTGGATGGATACGCGCAGGTTGGTGGCATTGTCTGGCACCGTGGTGGCGTCAACAGTAGGCCTGGCAAAATGGTGATGCATCAGTTTTTGCCCTAGAGAGGGTTCGGCCGAAGACGGCTGCGGTGGCCTCTGAGAGTGCGCCGGACCGGTGTGTGAACTAGTCCCGGTGTGTGACCTAGTCCCGGTGAAGTCTGCTTGGTATTCGGCCCGAATATTCAGCACACATTCATCGTTGGGATAGGAGTAGCAATATGTGTTGCCTAAATGTTGGCTTCATGCTTACTGGTGTACTATTACTTTGTATGATCTTTGTGAATAATTGATAAAATACTTGTATGCATCATCCAGATGCAGAGACCGAGGGTATATCCTCATTTCCAAAAAAATACATAAAACTAAAAAAAGACTGAAAAAATAGAAAAATAAAAATAACAAAACTAAAGAAAATATATACTACTCCATCCGTCTCATAATATAAGAGCGTTTTTAGTAGTATTTTTAAATACGGTATAATCGCAGATGCTCACATGCACTCATATTTATAAACACATGCACGTATATTCTACCCTTATGAGCACCTTCAAAACAATAAATCGGCACATTATCTCAAAACTGACGAAGTCAAGTCGAGTGAACGAATATCACCAGAAATACTGAAATAAATTTAAAAGAAAAGTGAGCTAACCATATGGAACCTAACCATTTGAGGTACAGTCAGTTCCTTTAAAAAATATAGCAGGAGTATTGTGTTGTGTAATTTCGTTTTATGGCACACGTTCCAATCAAATATTAGCATTATGCACATGATACAATGCAGAGAACCCCATACGGGCATGCGTATCTTTTCATCCAATCGCTGCGGTGATATTTTTTCATGCATCCTTCGCAAAAATATTCCTTTCAGAATAGTGTCACGCTCACAGCATCTAGAGCCTTCGTGGGCACTGGAGCTGAATCCTTGAACGAAAAGAACGTCAGGAACAAAAGGTGCGGAAGAAGTAGCTGCAATCATTCTGGAAAGGCAGGGAAGAACAAGAATTAAAGAGAGGGAGATGATCAGATCGACGCCATGGGTCGTTGCGACTTGCGACCCTCCACGGTCTTTGGCGCCAGGAGGGATGTACATGAGCGCTCGTCGTGGTGCGCGGCCGCACCGGCCGGCTCGACAACGAGGGCTCCGCCTTTTCTTTTTCTTTTTCGGAAAATTAGGGGCCCGCATTCTCACTGAAGGCAATGCCGCACAAATCCTATGCTTCCACGATCGGTCACAGAGATTCACGGCGCAAGGGCTTCTCTACGTGACTACGTCTAGTCCTTTCTTTTATTCTTTCTTTCTTTCTTTCTTTCTTTATTATTACTAGCCGATCAAGTTAGTTTCCTTTCTGTTGGAGGAAGTACTACTTAACATCACGCTCGAAGAAAGAAAAGTACGGTACTCGCATGTACTGGAGTGGTATCTGCGGGGCTAGCTATGGTCGTTGTTGTATGCCGACAGGCCAGAGGCGTACGGTCAAGTTGAAAAGACCTCCATGAGATTAATCAAGGAGGCCGGGTGGTGAAAGCCTCAGCCTAGCTAGCGTCTAGGCTCCAGAGACTCACACCGATGGATAGAGCGCGTTGCGGGGTCGAAGGCGTCGGTTTCACAAGGCCTATTTGTCGAAAGAGGTGGGGCGGTACGTAGACAACGTAGCAATTCCTCAGCACATGCATGGCCGCGCGGTGCATGCAATGCAGCACATGCATGTATGAAATCTTTGGATTTACCCGGCTTGATTTGATCGTACCTCGGTCCTTTTCGTCGCTAACATTATCGCCGGCGCTTATTTTTCTTCTTTTCTGCATAGCTTGCAAAGGCTGTTTGATCTTACCTTCGCCACATCCTTCAGACTGGCTTTCGCGAGGAATCCAGACGCATGAACCACCGGTAATCGCTAGGTTTCCATCGGACGGCTTGAGCTTCACTTCACATGAACTCCAGCACCTGACCCTGATCATGAAGCCACCACCTACAAATACAATTCAGGACGGAACGGGGTGGGAATATCGGTAGACACGCAGCTGCCGAGGCATTAACGGCAGTCGGACACGGGCACATGCGGAATGAGAAAAGCTTGCGGCAGAGACGGCCGCGTTCCGGAATCGGCTTAGCGTCTGGAAAGCAAGACCGCGCCCGCGCCACTCCGGGACGGCGGCTGTGCGCGCACAGCGGCCGCTCCAGTGCGCCAACGTAGGACGTGACGACGGCGGGGCAAGCGGGCTCGCCGTTGCGCCCGCCGAGGCGTCGCCAGGCTTCTCCATTCGAGCCACCCTCGCTCGTGGCTGAAGGGCACGGGCGTGCGTGCAAACAATGCCACTGCCACCCGATCGACGGAATAGTCTCGTTTTTTAAGGATCAGCAGGGGCTCAATTTATTCAATCATCGGTCGTATAGTGGCTCTTGCTCCTTGCTGCATAAACATGTCCTGTGCACTGAAAGCCGGCTCGTTTTTGTGCCCACTGTTCTCTGCTCCAGTCTCTAGCTAGCTAGCCATTATGCATGCGTAGGCTTCAGAGCCGAGTAAGTTTTTTTTTTTAAATCATCGGATCTATTATAAAAATTCACCAGAACTACAAAGCGTCTCAAACACAATAAGAATTACATCAAATTTCTGAGACCATCGAACAACCACTATGGCTGCCAGAACGCATCGCTGTCGACGCTTCCCTATCGAAGCCACCTTGACCTTGTTGTTGACAGTTGGGAAGTCTTCATGTACATGCCCTAAGGACCAACGCCCTGGAGCAGCAGTTGTCGCCGTTGAACTCTTTCATAAATCTGAAGCAGCTGATGCAAAATTTTGTCACATGATGCGAATTCCTAACCTCACCACCCGAAAGAGACGGCAAGAATTACTCCAGAACTATGTCGACACCATCCAAAGTGCTGAGCAAGTAGTGATTTATAATTGTGTTATAACGTGTTTACTTTTTGTTTCAATGTGAAAATTAGTCACAAATAACAAGAAAAAAAGGTCAAACGATGATACCGTCTGTCCAACCCATTTTTTGGTCGATTTTACCGTTTGGTTAATTAACTTTAATTTCTTTTGTTCTCGTGTCTATTTTTATGCTGCAAAGCCATAAACAAGTGCAGCACAACACATTTCAAGAGCAACAGCAGCTGACAACTGAGGACGTGGTTGACATCGCAATAGATTATGGTAATCAAGCTTTTGCCTACTCTATCATTTGGCTAATCAACTTTTTCTTCTACAGCTTTTTAGGGAAGTAAAAAGAAAAATCGATCAGGGAAGTAACTTCAGCTCAAGTGCTCAACGCAAGAGCAAACTAGCCTAACCTTCAATTTGCATGTTGTCCGCTTTGTGTTCTCTATAATCTGGACCTACAGCGCGTAGTTCTAGAACAAAGGGCATGTAAGATGACGTCCATAACAAATTTAAAAATAAAATAAAAGGGCATGTAAGTTGCAAGGACAAACTATTTAATGTTACTGCGATTGAAAATGCTACTACTACAATACTTACTCATAAGATAGGTGCGTGCATGCATGCATGCATGCAGTAGTAAGAGTACAAGGCTGAGCAACATTTTAAGCTTGTGCATGAGCTGTGACCGGCTTGCGAGTTCAGTAACAAGCATGCCCAGTACTAGTACTCGTGTTCATACTACCTAGTAGGTCTCCTAGTATACATCTCAATTTACAAAACAGGACCGTACATATGGTTGCAACGCGCGCATTCGTCGCCGTACGAGCGATGCTCCAGGCTCAACGTCGATTAATGTCATCACATGCACATGCATATATGTCATGTCGCGCGGACCGAAAGCACATGCGGGTGGCCGACGTGATCTCATCTTACCACGGCCCGTTCAGGCCCTGGTAGGCCTCGGCGGCGGCTGCGCCGTTGGGCGGCGCGCGGTGGCCGTTGGCCGCCGCCGCGCGCTCCAGGGACTGCACCTGCGTCTTGAGGAACTTGACGTAGTGGATGGCCTCGTCCAGCATGGACGCGGTGTCCATCTTGGTCCCGCCCGGGACGAGGCGCTGCAGGATGCGGATGCGCTCGCTGATGCGCTCCCGCCGCATCCTCGCCGCCACGCTCTGCGGGTCCGTCGAGATGCGCACGTTGCGGCGCTTCGGCGGGCGCACCGTGTCCGGGTCGATGTTCACCGGCTGCAGCGCCGCGATGCGGAAGATCATCTCCCGCATGGCCGCCGGCCCCGTGGCGCCAGCGCCATCGGGTGGAGGCTGCGACGTCGCCGTGTACTCGGAGCGACGGTGGCTGCCGTTGTAGGGGGCGGAGTTCAGCAGCTGGGAATACGGGTCGTGGTAGGCCCCGCCGGCGTTGGCGCTCGCCGTGTGAGGCGCCGAGGAGAACTGGTGACGAGGGGCTTGCGTGCATGGAGAAGGGGTCACCGGCATGGCGTGGTCAGGGAGCGCGGTGAGCTGCTCTAGCTGCAGCATTGCGTTCATCAGCTCCAGCTGCGCCTCCGGGTGAGAGTTCAGCGTATCGAAGTCCATCCAGAGGTTGTGCCACTCGATCTGTATGACAACTTGGTTTGTTTTGGAAGATGTGGATGATGAGAGAGGGCAAAAGGGGCGAGGAAGCTAGCAGCTAGCCAGAGCACAGGTGAAAAAGGATGTGTTGCTTAGCTAGTTGCACGCAGAAAGGCGCTATTTATAGGGAATGGGCAGGGTCTAGGGTGCAGGTTCCTTCAGATTTGATTTGACTGGCCATCATCCGTTCCGGGAATGCATACCGGTGTCCCGTTGGCCACTGAGGAGCTGCCACCAGGGTATAGGTAATTTGATTTGAAGGAGTTTTCATGGTATAATTTTTGTAACACATTGTTTATATTTCGGGAAAAGTTTGCTGAAAACAATTCACGCGCCCGCCGCCTCTTTTTAGGCCAACTCCAACGCTAGACCCCAAACAGACGTTGGTTTTGTCCGTTTGAATAAAAAAACGAATGTCTATGTCCGATTTTAGCCGTCCATCTTTTGGTGCATCCAATGGGCCGCCGCATCCGAAATTTCATGTCGGGTTTGGACTTGAGAAAAACCCGAATAAGGCATTGCAAAATAATTTAAAACGGGCAAATATGTTACGATAACTTAATAAAAAGTCCACTAAATCACAGCCGCACATAGAACTTAAGTTGATTTTTTCTAAACATAAAAGGTAGATCTGCAAACCGCCGCCCTAGTTGTCTTCAGGCGCCACCGTCCTTGTTCTCGCCAATCGTGATGAGGTCGATGTAGGGAGGCAACGTCCAGAGGTGGGGTGGTGGCCCACAAACTGAGGCGGGTGCGGCATGTGCAGGTTGTGGTGGTGGCGAGGGTGGTGGTGACCACGGCGCCCACGCGGCCGGCGGTGCTGGTTGTGGTGGCGAGGGCGAGCTGCATGGCACCATGGTTGTCCACGACCACAACTGCCCATACAAAGTGCCGGGTTCCACACTGGGATAGCCGGGTGTTTCCTCCATCACCTCCTGCTTCACTTCCAACTCCGGGACGTAGACATCATCGGCGGCCGAGAGCGCCATCATCTCCTCCAGCCGCTCCTCCTCCTCGGCAGTCATGGTGGGAGGTGGCGGTGGCGGCGGCGACATGGAGGGTGTTGTAAATATGCCCTAGAGGCAATAATATTATATTATTATATTTCTGTATTCATAATTAAGAGTTTGTATTCTATGCTATAAGTGTTATGATTCTGAAATATGTGATTCAATGGAAAACTGATATGCACGTGTGGAATGTGATACATTTCCACCGTATCTATAATTTTTTGTTTCATGTTATTATATTGCCAATCTTAGATATTTTATATGCAATTTTATATCATTTTAGGGACTAACCTATTAACTCAGTGCCAGTGCTAGTTGCTGTCTTTTGCTTGTTTTTGGCTTTTCAGAAAACCAGTACCAAACAAAGTACAAACACGATGAAACTTTACATTGATTTTTTCTGGACCAAAGAGTCCCTTGAACGTTCGGGAGGAGGCCATAAGATCTACGGGACAACGATGAGCTCACACGGCGTGCCACCTGAGCTCGTGGGTCGCACACAACTCCGTTTGACCTAACTCCAACTCCATAAATTCCCAAATCTTTTGAAACCAATAGAGAGCCGCCATAAAACACTTTTTCTACCACCGCAAGCTTCTGTTATTTTGCGATCCCATCTGGAAGCCTTTTTCGATCCTCTGTCGGAGGGGAAATCAATCATGGAGGGCTTCTACATCATCCATGCCGCACCTTGAATGACTTGTGAGTAGTTTACCACAGACCTACAGGTCCATAGCTAGTAGCGAGATGTCTTTTCTTCAATACAAAGTTCTCAATGATCTGCATGGAGTTCTATCCGATGTAATCTTCTCTTGCGTTGTTTTTATTGGGATCCGATGAATTGTGGGTTTATGATCAGACTATTCATTAAAAGTAATTGAGTCTTTTCTGAACTTTATTATCCATGATTGTTATAGCTTTGTATTTCTCTCTGATCTATCCATTTATTTTGGCCAATTAGATTGATTTATCTTTAATGAGAGAGGTGCTTTGTAATGGTTCAATCTTGTGGTGTCCTCACCTCGTGACAGAAGGGGTAGCGAGACACTTATTTGTATTGTTGCCATTAAGGGTAGAACGACGGGGTTCAATCATATTGCTTTGTTTTATTTTGTCTACATTATGTCATCATACTTCATGCATTACTCTGTTGTTACAAACTTAATACGTAGAGAGGCGAGCATAGAAATGCTCTCGAAGTGGAGTAATAGTAGTAGATGCAGCCAAGAGTCGGTCTACTTGTCACAGACGTAATGCCTATATACATGAACATTACCATGAATAACATCACATGTATGCGCTTTTCTATCAATTGTCCAACAGTAATTTGTCTACCCACCGTATGACTAGTGAAAACTATGGCCCCGGGTCTACTTTTATCATATTACAAAAACCAAAAATACCTTGTTGCAAATTATTATATTATATTTTACTTTGCAATTTATATATCTATAATACGTCTCTATCATATCTACTTTTCCAAACTCTTTTGCCCTTGCTTTGGACTCTAATTTGCATGATTTGAATGGAACTAACCCGGACTGACGTTGTTTTCAGTAGAATTGCCATGGTGTTATTTTTGTGCAGAAGTAAAAGTTCTCGGATTGACCTGAAAATTTACGGAGAATTTTTGTGGAATATATAAAAAATACTGGCGGAAAAAGATACCAGAAGGGGGCCACCCAGAGGCCACAAGCCCTGGGGGCGCGCCTACCCCCACCCCCAGGGCATGCCTCCCAGGCTTATGGGGCCCCTGGACTGCCTACAACCCTAAATCCAACTCCATATATACCTATTCGGGGAGGAAAAAATCAGAGAGAAGGATTCATCGCGTTTTACAATACGAAGCCACCACCACCTCCTGTTCTTCATCGGGCGGGCTGATCTGGAGTCTGTTCGGGGCTCCGGAGGGTGGAATCCATCGCCATCATCATCACCAACCTTCCTCCATCGCCAATTCCATGACGCTCACCGCTGGGATTTTGTAGTTCCTTCGTAGGCTTGCTGGACGGTGATGGGTTGGATGAGATTTATCATGTAATCGAGTTAGTTTTGTTAGGTTTGATCCCTAGTGTCCACTATGTTCTGAGATTGATTTTGCTATGACTTTGCTATGCTTAATGCTTGTCACTGGGGCCCGAGTGCCATGATTTCAGATCTGAACCTATTATGTTTTCATGAATATATGTGTGTTCTTGATCCTATCTTGCAAGTTGTAGACACCTATTACGAGTTATGATCTGCATACCCCAAGGTGAAAATAATTGGGATTCTTCCCGGTGATGACCGTAGTTTGAGGAGTTCATCTATTCACTAAGTGCTAATTTTTTGATCCAGTACTCTATTAAAAGGAGGCCTTAATATCCCTTAGTTTCCTTATGGACCCTGCTGCCACGGAAGGATAGGACAAAAGATGTCATGCAAGTTCTTTTCCATAAGCACGTATGACTACATACAGAATACATGCCTATATTATATTGATGAATTGGAGCTAGTTCTATGTCACCCTAGGTTATAACTGCTACATGATGAATATTATCCAACACAATTTGTTGGGAAACGTTGCATGGAAAACAAAAAAAGTTCCGCGAACATGCAAGATCTATCAAGGAGATGCATAGCAATGAGACAGGAGAGTGTGTCTACGTACCCTCGTAGGCCGTACGCGGAAGTGTTTAGTAACGCGGTTGATGTAGTCGAACTTCTTCGCGATCCAACCGATCGAGTACTGAATGTACGACACCTCTGCGTTCAGCACACGTTCAGCTCGATGACGTCCATGCCTTCTTGATCCAGCAAGACGATGAGGTAGTGGATGAGTTCCGACAGCACGACGGTGTGGTGACAGTGATGGTGATGCTATCTCCGCAGGGCTTCGCCTAAGCACTACGAAAATATGACCAAGGGTGTAAGCGGTGGAGGGGGGGGGCACCGCACACGGCTAAGAGATAGTTGTGGTTATGTGTGGCGCCCCCTCCCACATATATATAGGTGGGGGAGGAAGGAGGCAGTCTGGAGGCGCCCCAAGTGGGGCCGAATCCCACTTGGGGTCCTGCCCCAAGCCGCGCCCCCTGCCATGTATGGGTGCGGGAGGAAGGCAGGGGAGGGTGGCGCCCCCCTTTCCTTTCTCACCTGAGGAGGGAAAGGAAGGAGGGGCCACCCCTCCCATTTCCTTCCCCTAGGGCCGGCCAGTCAGGGACGGGGCAACCAACCCCCTTGTGGGCTGGTCTATCCCCCTTGGCCCATTAGGCCCATACACCTACCGGGGGTGTCTGGAACCCCTTCCGGTGACCCGATGACTACCTGGTGCACTCCGAAACTCTTTCGATGTTCGAATATCATCGTCCTATATGTCAATATTTACCTCTGGACCATTCCGAAGCTCCTCGTCATGTCCGTGATCTCATCCGGGGCTCCGAACAACATTCGGTCACCAAATCATATAACTCATATAACACTATATCATCAACGGACGTTAAGCGTGCGGACCCTACGAGTTCGAGAACTCTGTAGACATGACCGAGACACCTCTCCAGTCAATAACCAATAGCGGAACCTGGATGCCCATATTGTCTCCTACATATTCTACGAAGATCTTTATAGGTCGAACCTTATGACAACATACGTAATTCCCTTTGTCCTTCGGTATGTTACTTGCCCGAGATTCGATCGTCGGTATCTTCATACCTAGTTCAATCTCATTACCGGCAAGTCTCTTCTCATTCCGTAATACATCATCTTGCAACTAACTCATGTTGGGGAACGTAGCATGAAATTTCAAAAATATTCCTACGATCACACAAGATCTATCTAGGAGATGCATAGCAACGAGAGGGGGAGAGTGTGTCCACATACCCTCGTAGACCGAAAGCGGCAGCGTTAGGTTAACGCGGTTGATGTAGTCGAATGTCTTCGCGATCTAACCGATCAAGTACCGAACGTACGGCACTGATACGTCTCCAACGTATCTATAATTTTTGATTGCTCCATGCTATATTATCTATTGTTTTGGACTATATTGGGCTTTATTTTCCACTTTTATATTATTTTTGGGACTAACCTATTAACCGGAGGCCCAGCCCAGAATTGCTTTTTTTTGCCTATTTCAGTGTTTCGAAGAAACGGAATATCAAACGGAGTCCAAACGGAATGAAACCTTCGGGAACGTGATTTTCTCGCCGAACGTGATCCAGGAGACTTGGACCCTACGCCAAGGCATCAGAGAGGCGGTCACAAGGGTGGGGGCGCGCCCCCTGCCTCGTGGGCCCCTCGGAGCTGCACCGACGTACTCCTTCCTCCTATATATACCTACGTACCCCCAAACGATCAGAAGAGGAGCCAAAAACCTAATTCCACCGTTGCAACTTTCTGTATCCACGAGATCCCATCTTGGGGCATGTTCCGGAGCTCCGCCGGAGAGGGCCGTCATCACAGAGGGCTTCTACATCATCATAGCCTCTCCGATGAAGTGTTAGTAGTTTACCTCAGACCTTCGGGTCCATAGTTAGTAGCTAGATGGCTTCTTCTCTCTTTTTGGATCTCAATACAAAGTTCTCCCCCTCTCTTGTGGAGATCTATTCGATGTAATCTTCTTTTTGCGGTGTGTTTGTTGAGACCGATGAATTGTGGGTTTATGATCAAGTCTATCTATGAATAATATTTGAATCTTCTCTAAATTCTTTTATGTATGATTGGTTACCTTTGCAAGTCTCTTCGAATTATCCATTTGGTTTGGCCAACTAGATTGATAGTTCTTGCCATGGGAGAAGTTCTTAGCTTTGGGTTCGATCTTGCAGTGTCCTTTCCTAGTGACAGAAGGGGCAGCAAGGCACGTATTGCATCGTTGCCATCGAGGATAACAAGATGGGGTTTATTTCCTATTGCATGAATTTATCTCTCTACATCATGTCATCTTGCTTAAGGCGTTACTTTGTTTTTAACTTAATACTCTAGATGCATGCTGGATAGCGGTCGATGAGTGGAGTAATAGTAGTAGATGCAGAATCATTTCGGTCTACTTGTCACAGAAGTGATGCCTATATACATGATCATGCCTAGATATTCTCATAACTATGCTCAATTCTGTCAATTGCTCAACAGTAATTTGTTCACCCACCGTAGAATACTTAGGCTCTTGAGAGAAGCCACTAGTGAAACCTATGGCCCCCGGGTCTATTCTCATCATATCAATCTCCATCACTTTAATATTGCTTTGCTTTTTACTTTGCCTTTACTTTTTACTTTGCATCTCTATACCAAAAATACCAAAAATATTATATCTATCAGATCTCACTCTCGTAAGTGACCGTGAAGGGATTGATAACCCCTAATCACGTTGGTTGCGAGTAGCTATCGTTTTGTGCAGGTATGAGGGACTTGAGCGTGGCCTCCTACTGGATTGATACCTTGGTTCTTAAAAACTGAGGGAAATACTTACGCTACTCTGCTGCATCATCCCTTCCTCTTCGGGGAAAACCAACGCAAGCTCAAGAGGTAGCAAGAAGGATTTTTGGCACCGTTGTCGGGGAGTCTACGCAAAAAGTCAACATACCAAGTACCCATCACAATCCCTATCTCTCGCATTACATTATTTGCCATTTGCCTCTCGTTTTCCTCTCCCCCACTTCACCCTTGCTGTTTTATTCGCCCTCTCTCTCTATCCTCTCTCTCTTTTTCTGTTTGCCTCTTTTACCCGCTTGCCCTTTTTGTTTGCCCGTGTGTTGGATTGCTTGTTTGTCGCGATGGCTCAACCGAGATTTGGTGATCTTCACCTTAAAAGGTTAGATGAGATCGAAACCAACGTTAGGAAGTTTATGGTTTTGCAATTTGAGCATAATAATTTCTTTAGAAACGAGCTTAAGGAACAAAAAAGTTTTATGAGTTATATGAATAAAGAGCTTGATGATATGTCTAAAGAATTTGATGGTATAAGATCCCAAATTTCTCGTCTAGAAAAGATGACTGCTGAAATTTCGGATATGCAAGCCACCTTAGTCAATAAGATGGCCGCTAAACCGAATTCCTATGAAAATCAAGATGAAGATCTAAAAGTTATTGATGTGTCTCCTATTAAATCTTTGTTTTGCAATATTAATCTTGATGAAACTGAATATGATCTTCCTTTACCTAGAAGGCGTTCTAAAAATTCGGAGTATTTAGATCTTTATGATGAAATTGATGAAAGTGGGATTGAAAGAAATAAAAATCTAGATGTTGCTAAACCCACTATATTGGATTTCAAGGAATTTAATTATGAAAGTTGCTCTTTAATTGATTGTATTTCCTTGTTGCAATCCGTGCTAAATTCTCCACATGCTTATAGTCAACATAAAGCCTTCACCGAACATATTGTTGATGCCTTGATGCAATCTTATGAAGAAAAACTTGAGTTGAAAGTTTCTATCCCTAGAAAACTCTATGATGAGTGGGAACCAACTATTAAAATTAAAATTAAAGATCATGATTTTTATGCTTTGTGTGATTTGGGTGCTAGTGTCTCTACTATTCCCAAGAATTATGTGATTTGCTAGATTACCGTAATTTTGATGATTGCTCTCTAAACTTGCATCTTGCGGATTCTACTATTAAGAAACCTATGGGAAGGATTATTGATATTCTTATTGTTGCAAATAGGAATTATGTTCCCATAGATTTCATTGTTCTTGATATAGATTGCAATCCTTCTTGCCCTATTATTCTTGGTTGACCTTTCCTTAGAACGGTTGGTGCGATTATTGATATGAAGGAAGGGAATATTAGATTTAAATTTCCATTAAAAAAGGGCATGGAACACTTTCCAAGAAATAAAATAAAATTTCCATATGAAACTATCATGAGAGCCACTTATGGATTGCCTACCAAAGATGGCAATACCTAGATCTATCCTCGCTTTTATGACTAGCTAGGGGCATTAAACGATAGCGCTTGTTGGGAGGCAACCCAATTTTATTTGTATTCCTTGCTTTTTGCTCCTGTTTAGTAATAAATAAATTATTCAGCCTCTGTTTTGGTTGTGTTTTTTGTATTTAATTAGTGTTTTTGCCAAGTAGAACCGTTGGGAAGACTTGGGGAAAGTCTTGTTGAACTTGCTGTAAAAAACAGAAACTTTAGCGCTTATGAGAACTGCTGTCATTTTTATTTGAAGAGTGATATTTAGCTAATTCTTTTTGTAGATGATTAATAGATAAATTACTCACGTCCAGAAATTTATTTTAGAATTTTTGGGGTTCCAGATATTGCTCTAGCTACAGATTACTACAGACTGTTCTGTTTTTGACAGATTCTGTTTTTCATGTGTTGTTTGCTTATTTTGATGAATCTATGGTTAGTAAAATAATTTATAATCCATAGAGAAGTTGGAATAAAGTAGGTTTAACACCAATATAAATAAATAATGAGTTCATTACAGTACCTTGAAGTGGTATTTTGTTTTCTTTCTCTAACGGAGCTCACGAGTTTTCTACTTTAAGTTTTGTGTTGTGAAGTTTTCAAGTTTTGGGTGAATTCTTTTGATGGATTATGGAACAAGGAGTGGAAAGAGCCTAAGATTTGGGATGCCCATGGCACCCCCAAGATAATCCAAGGACACCAAAAATTCAAAGCTTGGGGATGCCCCGGAAGGCATCCCCTCTTTCGTCCACTTCCATCGGTAATTTACTTGGAGCTATATTTTTATTCACCAACATGATATGTGTTTTGCTTGGAGCGTCTTGTATTATTTTTGTGTTTGTGTATTAGTATGCCACAATCATCCTTGCTGCACACACCTTTTGAGAGAGCCATACATGAATTAAAATTTGATAGAATACTCTATGTGCTTCACTTATATCTTTTGAGCTATGTAGTTTTGCTCTATGTGCTTCACTTATATCTTTTGAGCTATGTAGTTTTGCTCTATGTGCTTCACTTATATCTTTTGAGCGTTGTAATTTTGCTCTATGTGCTTCACTTAGATCTTTTAGAGCACGGTGGTGGATTTGTTTTAAAGAAACTATTGATCTCTCATGCTTCACTTAAATTATTTTGAGAGTCTATTAATAGCATGGTAATTTGCTTAATAATAATATGCTTGGTATTCAAGATTTGTGAAACTTTCTTTTGAGTGCGTTGAATACTAAGAAAAGATTGAAGCATGATAATTGTTTTGAGATATGGAGGTGATAATATTAGAGTCATGCTAGTTGAGTAGTTGAGAATTTAAAGAATACTTATGTTAAAGTTTGTGATTCCCGTAGCATGCACGTATGGTGAACCGTTATGTGATGAAGTCGGAGCATGATTTATTTATTGATTGTCTTCCTTATGAGTGGCGGTCGGGGACGAGCGATGGTCTTTTCCTACCAATCTATCCCCCTAGGAGCATGTGCGTAATACTTTGCTTTGATGACTTCTAGATTTTTGCAAAAAGTATATGAGTTCTTTATGACTAATGTTGAGTCCATGGATTATACGCACTCTCACCCTTCCACCTTTGCTAACCTCTCTAATACCGCGCACTTTTCGCCGGTATCATACACCTACCATATACCTTCCTTAGAACAGCCACCATACCTACCTATTATGGCATTTCCATAGCCATTCCGAGATATATTGCCATGCAACTTTCCACCGTTCCGTATCATGACACATTCATCATTGTCATATTGCATATCCCGGTACACCGTCCGAGGCATTCATATAGAGTCATATTTTGTTCTAAGTATCGAGTTGTAATTGTTGAGTTGTAAGAAAAATAAAAGTGTGATGATCATCATTATTAGAGCATTGTCCCAGTGAGGAAAGGATGATGGAGACTATGATTCCCCCACAATTCGGGATGAGACTCCAGACAAAAAATAAAAAAAGAGGCCAAAGAAGCCCAAATAAAAAGGAGTCCATAAAAAAGAGAAAGGCCCAAATAAAAATAAAAATAAAAAAATGAGAGAAAAAGAGAGAAGGGACAATGTTGCTATCCTTTTACCACACTTGTGCTTCAAAGTAGCACCATGATCTTCATAGTAGAGAGTCTCTCATGTTATCACTTTCATATACTAGTGGGAATCTTTCATTATAGAACTTGGCTTGTATATTCCAATGACGGGCTTCCTCAAATTGCCCTAGGTCTTCATGAGCAAGCAAGTTGGATGCACACCCACTTAGTTTCTTTTTGAGCTTTCATATACTTATAACTCTAGTGCATCCGTTGCATGGCAATCCCTACTCACTCACATTGATATCTATTAATGGGCATCTCCATAGCCCGTTGATACGCCTAGTTTATGTGAGACTATCTTCTCCTTTTTGTCTTCTCCACAACCACCATTCTATTCCACCTATAGTGCTATATCCATGGCTCACGCTCATGTATTGCGTGAAAATTGAAAAAGTTTTGAAAAAGTTAGAGTATGAAACAATTGCTTGGCTTGTCATCGGGGTTGTGCATGATTTAAATACTTTGTGTGGTGAAGATAGAGCATAGCCAGACTATATGATTTTGTAGGGATAACTTTCTTTGGCCATGATATTTTGAGAAGACATAATTGCTTTGTTAGTATGCTTGAAGTATTATTGTTTTTATGTCAATATAAACTTTTGTCTTGAATCTTTCGAATCTGAATATTCATATCACAATTAAGAAGATTTGCATTGAAATTATGCCAAGTAGCACTCCGCATCAAAAATTCTCTTTTTATCATTTACCTACTCGAGGACGAGCAGGAATTAAGCTTGGGGATGCCTGATACGTCTCCAACGTATCTATAATTTTTGATTGCTCCATGCTATATTATCTACTGTTTTGGACTATATTGGGCTTTATTTTCCACTTTTATATTATTTTTGGGACTAACCTATTAACCGGAGGCCCAGCCCAGAATTGTTGTTTTTTTGCCTATTTCAGTGTTTCGAAGAAACGGAATGAAACTTTCGGGAACGTGATTTTCTCACCGAACATGATCCAGGAGACTTGGACCCTACGCCAAGGCATCAGAGAGGCGGTCACGAGGGTGGGGGGCACGCCCCCCTAGGGCGCGCCCCCTGCCTCGTGGGCCCCTCGGAGCTCCACCGACGTACTCCTTCCTCCTATATATACCTACGTACCCCCAAACAATCAAAAGAGGAGAAAAAAACCTAATTCCACCGCCGCAACTTTCTGTATCCACGACATCCCATCTTGGGGCCTGTTCCGGAGCTCCGGCGGAGAGGGTCGTCATCACGGAGGGCTTCTACATCATCATAGCCTCTCCAATGAAGTGTGAGTAGTTTACCTCAGACCTTCGGGTCCATAGTTAGTAGCTAGATGGCTTCTTCTCTCTTTTTGGATCTCAATACAAAGTTCTCCCCCTCTCTTGTGGAGATCTATTCGATGTAATCTTCTTTTTGCGGTTTGTTGAGACCGTTGAATTGTGGGTTTATGATCAAGTCTATCTATGAATAATATTTGAATCTTCTCTGAATTCTTTTATGTATGATTGGTTATCTTTGCAAGTCTCTTCGAATTATCCGTTTGGTTTGGCCAACTAGATTGGTAGTTCTTGCCATGGGAGAAGTGCTTAGCTTTGGGTTCGATCTTGCGGTGTCCTTTCCCAGTGACAGAAGGGGCAGCAAGGCACGTATTTCATCGTTGCCATCGAGGATAACAAGATGGGGTTTATTTCATATTGCATGAATTTATCTCTCTACATCATGTCATCTTGCTTAAGGCGTTACTCTATTTTTAACTTAATACTCTAGATGCTTGCTGGATAGCGGTCGATGAGTGGAGTAATAGTAGTAGATGCAGAATCGTTTCGGTCTACTTGTCACGGACGTGATGCCTATATACATGATCATGCCTAGATATTCTCATAACTATGCTAAATTCTGCCAATTGCTCAACAGTAATTTGTTCACCCACCGTAGAATACTTATGCTCTTGAGAGAAGCCACTAGTGAAACCTATGGCCCCTGGGTCTATTCTCATCATATCAATCTTCATCACTTTAATCTTGCTTTGCTTTTTACTTTGCCTTTACTTTTTACTTTGCATCTCTATACCAAAAATACCAAAAATATTATATCTATCAGATCTCACTCTCGTAAGTGACCGTGAAGGGATTAACAACCCCTAATCGCGTTGGTTGCGAGTAGCTATCGTTTTGTGCAGGTACGAGGGACTTGAGCGTGGCCTCCTACTGGATTGATACCTTGGTTCTCAAAAACTGAGGGAAATACTTACGCTACTCTGTTGCATCATCCCTTCCTCTTCGAGGAAAACCAACGCAAGCTCAAGAGGTAGCATGCACCTTCGAGTTCAGCACACGTTTAGCTCGATGACGTCCCTAGAACTCTTGATCCAGCAGAGGGTCGAGGGAGAGTTCCTTCAGCACGACGGCGTGGTGACGGTGATGGTGATGTGATCCGTGCAGGGCTTCGCCTAAGCACTACGACGCTATGACCAGACGAGTAAACTGTGGATGGGGGCACCACACACAGCTAAGAGAACTATTGTTATGCTTTTGGGGTGCCCCTTTCCCCCGTATATAAAGGAGGGGAGGGGAGGCCGGCCGGCCCCTAGGGGTGCGCCAAGTGGGGGGAGTTCCACTAGGACTCCTAGTCCTAGTCGGCTTCCCCCTTCCTTCCAACGGAGTGGGGGAAAGGGGAAAGAGGGGAGAGGGAGAAGGAAAGGGGGGTGTCGGTGTCAAAACCGGCGGATCTCGGGTAGTGGGTCCCGAACTGTGCGTCTAGGCCGGATGGTAACAGGAGGCAGGGAACACGATGTTTTACCCAGGTTTGGTCCCTCTTGATGGAGGTAAAACCCTACGTCCTGCTTGATTAATATTGATGATATAGGTAGTACAAGAGTAGATCTACCATGAGATCAAGGAGGCCAAACCCTAGAAGCTAGCCTATGGTATGATTGTTGTATATGGAGTTGATTGCCTACGGACTACAACCCTTCGGTTTATATAGACACCGGATAGGGTTAGGGTTACATAGAGTCGGTTACAATGATAGGAGATCTTGAATATCCGCATCGCCAAGCTTGCCTTCCACGCCAAGGAAAGTCCCATCCGGACACGGGACGAAGTCTTCAATCTTGTATCTTCATAGTCCTGGAGTCCGGCTGAAGGTATAGTCCGGCTACCCGAACACCCCCTAATCTAGGACTCCCTCAGTAGCCCCTGAACCAGGCTTCAATGACGATGAGTCCGGCGCGCAAATTGTCTTCGGCATTGCAAGGCGGGTTCCTCCTCCAAGTCCTTCATAGAAGATTGTAAACACCAAGAGTAGTGTCCGGCTCTGCAAAATAAGCTTCCACATATTGCCATAGAGAGAATAATATTAACACAAATCAAATCTGCTGACGTATTTCGCAGTGCGTCATCACACTACAGCCAAGTCCTTCACTCGAATCGTTTTCACTTTTCCACCTCAGCGTGTTTTGCGAGGCGGTTTCCTTGGCACGTCTTGTCAAAGCAGAGATCGTGTGCTCCCCTTTTACGGGATTCTCATCAATACGGACGTGGGTAACCCAATCGTGCCCGTTAGCATGTTTTCTCGATTAAAGGCGAGTCCCAAACGGTTACGAGGAGGGCTCCTGGTATTCAACCTCTTATAAAGAGACCAGGGCCTTACTCCTTTTCTCCAATCCCAAAACAAGTTCGCCCGTCGCCTCGAGTTCCAACACCCTAGGCTCCAGATTCCGGGCGCCTCAGACCTTCAACAATGTCCGGTTCCGACCTTCAAGGCCGATGGATGCCCTCCTGACGGAGGAGGACGTGCTAAAGTTGAGAGAGGCTAAGTTCTTGACCGCCGAAATTTCGCACAGGTTGCCTGCTCAAAGGCAGGCTATCCCCAGTCCCCAGCCCGGTGAGAGCGTAGTGTTCGTGTCTCACTTCCTTCGGGGGTTAGGCTTCTCGATGGACCCCTTTGTGAGGGGACTGTTGTTTTATTACGGGCTGGAATTCCACGACTTAGCTCTGGAGTCCATCCTCCATATCTCCTCGTTTATCGTTGTATGCGAAGCGTTCCTCCGTGTTACCCCTCACTTCGGATTATGGCTCAAGACTTTCAAAGTGGAGCCGAAGATGATCAAGGGACGGCATGCAGAGTGCGGAGGCACTGTTATAAGCAAAAATGCTGATGCTCCATGGCCCGAGGGATCTTTTCAAGAGGAGCTAGGCTTGTGGCAACGAGAGTGGTTTTATATCACCGCTCCCCGGAGTGCCAAGTGGGTGGCGCTTCCTGCCTTTCGCTCGGGTCCCCCACCACGGCTAGCATCATGGGTTAACAGAGGGTTAGATTGGGGTTTGCCCAAAGACGTGCCCCTGTTACAGGGCCGAATTAAGGATCTCTTGGAAGGAGACCTCAGCTTGGTCAAGGTGACGCAGGTCATGTTGATTCACCGAATATTGCCCGGCAAACGTCGCCCCCTTCGCCTGTGGGAGTTTAATCCAGAGGGACCGCGAGCTCTCCAGAACTTTATGGGCGCAACGCCCGCGGAGATGTATAGACTGTTCTTCGGATCACAAGAGATGTGTCCGGATTTAACCGAGGACGCAGGCCTAAGCTGCAATCGCCCGGATACTCAAGTAAGCAACCTTGTGCCCGGACCTCCTATCCGTATAATTGTCATAAACTTGCCCCTAAAAGAGCCGTCCTTTTAAACATGTAACATCCCAAAATTCTAAATTTTGGAATGTTATAAACAAATAGATAGATTTGATTGATTGTTTGATTGATTGTTTGAAAGTGAGTGAATTCGAAACTTTTGAAAGTTAAATGAGAGGGAATAAAAGGACTTTCCCAAACTTTTATTTTGCCTTTATGCTCTCAGTGAATTCAAATACTCTTTCATCACGAAACCCTGGAGAGAAGATGACATGACTTCTTCCATTTATTTAAATGACAAGGGGTGTTGAAAATATTTGAATTTCATTTGAAAATATTTTCGATTCTGAAACTTTATGCAACTCAATGATTTTCACGAGAGAAGATAAAATGACTTCTTCAAATTATATGAAATATGAGTTGGGAGTTTCAAAGAATTAAATTCAAAGTTCTTTTGAATTTATTTTCAATTTGAAATGTTATACATTAGATCAACATGCATATCTTATTGCATTTTGGTCGATCCTAGAAATTTCACGCAACTCAAGGACCTTCGGAGAGAGTTGGAGATTTCGTTATTTTCATATTTGAGAGTTTTCTCGAATTTGAAAAGAGGATCATTTGATTTATTTATTTCATTTTCAATTATTTTTCGATATCAAAATATGAGAGAGGGAATAATATGACTTTCCCAAATTTAGGAAAAAAATGAAGATTTAATAGAGAGATCAATTTCTGTTTTTCCGGAGTTTTATTTGCATTTTATTTGGATAGGGAAAAATGCGTGTTTTCAAAAAATTGCATTTTAGGTCCGGAGTAAAGTTCATTTTGTTCGGCTCATTTTTAGGAGTCGGGGAAAATTTACTTTAGAATTTTTGGAGCCCGTTTAGATTTTCTTTTCTTTGTTTTTCTGCGCGCGTAACCGTTTAAAAAAAGGAACTCCCGCCAGGCCAGCCGGGCCAAAGGCCCAGCCAGCCGGCCGCCCCAGCCCCTGTGCGCGCCGTGCGCCAGGCCAGGCGAGGCCGCCGCCTCCCTCGGTCGAAGCCGAGTCCCAGCAGGGACTCTGGCCGGTTAGCCCGCCGCCCCTTTTTTGATTCCTAGTAGGACTTTAGTCCTACTCCGTTTCCTCTTTTTCTTTCCTTTGTTTCGTTTTCCTTTTCCTCTCTATTTCTTGTCCCCTACCCCAAGTAATCCCTCCCCTCACCTATATAAATACCCCAACACCCCCCTCAAAATCATCAATTCAAAGCCGCAGCAAGCAGCAGCACGCAGCCCACCCCGCACCCCACACCCGCGCCGCCGCCGCACCTTGCCCACGCCGCCGCCGTCCATCGCCCACCCGCCGGAGCCCCGCTCGCCGAAGACCTCGCCGGAGGTTGCCCCGCGTCTCTTTTTCTTGGATCATTTTCTTCTAATCGTTCCGATTCTTTTCTTCTCTTCCGATTCGTTTTCTTTCCGGTTCTTCTCTAAACCGTTCCTGTTTTCTAGATCAGTTTTTCGTTCGGTTTTCTTTTCCGAAACCCTAGATCGGGTTTGTTTTCTTTTCCGATTTAGTTGCCTTTGGACCGTTCGCCGGACCGTTCGTCCTAACGAACGTGATCACCGTATTCTTCTAGGTTAACGAACGTCCGTTCGTTTAACCGTTCTTCTTTTTCTTCTCGTCGGATTTATTCCGCGATCGTGATCTCAGATCCGATCTTCTTTCTAGTCTTTCTTCTCACCCATTTATCAGAATCAGGTGATTCAAGCGCCTGGAGTTTCGTCTCGAAACCGCCGTTCCGTCTAATCCACTTGAACAAGCTTTTGCTACAGTAAAATTTGACCTAGTTTCAACTTGCTAGAACCGAGTTGTTTCTTACGCCGTTTGTTTTCCGTCGTTTGTTCGGTTCGTTCTTTCTTTGCAACCGGAGTTCTTAAGTTGAACTACCTGGTTCGTTCTCTTGTTCGAGTTTTACTTGTGCTTTAGATGAGTACTTATTGTGTGGTTACTATTGTTGCTTACGATAGATTGACCGGAGTGTGACGAGTAGATCTATCAAGAGTTTTAAGTGCGAATCATCTTCATCTACATTGCAGGCAAGTTCACACTTTGATCATACCTTTTCTACAACCCATGTTTTATTGCATTAGATAAATCCTCTCACATTGCATGATTAGGATCTAATTAAATTGTGGGATGGGAAGTAGATGAGGTAGTACCTATTACCTGTATTATTATCAAACCCTTGGGAGTTACTTTTACGTTATGCTTATATTGCCATGCTATGCTCGTAGACGTGGATTGGGTGAGTGATATCCATGACAGATGTGAGTTGATAATTTTAATGGTTTATTTAAGGTGGCAACTTAAACACACATCTGGGTGGATTGAGGCAGCTGATGTCTATCAGGACTTGCCTGTTTTTTTTGGACCGCCACCCAGGCTCAAAGGGATCATAAGATCTTTCATGCTAAATACTTCCGTGTGCAGCCACAAGCCATTATGGGCTCTGGCATAGTTGACTAAGTCGTGCGAACTCTTATAGGGGTAGACTAGCAGATGTAGGGGTTGTAGGTGGTACGGTCTACTCCATCGTAAGGTGCTAGCGCTTCTGAAAGACTATGTCTCGGTCATCCGTTTCTCAAACACCCTGTAGTGCGAGAAAACAAACGGAGGCAATCGAGTCTTGTGGGGAAAAGTGCGCAAACCTCTGCAGAGTGTACAAACTAATCATGATTAGCCGTGTCCCCGGTTATGGACAATTTGAGTATCTAGTTCTTGAATATCTTGTGAATCTCAACATGTTACTTCTAATTAATGTTGTTGGGTTTTAATGATGATGCTTAATTGGGATTGAGAATGCTGTCAACCATTCTCAATGTTCAACAACCACCATGATAGTTAAATAAATTTATTCCTTTGCAGTAGGGAAAAATTGGCTTTTCGCAAAAACATTGTAACCATAGAGCTTTTCCACCAGCCATATATGCATGTAGTGATAGCCATTGTTCATCATTTTCTCTATGGTGTGAATTTGCCAGTACATTCAATGTACTGACCCGTTTCGGGCTGCAACGTCTCATGTTGCAGGATTATCTTATGACGAGTAAGTGATACGTTAGGGTTACGATTTCTACACTCAACTTTGCCGTTGGTGTTGATGGGAATCCACAACCTTGTTGCTTCCGCTATATGGATTGAGGTAATAGTATTTACGTTACTTTATACATGTGATTTACCTCTGTTATAAATCCTTCGAGTATTGTGTGTGTCAGCATACCGATCCAGGGATGACACTTAAGCATAGAGACTTGATCCATTCGGGTCGGGTCACTACAAAACAGGAGTGGATAGCGAAGGCGAAGCTGATCAGGTGTCCGGCTCCCCTTCCTGAAACCAGGCCGGATCCCGTGCTGGTCAGGATGCTGGAGATAATTCCTTTGGAGGGAGAGGACAAGGAAGCTATGGCCTCCTCAAAGGAGGCTTCTCCGAAGGGAGGAACCGACAATTCCTCTCCTAAGGGGAAGAAGAGAGCCGCCTCTGACGACACGGAAACCATGGCCTCGAAACGGGGGAGAAAATCCTCGTCAGAGGGTCCGACGCCGGGGAGTTCCTCGGCCGGACTACGCCCTCAAGGGGATCAGCCCTCCAGCGAGCCGTAAGTGGAGAAAAGATTTTCCTTTTGAGGGATGAGGGAAGTCCTTGATTTATATCTGAGAAGATTAACCAAACCTTTATCTTGTAGCTCGGACCTCAGCCCTTCTCAGCAGAGCTCGTCTTCGGGGAATCTCCTTCCGGAGATGATGGAGAGCGGGACGCCTTCCCCTGCCGTGCCGCCTAGCAAGGCGGGCGACCCTGAGGTGTCGTCGCGGAGGGTTTCTCCAAATCCGGCAGGGGCGGAAGGTGGCTATGCGCCCCCCCCCCCCCGAGGTTCTCCACGCCCGACCTTTGAAAGAGGTCATGGGACGAGCCCGGCACCGTCTGGTGCTCGGCTGGAGGAGCTAAAGATTCTGCTGGGGCGAGCTTCTATCTCAGAGGAGCACCACGCACTGATGGGCATGGTGATTGAAAGGATTTAATCCGTAGAGAGTGGATTGTATGAGGCCGTCAAAAGTTTACTGACGGGTTTCGAGGTACATTAGATAATGTATACTTTTGTCAGTTGCGCATGAATAAGATGCGCCCTGTGTAGATAGTAGCCCCTGAGACTCTGCGCGTCGTCAAGAAATGACGGCACGCGGAGGATCATAATCCCAGGTCTAAGATGTCGCCTTTGAATGTAGGCGGCAGGGTGTCCGGAATCGAGCCGAACTGACGATTTTGCCGAACTAAAGCGGCAACTGGACGTGGCAGATGCCGACATCACGCTTGTCGATAAGCGGCTTGATGAGGCTCAAGGTATGTAATTCCTCGGGTGGCATCAGGTAAGAACAGTTTTATGCCTGTGTCTTATGATGTGTGTGCTTGACGCAGATGGTGCGGCCTCCGTGGAGAGTCTTAGGGCAGAACTTGCCCGAGCTAAAGAACAAGCCAGCGAAAGTGATGCGGCCACCAGGAAAGCCCTTGAAGAGTTAAGAGCCGAACATGCTGCTCATTGCCGAAGCAAAGAAGAGATGGCCAAGATGGCCGAAAAGTTAAAAAGCGCTACAGACCGTTGCAGACTTCTTGAAAAAGAAGACCAGGCGAAACAGACGGACTTAGAGAAGGCCGTTGCCAATGCCAAGGATGCGCGCTCTGCGATGAGAGCTGCGAAGGAGGAGCTGCGTCAGGCCAAACAGATTGCGGCTGGAAAGCCCTTTATGCTGCGAAGGAAATTTTGTGATCCGAAGTTTGCTCCGTTGGACCGGATGTGGAGTGTGGAGGATACCTATCTGGACTTGGCAGCGAGTGCTGCTGATGCGACCGAACACTTTCGAGATCAGAAAGATCGCGAAGTGGAAAAGCTTTTCTGGTCGCAGTTTCACAATCCAGAGCGTCCACTGGCAGTGGATGATCGTTTGGCTCAATGGGCTGAACTGAATAGGTTGTCTGGACTCGCCATGAAGTACGTCATGGGTCACCTGTGGCCGGGGAGATCAGAGCCGAAGAGTTATTTCAGCTTGGTGCAGCAATTCCTTGACGCGGTGCCGCGTATAAATGCAATGAAGAGGTCAGCATGCATAGAGGGCGCTAGGATGGCTCTTGCCCGTGTTAAGACATACTGGGCAGAGATGGAGACCACCGTTGTTGCGTCCCGAGATTCGGACAAAAGCCGAGTATCTTCCGAGCACTATTTTCAGGAAGTTCTTGAAGGCGCTCGTGTAATAGGGATGCAGTGCCCGAAAGATGCTATGTTATGATAGCATATGTAATTATAAAGTAATATTTTGATAAACTGTAGTGGCCTTTTTTATACTTGTGCCTCCAAGTATTGGGAACACCTCCTGTGCGGCCGTTTTAAGATATATATATATATATATATATAGAATCTGAAAGATGGCAGTCGTTGGCTTCAGCCCCCACGCACATAGTGCGGGGGTGCTTGCAGAAGACGCATTTTCACACTTAACCCAACGTCTTGGTCCTACAAAGGAGGTGATAGCGCAGCGGGCCAGGCAACCTCACTATAATGCTTTAACACTTTCACTTAGCCATAGGAGTTTGACAGTGAGACTATTTAGGTAGCCCCTTGGTGGCAACTGCGCTCGTCCGAGTTCGGGGCGCGTATGTGCCTGACCGGGAAGTGGCCCTTCGTTAAAGCGGAGGAATCCGATAGATTTCGATAGGTCATCGAGTTGCTGACCAGTCTCACGCTACATCATGACAGTCAGTTTTCGGCTTTCTCTACTGAGGTGCTCACCCGGCCGAACCGGGGCACAATCACAGTAGTTCTCCTGGTGCTACCTTAGCCGATAGAGCGGAACATAAGGTAGCCGAACTCAGGAGCCGGGCAACCCAACATTTGACCAAAGACATGATTCAGAGCTGATGCATATAATGCCAAAACTCGCGATGCCGAACACTCCCTAAGGTGTTCGGTCTTTATGAGTGCGGGCAAAACAACACTCTTTATTAAAAAAAACCCTAGTGTCCAGGTACGTGCAAAAATTCTAACGTGGCCACATGCCAAGACGCCAGCCTCCTCCTTGGTTATATCAGAAAGAAAATAACCAGGGGATGTGTAGCAACAAGAGACAGTAAAAAAGGTTTACGCAGGGTCTTAATCTGAAAAGAATCCTTTAGGACGGGTCCCTACTGCACGTCTGTGCCTGTGTCTCTGTTGTGCCGTATCCTGGACGGGCGCCGCACGACGTTCATCTGTAAAAGAGAGGAACCGAGTTGAAAACGGGTTGTGCCGAAAAAGTTTAAAATAAGCAAAATATAAAGTAAGATGTATAAGATTGAGCTTTATTGTCTCTTATTGTATATGCGTGGAGCCCCTAGTGCGGGGGTATATGGCTTCTAGGCCTGCATCAATGATGATTTTGCACCGAACTCGTCTATCCGCGTTCGTGGTCTTGAATGACCTATTTTGAAGTTTTTTTTGGCCGGTGAGGCCATTTTGCTGTGGGGCTGTCAAAGTGGCCGCACAGTCCTTCGCTTGGGGAGGCGCACTTTAGTGCTTCCCCTTCAAAGAGATGATGCCTTGTGGACCGGGCATCTTAAGCGTAAGAGATGCATAATGCGGTATTGCGTTAAAGCGAGCGAAAGCTTCGCGTCCCAGTAGTGCTTGATAGCGACTTGAGAACGGGACGATATGGAAGGTCAGCTTTTCGCGGCGGAGGTTATCGGCAGAGCCGAATATGACTTCGAGCCGGAGAAAACCCATACAATGGGTGTCCGGACCAGGTATTACCCCTTGAAAGGAGGTTTTGCTACGACGGATTCTTGCTGGGTTTATCCCCATGTGCTGGATTGTATCCTGATATATCAGGTTTAGTCCACTGCCGCCGTCCATAAGGACATTTGAAAACTGGAGTCCGCCAATTATTGGATCGAGTATCAAGGCAGTCCAGCCTATATTCTTGATATCCCTAGAATAATCTAGCTGATCAAAGATGATCGGTTTTGACAACCAGTGGCAGGACCCTTTGGGGATGGGCCGTGTGGTGCGTACCTTTACGGGCGCCGCACGTTTTGTTATGTGAAGTGAGTTCACTGTTTTTACTTCTTGTGGGAAGTTCTTTTGTTTCCTGGTGCTCTGCTTTTGGGGTTCGTCCTCGTCTTCGCATGGTGTGTCGAGCCCCTTGTGTTTGGCATTGAGTCTGCCGGATTGTTTGAAAACCCAACAGTCTCTGTGGGTATGGTTAGCAGGCTTCCCGGGAGTACTGTGTATCTGACATATCCTGTCCAGGACTTTATTTAGGTTGGATGGATCGTCCCTGTTATCCGGGGGGCGATTTTTCCTGATTTTGTCGTGAGCCTTTGAATCCGGCATTGACTGCCGTGCTCTTCGGACTTTTGTCCTTAGTCCAGCGACGGTCCTTGTTGCGTCGCGGTTTTCCGTTTCCATCCCTAGTTTCGGATGTACTTGGATTGCTGGGGCTGCACCTTGCCAACCAGCTGTCCTCCCCTGCACAAAAGCTGGTCATGAGGCTTGTTAGTGCGGCCATTGTTCTTGGCTTTTCTTGGCCGAGGTGTCTGGCGAGCCATTCGTCTCGGACGTTATGCCTGAAAGCTGCTAAGGCTTTGGCGTCCGGACAGTCGACTATCTGATTCTTTTTAGTGAGGAATCTATTCCAGAACTGCCGAGCTGATTCGCCGGGTTGTTGAGTTATGTGACTAAGATCGTCTGCATCCGGAGGGCGGACATAGGTCCCTTGAAAGTTTGCTCGGAAAGCATCCTCAAGCTCTTCCCAGCTTCCAATTGTGTTTTTGGGAAGGCTTTTAAGCCAATGCCGGGCTGGCCCTTTAAGCTTAAGGGGTAGATATTTTATGGCGTGGAGATCATCTCCTCTAGCCATGTGTATGTGGAGGATATAATCCTCGATCCAAACTCCAGGGTTTGTTGTTCCATCATATGCCTCTATGTTTACGGGTTTGAATCCCTCTGGGAATTCATAGCCCAGGACCTCATCGGTGAAACATAGGGGGTGTGCGGCACCCCTATATTTGGGTGTGCCGGATTCTGATGATGGCTTCATAGCGTTGCTTACGAGAGCTTGCTTTCTTGGCCCATAAATGGACCTGACTGGGCCATGATGCGAATCCTTAAGTGGGTCGCATGCCGATTTAGGTGCGGCGCCGCTTGCCGCTTTATGGGGTCATCTATCCGACCGTGTGGCTTTTTCATTTTTTGAATGCAAGGGCTCTAGGGCCTCTTCGTCGAATTCAGGCAGTAGCGTTCTTTTCGGATAGCTTTTAGTGCGGCGACTGTCGCCGTACTTATCTGTGGTATTGATTACTTTGCTCCATCTAATCCGGAGTGCATCTTCCGCTGTTTTTAGCTTTCGCTTCTGCTTTTTTAGGCTGCGTGCAGTTGCAACGAGCCTCTCGTGGAGATTCTTCTGCTCCATAGGTTTATTCGGCGTGAGGTCGTCCGGAATGCCGTTTTAGCCGGAGGAGGGATGTTCGGTTTCTCTATCCGTGTTGCCCTGTTCGGACGGTTGCTCTAAGGCCTGTTCGTCGTCTACCGGCTCGTCCTGCTCTATGGCTGGTTTTTTGTCGAGGCGGGGCTTGGGTCGGCGTTTACGCTGACGCTTTGATTGCTTTTCGGGGGGTCGATCTCCCGTCCCATCCCCTTTTTCCTCGTTTTCGCTTCCTTTAGGGGTATCCACCATATATATGTCGTATGACGAGGTGGCCTTCCAGCACCCTACAGGTGCTGGTTCCTGTTCGTCTCCTACATCGTCGTCCATGCCGTCGATGTCTTCGGAGCTGAAGTCAAACATGTCGGTTAGATCGTCGATAGTGGCTACAAAGTGGGTGGTGGGTGGGCTTTGAATTTCCTCATCGCCCGTATCCCACCCTCGCTGAGCATAGTCCGGCCAGGGCTCTCCTGATAAAGAGAGAGACTTGAGAGAATTCAGGATGTCGCCAAAAGGCGAACGTTGGAAGATGTCTGCGGCATTGAACTCCATTATCGGCGCCTAATCGGATTCGATTGGCAGGGGTGCGGGGGGGTTCGGAGTCCGGGGAGGAGTCCGGATCCTCGGAGTCACGGGTCGTGCAGAGTGCGGGGTTAGCGTTCGGCTCGATCGCTTTTGGGATCGTAGCCCCCGAGGTGACGTCCAACCGCTCATCCTCGATTGACGCAATAGGCTCTGAGTTACGGGTCGGAACCGATGCGTGTGCGGCCTCCAGGACACTGTCCGGAGGCAGAGCTAGGTCATGCCCCTCGAGATAGTGCGGCGCGCTTGGCTGTGGCTCGAACCCGTCGAAGATCAAGTCTCCGCGGATGTTAGCCGTGTAGTTTAAGCTTCCAAACCTGACTTGATGGCCAGGGGCGTAGCTTTCGATCTGCTCCAGGTGGCCGAGCGAATTGGCCCGCAGAGCGAAGCCGCCGAAGACGAAGATCTGTGCGAGTAGCAAAGTCTCACCCTGGACCGCATCGTTGTTGATGATCAAAGGAGCCATCGGGCCTAAATGCGACGACACATAGGAACTCTTAATGAAAGCACCAATGTCGGTGTCAAAACCGGTGGATCTCGGGTAGTGGGTCCCGAACTGTGTGTCTAGGCCGGATGGTAATAGGAGGCAGGGAACACGATGTTTTACCCAGGTTCGGGCCCTCTTGATGGAGGTAAAACCCTACGTCCTGCTTGATTAATATTGATGATATAGGTAGTACAAGAGTAGATCTACCACGAGATCAAGGAGGCTAAACCCTAGAAGCTAGCCAATGGTATGATTGTTGTATATGGAGTTGATTGCCTACGGACTACAACCCTCCGGTTTATATAGACACCGGATAGGGTTAGGGTTACATAGAGTTACATAGAGTCGGTTACAATGATAGGAGATCTTGAATATCCGCATCGCCAAACTTGCCTTCCACGCCAAGGAAAGTCCCATCCGGACACGGGACGAAGTCTTCAATCTTGTATCTTCATAGTCCTGGAGTCCGGCTGAAGGTATAGTCCGGCTACCCGAACACCCCCTAATCCAGGACTCCCTCAGGGGCCCCCGCCCCCACCCCTTGTCCAATTCGGACTGCTCGGGGGGGGGGGGGGTGCCACCTCCTGTGGCCTACCTCCTCCTCTCCACTATGGCCCATGAGGCCCATTAACTTTCCCGGGGGGTTCTGGTAACCTCCCGGTACTCCGAAAAATCCCCGAACCTCTTCGGAACCATTCCGGTGTCCATATACAACCTTCCAATATATGAATCTTTACCTCTGAACCATTTCGAGACTCCTCGTCATGTCCATGATCTTATCCGGGACTCCGAACAAACTTCGGTCACCAAAACACATAACTCATAATACAAATCATCATCGAACGTTTAAGCGTGCGGACCCTACGGGTTCAAGAACTATGTAGACATGACCGAGACACATCTTCGGTCAATAACCAATAGCGGAACCTGGATGCTCATATTGGTTCCTACATACTCTACGAAGATCTTTATCAATCGAACCGCAATAACAACATACGTTATTCCCTTTGTCATCGGTATGTTACTTGCCCGAGATTCGATCGTCGGTATCATTATACCTTTATCAATCTCGTTACCGGCAAGTCTCTTTACTCGTTCCGTAGTGCATCATCCCGTAACTAACTCATTAGTCACATTGCTTGCAAGGCTTATAGTGATGTGCACTACCGAGAGGGCCCAGAGATACCTCTCCGATACTCGGAGTGACAAATCCTAATCTTGATCTATGCCAACTCAACAAACACTTTCGGAGATATCTATAGAACATCTTTATGATCACCCAATTACGTTGTGACATTCGATAGCACACAAGGTATTCCTCCAGTATCTGGGAGTTGCATAATCTCATACTCGGAGGAATGTTTATTTGACATTAAGAAAGCAATAGCAATAAACTGAATGATCAATATGCTAAGCTAACAGATGGGTCTTGTCCATCACATCATTCTCTTAATGATGTGATCCCGTTATCAAATGACAACACATGTCTACGGTTAGCAAACATTAACCATCTTTGATCAACGAGCTAGTCTAGTAGAGGCTTACTAGGGACTCGGTATTTGTTTATGTATTCACACATGTATTTAAGTTTCCGATCAATACAATTCTAGCATGAATAATAAACATTTATCATGAATAAGTAAATATAAAATAACAACTTTATTGTTGCCTCTAGGGCATATTTCCTTCAGTCTCCCACTTGCACTAGAGTCAATAATCTAGATTACATTGTAATGAATCGAACACCCATGGAGCCTTGGTGCTGATCATGTTTTGCTCGCGGAAGATGCTTAGTTAACGGGTATGCTACATTCAGATCCGTATGCATTTTCTAAACTTCTGTGTCTCCATCCTTGACCTTTTCACAAATGGAGTTGAAGCGTCTCTTGATGTGTTTAGTCCTCTTGTGAAACCTAGATTCCTTCGCCAAGGCAATTGCTCCAGTATTGTCACAAAAGATTTTCATTGGAGCCGATGCACTGGGTAATACACCCAGATCGGATATGAACTCCTTCATCCAGACTCTTCATGAGCTGCTTCCAAAGCAGCTATGTACTCCGCTTCACAAGTAGATCCTGCCACGACGTTCTGCTTGGAACTGCACCAACTGACAGCTCCACCATTCAATATAAACATGTACCCGGTTTGTGACTTAGAGTCATCCGGATCAGTGTCGAAGCTAGCATCGACGTAACCATTTACGATGAGATCTTCGTCACCTCCATAAATGAGAAACATATCCTTGGTCCTTTTCAGGTACTTCAGGATGTTCTTGACTGTTGTCCAGTGATCCACTCCTGGATTACTTTGGTACCTCCCTACCAAAACGATGGCAAGGCACACATCAGGTATGATACATAGCATATCATACATGATAAAACCTATGGCTGAGGCATAGGGAATGACTTTTGTTTTCTCTCTATCTTCTGCAGTGGTCGGGCTTTGAGTCTGACTCAATTTCACACCTTGTAACACAGGCAAGAACCCTTTCTTTGACTGATCCATTTTGAACTTCTTCAAAACTTTATCAAGGTATGTGCTTTGTGAAAGTCCTATTAAGCGCCTTGATCTATCCCTATAGATCTTGATGCCCAATATATTAGCAGCTTCACCGAGGTCTTTCATTGAAAATTCTTATTCAAGTATTCTTTTATGCTAGCCAGAAATTCTATATCATTTCCAATCTATAATATGTCATCCACATATAATATCGGAAATGCTATAGAGCTCCCACTCACTTTCTTGTAAATACAAGCTTCACCATAAGTCTGTATAAAACCATATGCTTTGATCACCTCATCAAAGCATATATTCCAACTCCGAGATGCTTGCACCAGTCCATATATGGATCGCTGGAGCTTGCACACTTTGTTAGCACCTTTAGGATCGACAAAACCTTCTGGTTGCATCATATACAAATCTTCTTTAAGAAATCCATTAAGGAATGCAGTTTTGACGTCCATTTGCCAGATTTCATAATTATAGAATGCGGCAATTTCTAACATGATTCAGACTGACTTAAGCATCGCTACGGGTGAGAAGGTCTCGGCATAGTTAACCCCTTGAACTTGTTGAAAACATTTCACGACAAGTCGAGCTTTGTAGATGGTGAAATTTAAATCAGTGCCGGTCTTCTTCTTGAAGATCCATTTATCCTCAATGGCTTCCCGATCATCAGGCAAGTCCACCAAAGTACACACTTTGTTCTCATACATAGATCCTATCTCAGATTTCATGGCCCCAAGCCTTTATCAGAATCTGGGCTCATCATACCTTCTTCATAGTTCATAGGTACGCCATGGTCTAATAACATAACTTCCAGGACAGGATTACCGTACCACTCTGGTGCGGAACGTGCTTTGTTCGACCTACAAGGTCCAGTAGTAACTTGATCCGAAGTTTCATGATCATCATCATTAGCTTCCTCTCTAGTTGGTGTAGGCATCACAGGAACGGATTTCTCTGATGTGCTAGTTTCCAATTCGAGAGAAGGTACAATTAATTACCTCATCAAGTTCTACTTTCCTCCCACTCACTTCTTTCAAGAGAAACTCCTTCTCTAGAAAGGTTCCATTCTTGGCAACAAAGATCTTGCCTTCATATTTGTGGTAGAAGGTGTATCCAATTGTTTCCTTAAGGTATCCTATGAAGACGCACTTCTCCGATTTGTATTCGAGCTTATCAAGCAAAAGCCTTTTGACATAAGTGTCGCAACCCCAAACTTTAAGAAACGACAGCTGATACGTCTCCAACGTATCTATAATTTATGAAGTATTCATGCCTTTATATTATCATTCTTGGCTGTTTTACAGTCATTCTATAGCAACTTTATATCTTTTTTGGGATTAGCCTATTGACCCAGTGCCCAGTGCCAGTTGTTGTTTTTTGCTTATTTTTTACATTGCAGGAAATCAATATCAAACAGAGTCCAAACACCGCGAAACTTTTTGGAGATTTTTTATGAACCAGAACACCCAGGATGGGCCAGAGCAGCACCTGGGGTGCCCTGAGGGGGGCACAACACACCAGGGCGCGCCTGGGGGCCCAGGCGCGCCCAGGTGGGTTGTGCCCACCTCGATGGCCTCCCGCACCCCTCTTTACCCCATAAATTCACAAATATTCTGAAAACCCTCGGGGTTACCCTAGATCAGAAGTTCAGCCGCCGCAAGGCTCTATAGCCACCGAAAACCAATCTAGACCCCGTTCCGGCACCCTGCCGGAGGGGGGAATCATCTCTGGTGGCCATCTTCATCATCCCGGTGGCTACCACGATGAGGAGGGAGTAGTCCACCCTCGGGGCTGAGGGTTTATATCAGTAGCTATGTGTTTAATCTCTCTCTCTCTCTATCTATCTATCTATCTATCTCTCGTGTTCTTGATATGTCATGATCTTGATGTATCGCGGGCTTTGTTAATATAGTCGGATCATATGGTGTTTTCCCCTCTCTATCTTGTTGTGATGAATTGAGTTTTTCCCTTTGAGATTTCGTTGTTATCGGATTGAATACTTTTATGGATTTGAGAACACTTGATATATGTCTTGCAATTGAATACTCGTGGTGACAATGGGGTATCGTATTGATTCACTTGATATATGATTTGGCACTCAACTCACAGATTCCTGAGGTGACATTGGGGTAATCTATGCATAGGGGTTGATGCACGTTCTTGTCTTTGTTTCTCCGGTAGAAATCTTGGGGCACTGTTTGAAGTTCTTTGTGTTGGATTGAATATTATGAATCTAAATTTGCTTTGGTGTTATTTTAGTATGAACTCTTGGTTAGATCGATCGAAAAGAATAGCTTCGTGTTATTTTAGTACGAACTCTAGGATAGATTGATCAGAAAGAATAGCTTTGAGGTGGTTTTGTACGCTACAAACATTGCCGTCCTATGTTCTCCGCTAGATAGGAACTTTGGAGTGATTCTTCGTTGCATGTTGAGGGACGGTTATATGATGCAATTATATTAGCACTGTTGAGAGATTGCACTAGTGAAAGTATGGACCCTAGGCCTCATTTTCAAGCATTGCAATACCGTTTTTGTGCCCGTTTACTATTTTCAACCTTGCTGTTTTTATTTATTCAGATTATAAAAATATATTTCTACCACCCGTACACTTTTATCACCATCTCTTCGCCGAACTATGCACCTATACAATTTGCCATTGTATTAGGTGTGTTGGGGACACAAGAGATTTCTTGTATTTGGTTGCAGGGTTGTTTGAGAGAGACCATTTTCATCCTGCGCCTCCCACGGATTGATAAACCTTAGGCCATCCACTTGAGGGAAAATTGCTACTGTCCTACAAAACTCTGCACTTGGAGGCCCAACATGAGTCTACAAGAATAAATTTGCGCAGTAGATATCAAGCTCTTTGCTGGCGCCTTTGCCGGGGAGGTGAGTGCTTGAAGGTATATCTTTAGATCTTGCAATCGAATCTTTTAGTTTCTTGATTTATCACTAGTTTGGTTTATAAAAGAAAACTACAAAAAAATGGAATTGAGGTTGCATCATATTATTGATCATCTTTATAATATCTTTCATGAAAATGATACAAAAGAAAATTGTGCTCAATACTCAATTGATAGAAGAAGAATTCAATAAAATGTTTGGTATAAATGATGAGCATGATTGCAATGTTGTTAGTATGAATTCTTTGAATATTCATGATGCTAATGATATGCAAAGCCATAAGCTTGGGGATGCTATGTTTGATGAAGATGATATTTTTAGTCCCCCAAGATTTGATGTGCAAATTTGTTATAATGATAGCATGCCTCCTATTTTTGATGATTATATTGATGAAAGTGGATTTGGAGAGGTCATGACTCTCTTTAGTGATGAATCCACCATTTTGGATGAGGCTTCAATTGACTATGATAACAAAGTTGTTATCCCTGTTCAAGAATTCATCCGATTAACCAGTTAACTTGCCGATTAATCCTTACTCATAGGGACTCCGAGTAGCCGATTACCCGATAAATCGTCTGATTAATTGATTAAATGGCCGATTAACTTGTCGATTAGCCTATTAATCCCCTACTCACCAGCCGACCGAGCAGCTACCAGTTAACGATTTCCTCAATAATGTCTATGATGATTATGGTGATGACATGTATGCTATAAATAATAATGATAACCATGAAACTTGTCATCATCATTTTAATTTTCAATCTCATGATAGTTATTTTGTTGAGTTTGCTCCCACCACTATTATGGGTGAGAAGAAATTTGCTTATGTGGAGAGTAATACAATTTCTATGCTTGTGGATCTTGAAAAGAATGATTTATGTGATAGTTATATTGTTGAATTCATTCATGATGCTACTGAAAATTACTATGAGAGAGGAACTTATGCTTTTAGATATTGCAATAATATCAAGTTCCCTCTCTTTGTGTTGAAAGTTTTGAAGTTCCACTTGTTTTGCCTTCCTATGCTAGTTGATTCTTGTTCCCATAAATTGTTTGCTCATAAAATCCCTACGCATAGTAATTGGGTTAGGCTTAAATGTTCTTTCCATGTGCTTCATGATGCTCTTGTTATGTTTCAATTCTTATCTTTTATTCGAGCATCATTGAACTCCTCATGCCTAGCTAAAAGCCATTAAAGAAAAGCGCTTGTTGGGAGACAACCCAACACTTTTATGTTGGGAACGCAGTAATTTCAAAAAAAATCCTACGCACACGCAAGATCTATCTAGGTGATGCATAGCAACGAGAAGGGAAGAGTTGTATCCACATACCCTCGTAGACCGTAATCAAAAGCATTATGACAACGCGGTCGATGTAGTCGGACGTCTTCACGATCCGACCGATCCTAACACCAAAAGTACGGCACCTCCGCAATCTGCACACGTTCAGCTCGGTGACGTCCCACGAACTCTAGATCCAGCTGAGTGTCGAGGGAGAGTTTTGTCAGCATGACGACATGATGATGGTGATGATGAAACTACCGGAACAGGGCTTCGCCTAAGCACTGCTATGATATGAATGAGGTGGATTATGGTGGAGGGGGGCACCGCACACGGTTAAGACAATGATCAACTTGTGTGTTCTAGGGTGCCCCCTGCCCCCGTATATAAAGGAACAAGGGGAGGGGGGCGACGGCCCCATAGGGTGCGCCCCAAGGGGGGAATCCTACTCCTACTAGGAGTAGGTTCCCCCTTTCCTAGTCCAACTAGGAGGGGAAGGAAAGAGGAGGAGGGGAGAAGGAAAGAGGGGGCCGGCCCCCCAAGCCCTAAAAAAATTCGGTTTGGGCCTAGGGGGGGGGCGCTCCCCACAGCTCCCTTGCTGCCCTCTATTTCCACTAAGGCCCATGAAGGCCCATTGACCCCCCGAGGGGTTCTGTGTGACGCCCGGTTAATCAAGCTACAGTAACCCTCTGGTAATGATGCCATGTCACCACGATTACTGTTGCTAATCTCGTGCTAGTTCAGATCCGAGCCAAATTCAAATTTCAATTAAAGTCAAACATTAAAAGTTTCCAATAGTCAAATAAAAAAATGTTCAAATTGTAGCAAATAAATCATAATCAATTATGGTGGAGGAACCACACTTTTATGAAATGATTAAATACTCTAAAGTGAATAAAACCATAGCAAAACAATTATTCAAATGATTTTAAATAATAAACAAATGTTAAACTAGTTTAATTGACCACCAAACTTTTTATGGTAGAGGGATGTTCTGAAACCTTATTTTAGGAGCTATGGTCATATTTTATGAAAACTAAAATAAAGTGTGACTAAACCAAAACAGAAAAGAATAAATAAAAAGAAAAGACAAAAGGTAAAACAAAAAAAAGAGACGGAAGGAAACCACCCGGGCCGTTCGGCCCAACTAGGCAACCAGGCTACCCGACCGGCCCACCCTACCCCTGCTTAACCCCCACTCCCACCGAACCCTAGCCCATATTCCCCACTCCCCCCCCCACTCCCCCCCCCCCACGCTCGGTCCACTCCCCCCGCTCGGTCCACTCCCTCCTGATCCAATCTGGATCGGGATCCCGTTGACGCCGCCGCCGATCCCCGCGGCCACTATGCCGGAGCTGCCACTGTCGCCCTCCGCCTCGACCCCCCCCCCCCACCTACGCCGCCTCGTCACCTTGCCTCATCCCTGCCAGCCTCCCCAGGCCTCGTCGCCCAATCGACGCTCATCGTCCCTGCTGGCAACCGCCGCCCCCGACGCCTTGCACCCGCGCTGTCGCCGGAACCACGCCGCCGGCCTCCTCGAGCTCCTCCTCGACCCGATGTCGTCGCCCGTCGTCGCCACCACCACGTTGCCGGCCTGCCTCCTTCTCCTCCTCCCCGGCGGCTGCATCGTGCCGTCTCCGTCCTCGTCATCGATCATCGCGACCCCGAGCTCCGGCGCCTCCCCGAGCTCATTTTTAGCACAACTACAGGGCCCCGTGAGCACGCTTTCCCCATTCCCCCTCTGTTCCGTCGCCGTTTCGCCGTGGCTGCGCGCTCGCCGTGTCCGCGTGCGCCCCTGCTAGCCGGCCCTGACCGCGTCCACCCCTCCCGGCTGCTTGCCGCCTTGGGACTCCGTCCCTCGCCCGGTCCGACGCCCCGCCTTGCCCAGCCTACCTCACCTCGCCGTGCCTGTGCCGGCGGCTTCCCCCTTCGATCTGGGCGTACGCCCGCTCGGGCTGGGCGCCAACGCCCGTGCGCCCGCTCGCCCGTACCCAACCGCTGCGGCCCTGTCCGCCCCCTCGTTCGGGCGCTGCCCCGGTGCCCGCAACGCCCGCACCCGCTAAGGCCCACTGGCCCTATGACATAGGGGCCCCACCCCACAGAACGTTTCAAATAAAAAATAATAATAAATAAATAAACTTAATTAATTAAATAACTAAATTAATTAAGTTAATTAATCCTAGTTAATTAATCTAACTAATCTGTTAGTTAATTAAACAGTAGTTTGTTTAGCCTAATCTCTAATTAACCTAAAGTGTATGACAGGTGGGTCCCACTGGACCCACTGGTCAGGTTGACCAAGTCAACTCTGTTGACTGCTGATGTCAGCATGACATCATGCTAAAGTCATTAATCTATTTTTCGAATTAATTTAAATAATTAGTTAAATTCCAAAAATTAATAAAATCTTAGAAAATCATATCTTTTAATTCGTAACTCAGACGAAAATACTTTCTACATGAAAGTTGCTCAGAATGATGAGACGAACCCGGACACGCAGCCTGTTCGTCCGCCACGCACCCCTAACATGTCAAACTCACAACTTTCCCCCTCCGGCTCCTCTGCCCGAAAACGCGAAACACCGGGGATAATTTCCCGGATGTTTCCCCCCTTCACCGGTACCACCTCGTACCGCGTTAGGGCGCACCTAGCATCACGCCTTGTCAAGTCATGCATCGTCATGCTTTTGTTTGCATTATATTTATTGTTTCTTCCCCCTCTTCTCTCGCTAGACACCGAGACCGACGCCGCTGCTACCCAAAACGACTACGGTGTTGACGACCCCTCTCTCTCTTGCCAGAACAACCAGGCAAGCCCCCCCCCCTTGATCACCAGATATCGCCTACTCTCCTCTATACTGCTTGCATTAGAGTAGTGTAGCATGTTACTGCTTTCCGTTATTCCTATCCTGATGCATAGCCTGTCCTTGCTACTACTGTTGTTACCATTACCTGCTATCCTACTGCTTAGTATAGGATGCTAGTGTTCCATCAGTGGCCCTACACTCTTGTCCGTCTGCCATGCTATACTACTGGGCCGTGATCACTTCGGGAGGTGATCATGGGCATATACAATATACTTTACACAGTTACCTTACCTGTGATACTGTTCGGAGATGGGGGCTGAAGGGGCAGGTGGCTCCATCCCGGTAGAGGTGGGCCTGGGTTCCCGACGGCCCCCGACTGTTACTTTGAGGCAGAGCGACAAGGCAGGTTGAGACCACCTAGGAGAGAGGTGGGCCTGGCCCTGGTCGGCGTTCGCAGATACTTAACACGTTTAACGAGATCTTGGTATTTGATCTGAGTCTGGCTACCAGGACTTGGAGTTGTAAGAACGAGATCCTGTGTTTTACTAGAGTCGCACTAACCATCTACGCGGGGACAGTTATGGGCACTCGACGTCGTGGTATCAGCCGAAGCCTTCGTGACGTCAGCAATGGAGCGGCGCGCGCTGGATTGGACTGGAACGCCTACTAGGCTAGGTCTGCTTCCGGCTGCCCACGCAACGTGCATGTGTGCTAAGGGCGATGGGCCCAGACCCCTGGGCGCTTAGGTTTAGACTAGCGTGCTGACCTCTCTGTTGTGCCTAGGTGGGGCTGCGACGTGTTGATCTTCCGAGGCCGGGCATGACCCAGGAAAGTGTGTCCGGCCAAATGGGATCGAGCGTGTTGGGTTATGTGGTGCACCCCTGCAGGGAAGTTAATCTATTCGAATAGCCGTGATCTTCGGTAACAGGACGACTTGGAGTTGTACCTTGACCTTATGACAACTAGAACCGGATACTTAATAAAACACACCCTTCCAAGTGCCAGATACAACCGGTGATCGCTCTCTCACAGGGCGACGAGGGGAGGATCATCGGTTAGGATTATGCTATACGATGCTACTTGGAGGTCTTCAGTCTACTCTCTTCTACATGCTGCAAGACGAGGCTGCTAGAAGCGTAGTCTTCGAAAGGATTAGTTATCCCCCTCTTATTCTGGCATTCTGCAGTTCACTCCACATATGATACCCTTATTCCATTTGATACCCATGCATATGTAGTGTAGCTCCTTGCTTGCGAGTACTTTGGATGAGTACTCACGGTTGCTTTCTCCCTCTTTTCCCCTATCCCTTCTACCTGGTTGTCGCAACCAGATGTTGGAGCCCAGGAGCCAGACGCCACCTTCGACGACGACTCCTACTACACCGGAGGTGCCTACTACTACGTGATGCCCGCTGACGATGACCAGGAGTAGTTAGGAGGATCCCAGGCAGGAGGCCTGCGCCTCTTTCGATCTGTATCCCAGTTTGTGCTAGCCTTCTTAAGGAAAACTTGTTTAACTTATGTCTGTAATCAGATATTGTTGCTTCCGCTGACTCGTCTATGATCGAGCTCTTGTATTCGAGCCCTCGAGGCCCCTGGCTTGTAATATGATGCTTGTATGACTTATTTTATTTGTAGAGTTGTGTTGTGATATCTTCCCGTGAGTCCCTGATCTTGATCGTACACGTTTGCGTGTATGATTAGTGTACGATTAAATCGGGGGCGTCACATTCTGGTAATTCCCCGGTACTTCGGTATTTATCCGATGACCCCCGGAACCTTTTCGGTGTCCGAATATAACCTTCCGATATATCAATCTTTATGTCTCGACCATTTCGAGACTCCTCGTCATGTCCGTGATCTCATCCGGTATTCCGAACAACCTTCGGTACATCAAAACACATAAACTCATAATACCGATCATCATCGAACGTTAAGCGCGCGGACCCTACGGGTTCGAGAACTATGTAGACATGACGAGACTCATCTCTGGTCAATAACCAATAGCGGAACTTGGATGCTCATATTGGCTCCTACATATTCTACAAAGATCTTTATCGATCAAACTGCATAACAACATACATTGTTCCCTTTGTCATCGGTATGTTACTTGCCCGAGATTCGATCGTCGGTATCTCAATACCTAGTTCAATCTCGTTACCGGCAAGTCTCTTTACTCGTTCCGTAATGCAACATCCCGTAACTAACTCATTAGTCACATTGCTTGCAAGGCTTATAGTGATGTGCATTAATGAGAGGGCCCAGAGATACCTCTCCGATACAAGGAGTGACAAATCCTAATCTCGATCTATGCCAACTCAATAAACACCATCGGAGACACCTGTAGAGCATATTTATAGCCACCCAGTTACACTGTCACATTTGATAGCACACTAAGTGTTCCTCCGGTATTCGGGAGTTGCATAATCTCATAGTCATAGGAACATGTATAAGTTATGAAGAAAGCAATAGCAACAAACTAAACGATCATCGTGCTAAGCTAACGGATGGGTCAAGTCAATCACATCATTCTCTAATGATGTGATCCCGTTAATCACATGACAACTCTTTGTCCATGGCTAGGAAACTTAACCATCTTTGATTAACGAGCTAATCAAGTAGAGGCATACTAGTGACACTCGGTTTGTCTATGTATTCACACATGTACTAAGTTTCCGGTTAATACAATTCTAGCATGAATAATAAACATTTATCATGATATAAGGAAATATAAATAACAACTTTATTATTGCCTCTATGGCATATTTCCTTCATTTTACCTACTGTTTTTGTGTGTTCACATGATTAGGCTACTGTAGTAATCATGTTTTATTGCTTTTGTTTCAATAAAGGGCCAAGTAAGACCTTTGGGATGGCTTATGGTGATAGTTGATTTGATCTTGCTGAAAAACAGAAACTTTTGCACTCAGGAAAATAATTCTCATTTTTAACAGAAGCGTGATAAAATGTTGATTCTTTTTGCAGAAGATTAATAGACAAATTTCATAGGTTTTACTATTTTTCAAAACTTTTGGAGTAGCAGAGGTATGGTTGGAGTACAGATTACTACAGACTGTTCTGTTTTTGATAGATTCTGTTTTCAATGCATAGTTTACTTGTTTTCTAATTTCCATGGCTTATATTGCTCAATATAAATTGTGGAAATGATATGCTACAGTAGGCATTGTGTGAGAATAATTATGAATCTTGTCTTTGACAGTACCAAAAGTGAAATGGTTTGCTCTTTATCATACTAACCTATCTCACAAAGTTCCATTAAGTTTTGTGTGATTGAAGCTTTCAAGTTTTGGGTGAGATGTAGATATGAGGATAATAAAGAGTGAAAATACCCTAATCTTTGGGATTCCCAAGGCACCCCAAGGTAATATTCAAGGAAGATCTAAGCAACTAAGCTTGGGGATGCCCCGGAAGGCACTCCCTCTTTCGTCTCCAACATTATCGGTAACCTCACTTGGAGCTATGTTTTCATTCGTCACATGATATGTGTTTTGCTTGGAGCATCATTTTATTTTGTTAGTATTTTCTTGATGTTATTTAGAATAATATTTTGCATCTTTCTTTTCAATAAAAATATCAAGTATAGCATTTGCCATACTTATTTTGCAAGTATACATGTTTCTGTTTGAAAACAGAAAGTTTACCGCTGTTGCGAAAATTCCCTAGAAAATTCAGAAAGTGATAAAATGTTGAAACTTTTGAAAAATAAGCTCTCATAAATTTTCTACAGTGTGGTAAATTTTCATAATCTTTGGACTTTAAGAAGTATTAATACTCTTGCATTCTTTACAAACTGTACTATTTTGGCAGATTGCTGTTATGTTTGCATTGTTTGCATATGTTTGCTTGTTTAATGATCCTATTTGAGGATAGGAGTATTAAATATGCAAAGGAATTTAGTATGCAATGTTGAATAATAATTTTAGCGATTTTCTACAGTAGAGAATGATAAGGTTTTGCATTAGTTTATACTAACTTATCTCACGAGTTCTTGTAGAGTTTTGTGTGGATGAAGCTTTTGAGATTTAGGAAAACCGTGATATGAGAAGAATTAAGGAGACACAAAAGCTCAAGCTTGGGGATGCCCAAGGCACCCCAAGATAATATTTCAAGAAGTCTCAAGCATCTAATCTTGGGGATGCCCGATAGGCATCCTACCTTTCCTCTTCAACAATTATCGGTTAGTGTCGGTTGAGCCTAAGTTTTTGCTTCTTCACATGAGTTGTGATATTCTTAGAATGTCATTTTATTTTCATTTTTCTTGATGTTTTAATAAAATACTTAGATCTGGAAGTTTTTAAATAAAATATACTCCTCAAATAGTTACTAGGGAGGCTAGGTAAGCGGCATTCACATCCCGTCAACGAAGCTCTTTTCTATGGAATTGCTCTAGTGCTTCACTTATATCTTTTTGAGCACGGTGTGCTTTAGTATTTTTGTAGAAATCCTCTCTTTCTTCACTTAAATTAATTTGAGAGAAATAAATATTATGCTCATGATCTTCACTTTTATCTTTTTGGAGTAGCTTGTCATTTACTCTTGTGCTTGACTTATATCCTATATATAAGTAAATTGTTGAATAAATTGAAAGCCATGAAGTTGAAATCACATCATGCCTAGTGGTAGCTTCACATTGGGTTTAGAAAGTGAAATCTTTTGAGGCTTGACAATCACAATATTGGTCATACAAGAAATTCATGAATGGTTAGTAGAAGGAAGAGAACTTTCACATGCAAATACACTATCTTGGAAATCTTTTGTGATTGTGAGCCCCCATCAAAATATTATATGCCAAAATTATTGACGTTGGACAAGGAAGACAACGTAATGGTTTATGTTTGTTCATATTCACATAGAAGCTATATTGTCATAGATCCTTCAACATGTGGTGCTTGCCCCCCATCTTTGCTAGCCAAAAACTCCGCACCAAGTAGAGATACTACTTGTGATCCAAAAACCCTTAAACCCAAATCTTATTTTCAAGAGTCCACCATACCTACCTAAGTATTGAGCAAGATCCTTCAAGTAAGTTGTCATTGGTGCAATTAAGGCAATAAAAATTGCTTCTAAAAGTGTGAGATCATTTAGTGTAAGAGAAAATTGAGCATTGTACAAACTTGTGATGGCAAAGTAATAAAAGCGACGGACTTCATAATAAAGGTTGCTATCATAAGGGGCAATATAACGTGACGTTCTTTTGCACTAAGGGGTTGAGCATACAACCAAACAAGGTCATGGCAACCTTTGCTTCCCTCTGCGAAGGGCCTATCTTTTACTTTCATGTATTTACTTTTATGCAAGAGTCAAAGTTTTTCTCTCTATCTTTTTTTTATTTTCTCCTTTGGCAAGCATCATGTGGTGAGGAAAGATCTAGCCACATATATCAAGTTGGATATGGGTAGCATGAGTTATTTTTGTTGATATCACCCTTGAGGTTAATACATTGGGAGGCGAAATTATAAGCCCCTATCTTTCTATGTGTCTAGTTGAAACATTTTGCTCATGTGTATGTGGAAGGATCGAGAAGAGGTGTCTAGAGGGGGGCGGATTAGACACTAAGTGCCAAAAGTTGCAGTTTTTAATATTCTTAAGTTTAAGTGGAGTTTAAGCACAAGTTTAACAAACACAATACATATCAAGCAAGCATGCAATGAGTATATGAGCAGCGGAAAGTAAAGCATGCAACTTGCAAGAATGTAAAGAGAAGGGTTTGGAGTATTCAAATGCAATTGGAGACACGGAGGTTTTTGTCGTGGTTCCGATAGGTGGTGCTATCGTACATCCACATTGATGGAGACTTGAACCCACGGAGGGTAACGGTTGCGCGAGTCCACGGAGGGCTCCACCCACAAAGGGTCCACGAAGAAGCAACCTTGTCTATTCCATCACGACCGTCGCCCACGAAGGACTTGCCTCACTAGCGGTAGATCTTCATGAAGTAGGCGATCTCCTTGCCCTTACAAACTCCTTGGTTCAACTCCACAATCTTGTCGGAGGCTCCCAAGTGACACCTAGCCAATCTAGGAGACACCACTCTCCAAGAAGTAACAAATGGTGTGTTGATGATGAACTCCTTGCTCTTGTGCTTAAAATGATAGTCTCCCCAACACTCAACTCTCTCTCACAGGATTTGGATTTGGTGGAAAGAAGATTTGAGTGGAAAGCAACTTGGGGAAGGCTAGAGATCAAGATTCATATGGTTGGAATGGAATATCTTGACCTCAACACAAGTGTAGGTGGTTCTCTCTCAGAAAATGTGTATTGGAAGTGTAGGTATGTTCAGATGGCTCTCTCCACGAATGAAGAGTGGGTGGAGGGGTATATATAGCCTCCACACAAAATCTAACCGTTACACACAATTTGCCAAACTCGGTGGGACCGAATGGTTAAACTCGGTCGGACCGATTCAGCAAACCTAGTGACCGTTAGGATTTTCGGTGGGACTGAGATACTCGGTAGGACTAATATGGTTAGGTTTAGGGCATAACGTAGTCTCGGTGTGACCGATTACACAAACTCGGTGGGACCGATTTTGGTAATAAGCTAACCGGAGAGTTGGTCAGGCAAACTCGGTGGGACCGATTACACAAACTCGGTGGGACCGATTTTGGTAATAAGCTAACCAGAGGGTTTGCATTGTAATCTCGGTAGTACCGATTGCTCAAACTCGGTGAGACCGATTTTGGTAATGGACATACACAGAGAGATTACAATCCCATCACGGTGAGACCGAGATCCCTATCGATGAAACCGATTTGCTAGGGTTTGTGGCAGTGGCTATGACATCTGAAACTCGGTGGCGCCGGATAGATAGAATCGGTGGGGCCGAGTTTGACTTTTGGTTTAGGTCATATGTGGATGTGGGAAGGTACTTGAGGGTTTTGGAGCATATCACTAAGCACTTTGAGCAAGCAAGCCATTAAGCAACACCTCATCCCCTCTTGATAGTATTGGCTTTTCCTATAGACTCAATGTGATCTTGGATCACTAAAATAGAAAATGTAGAGTCTTGATCTTGAAGCTTGAGCCAATCCTTTGTCCTTAGCATCTTGAAGGGGTTCCACATCCTCTAGTCCATGCCACTCCATTGTTGAACTTATCTGAAACATACTAGGTAAAAGTGTTAGTCCAACAAGAGATATGTTGACATTAATTACCAAAACCACCCAGGGAGCACTTGTGCTTTCAATCTCCCCCTTTTTGGTAATTGATGAAAACATACATCAAAGCTTTAGGTAAAGATATAGAGAATAGCAAGTAAAGCTTTGGAAAGACATGTAACATGCATAGGCTCCCGCTACATGTATGCAATCATGTGAATATTGAATATAGGAGCATGTGAATGCGTAAACATGACAGAGTAAGCAATGTGTTACATGTATCTTGGCTATATGCATCAGAGCACATGATGTGAATGTGAGAAATGTACCTTCATGCTCATGAGTCCTTCTTGCAAACAGTATGTACATCAGCAAGAACTTCTCATTCACATGACTGTGATGCATATACTTACCTTGTGGTCTTGAGTTGGCTTAGGATGGGATGAACCAGCGCAAACAAGGTTAAATAACACAGATACACCTACTGACCAGAGCAAGCAAGAGAAACCACAAGAGAACCAAGACTGGGATGACATGTAGAGTGAGTACTAAGTACCACATTGGATATAGACATGTCCCCAAAGGTAAAGATATGCAATAAAATCAGAGATTTCCTTCCCTTAGATATCTTGCTCCCCCTGAATCTGCATGGGATATTGGGAGAAGATAGGGAACAGAAAATCAGAGCAACAAAAAAAGGAAACAACAGAGCTTGAGCTAAAGCAAGCAACCAAACATGTCTTTCCCCTCTTAAAGACATGTGACATCTCTCCTCTTGAATGTTGGGGAACGTAGCAGAAATTCAAAATTTTCTACGCATCACCAAGATCAATCTATGGAGAAGTCTACCAACGAGGGAAGGAGAGTGCATCTACATACCCTTGTAGATCGCTACGCGGAAGCGTTCAAGTGAATGGGGTTGATGGAGTCGTACTCGTCGTGATCCAAATCACCGATGATCCTAGTGCCGAACGGACGGCACCTCCGTGTTCAACACACGTACAGCCCGGTGACATCTCCTACGCCTTGATCCAGCAAGGGGAGAAGGAGAGGTTGGGGAAGACTCCATCCAGCAGCAGCACGACGGCGTGGTGGTGGTGGAGGAGTGTGGTACTCCAGTAGGGCTTCGCCAAGCACCACAAGAGACGAGGAGGGAGAGGGGTAGGGCTGCGCCAAGAAGGAGAGGAACTCATCTGTTGGCAGCCCCAAGTCCTCAAGTATATATAGGGGAGAGGGAGGGGTGCGCCCCACCTAGGGTTCCACCCTAGGGGCGGCGGCCAGCCCCAATCCCATCTAGGGTGGCGGCCAAGTGGAGGGGGAGAGGGAGACGCACCAGGCATGGGCCTTAAGGCCCATCTGCCCTTAGGGTTTGCCCCCTCTTCCCCTTAGGCGCATGGGCCTTGGTGGGGAGGCGCCCCAACCCACTTAGGGGCTGGTCCCTTCCCACTATTGGCCCATGAAGGCCTCCGGGGCTGGTGGCCCCACCTGGTGGACCCCCGGACCCCTCCGGTGGTCCCGGTACACTACCGGTGATGCCCGGAACACTTCCGGTGGCGAAAACCATATTTTCTATATATTAATCTTTACCTCCGGACCATTCTGGAACTCCTCGTGATGTCCGGGATCTCATCCGGGACTCCGAACAACATTCGGTAACCACGTATATCTATTCCCTATAACCCTAGCGTCATCGAACCTTAAGTGTGTAGACCCTACGGGTTCGGGAGTCATGCAGACATGGCCGAGATAACTCTCCGGCCAATAACCAATAGCGGGATCTGGATACCCATGTTGGCTCCCACATGTTCCACGATGATCTCATCGGATGAACCACGATGTCGAGGATTCAATCAATCCCGTATACAATTCCCTTTGTCTAGTGGTACGATACTTGCCCGAGATTCGATCGTCGGTATCCCGATACCTTGTTCAATCTCGTTACCGGCAAGTCTCTTTACTCGTTCCATAACACATCATCCCGTGATCAACTCCTTGGTCACATTGTGCACATTATGATGATGTCCTACCGAGTGGGCCCAGAGATACCTCTCCGTTTACACGGAGTGACAAATCCCAGTCTCGATTTGTGCCAACCCAACAGACACTTTCGGAGATACCTGTAGTGTACCTTTATAGCCACCCAGTTATGTTGTGAAGTTTGGCACACCCAAAGTATTCCTACGGTATCCGGGAGTTGCACAATCTCATGGTCTAAGGAAATGATACTTGACATTAGAAAAGCTTTAGCATACGAACTACACGATCTTTGTGCTAGGCTTAGGATTGGGTCTTGTCCATCACATCATTCTCCTAATGATGTGATCCCGTTATCAACGACATCCAATGTCCATGGTCAGGAAACTGTAACCATCTATTGATCAACGAGCTAGTCAACTAGAGGCTTACTAGGGACATGGTGTTGTCTATGTATCCACACATGTATCTGAGTTTCCTATCAATACAATTCTAGCATGGATAATAAACGATTATCATGAACAAGGAAATATAATAATAATCAATTTATTATTGCCTCTGGGGCATATTTCCAATAGTCTCCCACTTGCACTAGAGTCAATAATCTAGTTCACATTGCCATGTGATCACAGGTCACATCGCCATGTGACTAACATCCAAAGAGTTTACTAGAGTCAATAATCTAGTTCACATCACTATGTGATTAACACTCAATGAGTTCTTGGTTTGATCATGTTATGCTTGTGAGAGAGGTTGTAGTCAATGGGTCTGCAACATTCAGATCCCTATGTATTTCGCAAAACTTTATGTCATATCGTAGATGCTGCTACCACGTTCCACTTGGAGCTATTCCAAATGGTTGCTCCACTATACGTATCCGGTTTTCTATTCAGAGTCATTTGGATAGGTGTTAAGGCTTGCATCGACGTAACCCTTTACGCCGAACTCTTTATCACCTCCATAATCGAGAAACATGTCCTTATTTTCTCCAAGGACAATTTTGACTGCTGTCTGGTGATCCACTCCTTGATCACCTTTGTACCCTCTTGCCAGACATGTGGCAAGGCACACATCAGGTGCGGTACACAGCATAGCATACTATGGAGCCTATGTCTAAGCATAGGGGACGACCTTCGTCCTTTCTCTCTATTCTGCCGTGGTCGAGCTTTAAGTCTTAACTTCATACCTTACAACTCAGGCAAGAACTCCTTCTTTGACTGATCCATCTTGAACACCTTCAAGATCATGTCAAGGTATGTGCTCATTTGAAAGTACCATTAAGCGTTTTGATCTATCCTTATAGATCTTGATGCTCAATGTTCAAGTGGATTAATCCAGGTTTTCCATTGAAAAACACTTTTCAAATAACCCTATATGCTTTCCAGAAATTCTACATCATTTCCGATCAACAATATGTCAACAACATATACTCATCAGAAATTTTATAGTGCTCCCACTCACTTCTTTGGAAATACAAGTTTCTCATAAACTATGTATAAACCCAAAATCTTTGATCATCTCATCAAAGCGTACATTCCAACTCCGAGATGCTTACTCCAGTCCTTAGAAGGATTGCTGGAGCTTTGCATACTTGTTAGCATTTTTCCAGGATTGACAAAACCTTCTGGTTGTATCTCATACAACCTTTCCTCAAGAAAATCGTCAAGGAAACAATGTTTTGACATCCTATCTGCATGATTTCATAAATAATGCAGTAACTGCTAACATAATTCCAACAGACTTTTAGCATCGCTACGTGTGAGAAAGTCTCATCATAGTCAACTCCTTGAACTTGTCGAGAAACATCTTAACGATAAGTCGAGCTTTCTCAATGGTGACACTTACCATCATTGTCTATCTTCCTTTTAAAATCCATCTGCACCCAACAGCCTTACGACTATCAAGTAGTTCTTCCAAAGTCTACACTTTGTTTTCATACATGGATCCTCTCTTGGATTTTATGGCCTCGAGCCATTTTTTTGGAATCCGGGCCCACCATCGCTTCTCCATAGCTCATAGGTTCATTGTTGTTTAGCAACATGACTTCCAAGACAGGATTACGTACCACTCTGAAGTAGTACACATCCTTGTCATCCTACGAGGTTTGGTAGTGACTTGATCCGAAGTTTCATGATCACTATCATAAGCTTCCACTTCAATTGGTGTAGGTGCCACAGGAACAACTCCCTGTGCCCTGCTACACACTAGTTGAAGTGACGGTTCAATAACCTCATCAAGTCGCCACCATCCTCCCACTCAATTCTTTCGAGAGAAACCTTTTTCTCGAGAAAGGACCCGATTTCAGAAACAATCCCTATTGCTTTCGGATCTGAGACAGGAGGTATACCCAACTATTTTGGGTGTCCTATGAAGATGCATTTATCCGCTTTCGGTTCAAGCTTATCAGCCTGAAACTTTTTCACATAAGCGTTGCAGCCCCAAACTTTTAAGAAATGACAGCTTAGGTTTCTCCAAACCATAGTTCATACGGTGTCATCTCATCGGAGTTACGTGGTTCCCTATTTAAAGTGAATGTGGTTGTCTCTAAGGCCTAACCCATAAACTATCGTGGTAATTCGATAAGAGACATCATGGTATGCATCATATCCAATAGGGTGCAGTTATGATGTTCGGACACACCATCACACTATGGTGTTCCAGGCTGTATTAGTTGTGAAACAATTTCCACAATGTCTTAATTATGTGCCAAACTCGTAATTCAGATATTCATCTCTACGATCATATCATAGACATTTTATCCTCTTGTCACGATGATGTTCAACTTCACTCTGAAATTACTTGAACCTTTCAATAATTTAGACTTATGTTTCATCAAGTAAATATACTCAGTATCTACTCAAATCATCTGTGAAGTAAGAACATAACGATATTCACTACATGCCTCAGCACTCATTGGACTGCGCACATCAAGATGTATTACTTCCAACAAGTTGCTTTCTTGTTCCATCTTACTGAAAACGAGGCTTTTCAGTCGTCTTGCCCATGTGGTATGATTTGCATGTCTCAAGTGATTCAAAATCAAGTGAGTCCAAACGATCCATCTGTATAGAGTTTCTTCATGCATATCTACCAACAAACATGGTTCGCATGTCTCAATCCTTTCAAAAATGAGTGAGTCCAAAGATCCATCAACATGGAGCTTCTTCATGCGTTTTATACCAATATGACTCAAATTGTAGTGCCACATTTGTGTGGTACTATCATTACTATCTTATACCTTTGGCATGAAAATGTGTATCACTACGATCGGGATGGTATTATTCAAATAAATAGAGTAACCATTATTCTCCTTAAATGAATAACCGTATCGCGATAGACATAATCCAATCATGTCTATGCTCAACGCAAACACCAAATAACAATTATTTAGGTTTTAATACCAATCTCGATGGTAGAGGGAGTGTACGATATTTGATCAACCTTTGGAAATACTTCCAACACATATCGTCATCTCACCTTTTAGCTAGTCTGCGTTTATTCCGTAGCCTTTTGTTTCGAGTTACTAACACTTAGCAACCGAACCGGTATGTAATACCCTGGTGCTACTAGGAGTACTAGTAAAGTACACATTATAATGCATATCCAATATACTTCTGTCGACCTTGCCAGCCTTCTCATCTACCAAGTATCTAGGGTGGTTCTGCTTCAGTGACTATTCCCCTTATTACAGAAGCACTTAGTCTCGGGCTTGGGTTCAACTTTGGGTTTCTTCACTAGAACAGCAACTGATTTTTTGTTCCATGAAGTATCCCTTTCTTGCCCTTTCCCTTCTTGAAACTAGTGGTTTTACTGACCATCAACGATTGATGCTCCCTTTTGATTTCTACTTTCGCGGTGTCGCGAATAGCTCAAGGATCATATATATCCCTGATATGTTATAGTTCATCACGAAGCTCTAGTAGCTTGGTGGCAGTGACTTTGGAGAACCATCACTATTTCATCTGGAAGATCAACTCCCACTCGATTTAAGTGATTGTTGTACTCAGACAATCTGAGCACAAGCTCAAGATTGAGCTTTTCTCCCTTATTATGCAGGCCAAGAAAATCGTCGGAGGTCTTATACCTCTTGACGTGGGCACGAGCCTGAAATCCCAATTTCAGTCCTTGGAACATCTCATATGTTCTGCGATGTTTCAAAAACGTCTTTGGTGCCTCAATTCTAAACCATTTAGCATTACGCACTGAACTATCATGTAGTCATCAAAACGTGTATGTCAGATGTTCGCAACATCCACAGACGATGTTCGAGGTTCAGCACACTGAGCGGTGCATTAAGGACATAAGCCTTCTACTATCTGCATAATTGCTACTATCAACTTTCAACTAATTTTTCTCTAGGAACATATCTAAACAGTAGAACTGAAGCGCGAGCTACGACATAATTTGCGAAGACCTTTTGACTATGTTCAGGATAATTAAGTTCATCTTATGAACTCCCACTCAGATAGACATCCCTCTAGTCATCTAAGTGATACATGATCCGAATCAACTAGGCCGTGTCCGATCATCACGTGAGACGGACTAGTCATCATCGGTGAACATCTCATGTTGATCGCATCTTCTATACGACTCATGTTCGACCTTTCGGTCCTCCGTGTTCCGAGGCCATGTCTGTACATGCTAGGCTCGTCAAGTTAACCTAAGTGTTTCGCATGTGTTCCGAGGCCATGTCTGTACATGCTAGGCTCGTCAACACCCGTTGTATTCGAACGTAAGAATCTATCACACCCAATCATCACGCGGTGCTTCGAAATGACGAACTTTCGCAACGGTGCAGAGTTAGGGAGAACACTTCTCTTGAAATTTTAGTGAGGGATCATCTTATTTAAGCTACCGTCGTTCTAAGCAAATAAGATGTATAAACATGATAAACATCACATGCAATCAAATAGTGACATGATATGGCCAATATCATATTGCTCCTTTTGATCTACATCTTCGGGGCTCCATGATCATCATCGTCACCGGCATGACACCATGATCTCCATCATCATGATCTCCATCATTGTGTCTCCATGAAGTTGTCTCGCCAAATTATTACTTCTACTACTATGGCTACTGGTTAGCAATAAAGTAAAGTAATTACATGGCGTTGTTCAATGACACGCAGGTCATACAATAAATAAAGACAACTCCTATGGCTCCTGCCGGTTGTCATACTCATCGACATGCAAGTCGTGATTCCTATTACAAGAACATGATCAATCTCATACATCACATATCATTCATCACATTCTTCTTGGCCATATCACATCACATAGCATACCCTGCAAAAACAAGTTAGACGTCCTCTAATTGTTGTTTGCATGTTTTACGTGCCTGCTATGGGTTTCTAGCAAGAACGTTTCTTACCTACGCAAAAACCACAACGTGATATGCCAATTGCTATTTACCCTGCATAAGGACCCTTTTCATCGAATCCGATCCGACTAAAGTGGGAGAGACAGACACCCGCTAGCCACCTTATGCAACTAGTGCATGTCAGTCGGTGGAACCAGTCTCACGTAAGAGTACGTGTAAGGTCGGTCCGGGCTGCTTCATCCCACAATGCCGTCGAATCAAGATTGGACTAGTAACGGTAAGCATATTGAACAAAATCAACGCCCACAACTACTTTGTGTTCTACTCGTGCATAGAAACTACGCATAGACCTAGCTCATGATGCCACTGTTGGGGAACGTAGAGAAATTCAAAATTTTCTACGCATCACCAAGATCAATCTATGGAGAAGTCTACCAACGAGGGAAGGAGAGTGCATCTACATACCCTTGTAGATCGCTACGCGGAAGCGTTCAAGTGAACGGGGTTGATGGAGTCGTACTCGTCGTGATCCAAATCACCGATGATCCTAGTGCCGAACGGACGGCACCTCCGTGTTCAACACACGTACAGCCCGGTGACGTCTCCTACGCCTTGATCCAGCAATGGGAGAAGGAGAGGTTGGGGAAGACTCCATCCAGCAGTAGCACGACGGCGTGGTGGTGGTGGAGGAGCGTGGTACTCCAGCAGGGCTTCGCCAAGCACCACAAGAGACGAGGAAGGAGAGGGGTAGGGCTGCGCCAAGAAGGAGAGGAACTCATCTGTTGGCAGCCCCAAGTCCTCAAGTATATATAGGGGAGAGGGAGGGGTGCTCCCCACCTAGGGTTCCACCCTAGGGGCGGCGGCCAGCCCCAATCCCATCTAGGGTGGCGGCCAAGTGGAGGGGGAGAGGGAGGCGCACCAGGCATGGGCCTTAAGGCCCATCTGCCCTTAGGGTTTGCCCCCTCTTCCCCTTAGGCGCATGGGCCTTGGTGGGGAGGCGCCCCAGCCAACTTAGGGGCTGGTCCCTTCCCACTATTGGCCCATGTAGGCCTCCGGGGCTGGTGGCCCCACCTGGTGGACCCCCGGACCCCTCCGGTGGTCCCGGTACACTACCGGTGATGCCCGGAACACTTCCGGTGGCCAAAACCATACTTCCTATATATTAATCTTTACCTCCGGACCATTCCGGAACTCCTCGTGACGTCCGGGATGTCATCCGGGACTCCGAACAACATTCGGTAACCACGTATATCTATTCCCTATAACCCTAGTGTCATCGAACCTTAAGTGTGTAGACCCTACGGGTTCGGGAGTCATGCAGACATGGGCGAGATAACTCTCCGGCCAATAACCAACAGCGGGATCTGGATACCCATGTTGGCTCCCACATGTTCCATGATGATCTCATCGGATGAACCACGATGTCGAGGATTCAATCAATCCCGTATACAATTCCCTTTGTCTAGTGGTATGATACTTGCCCGAGATTCGATCGTCGGTATCCCGATACCTTGTTCAATCTCGTTACCGGCAAGTCTCTTTACTCGTTCCGTAACACATCATCCCGTGATCAACTCCTTGGTCACATTGTGCACATTATGATGATGTCCTACCGAGTGGGCCCAGAGATACCTCTCCGTTTACACGGAGTGACAAATCCCAGTCTCGATTCGTGCCAACCCAACAGACACTTTCGGAGATACCTGTAGTGTACCTTTATAGCCACCCAGTTACGTTGTGACGTTTGGCACACCCAAAGTATTCCTACAGTATCCGGGAGTTGCACAATCTCATGGTCTAAGGAAATGATACTTGACATTAGAAAAGCTTTAGCATACGAACTACACGATCTTTGTGCTAGGCTTAGGATTGGGTCTTGTCCATCACATCATTCTCCTAATGATGTGATCCCGTTATCAACGACATCCAATGTCCATGGTCAGGACATGGTGTTGTCTATGTATCCACACATGTATCTGAGTTTCCTATAAATACAATCCTAGCATGGATAATAAACGATTATCATGAACAAGGAAATATAATAATAATCAATTTATTATTGCCTCTAGGGCATATTTCCAACATTGAACACCAAGCATCTGGGGTCTTTGATGATTTTACTTTCTCCTAGTTGAGAAACTCTCCCCCCCTGAGTATTCTCTCTTTCTCCCCCTATAGGAAGGATTAAGCTTTGATGTGATCTCTCTCTCCCCCTTTGACATCAATTTCCAAGAAGGGCTCTTCTGGACATGTGATACAAATGGGTTGGTCCTCGAGTCACAGAGCAAAGCAGCATGTCTAATATGATGCTGGTAGAGGACAAGAATCATTGAGTGGAGCTGGAGCAAACAGAAATCAGGAATAAGTGGCAAGTTGGTTTTCCTGTGATGGAATCGGTGACTCCGAGTTGTGTGCTTCGGTTGCACCGAAAGATTTCGGTTGGGCCGAAGAGAACAAACTGGTGTGACCGAGTTCATCAGAGTGAAACCACTTGTCACCTCAGCTCACTAGACAAGTAAGATCTCACAAGGATATACAAGGAATTAACTAAAAGATTTGCAATGAATTGGATGCAGAAAATGCAAAACAGAAAGGAAAGAAAAGAAACGAAAAGTTCTAGATGAAGTTTTTTTTGAAAGGGGAAACAAATATGCAAATGCAAAAGCATGGAGAAACACTAGAGAACTTCATCTAGAAATGGTCGGTGACAAAGTCACCTATGTTAGAGTATATTGACTTAGGAGTCAAGTGAGAGCACTTGATCATAGGTCATACTCATCGTTTAAGCTCAAAATGGGGTTACCATTTTTCGTTTAAGCATCTTGATGTATTCACATCTTGTCGAGTTGCTTTGGCTCATGACTTGGAGTAAAGCTTCTCTAAGATGGAATAACATACCTTGGGTGGTGGTGTTGATCTTGATCATGTAGTTGAACTTGTGTGGGTTGCTCAAGGTTGATGTAGTTCATCAAGAGTTGGGAGCACCACTTGGAGTTTGAGTTCATCTACCTACATGGGTTAGCTTTGCAAGGAAGAGCACTTGTGTATCCAAAATGACAATCATGAGACTCAACATAGAATTTGCCAAAGGATATGTTTGAATGGTTTCGTGCTTCCTTGTCTTCAACCACCATTGTGTAGAGACTTGGTGATGTAGAGATTGCTCAAGATGTGAGTGAGTTACAATCTCATAGATTTAGATTCAACCAAGTACCTACACGGGTTAGATAACATGCAAGGTACAAATATATCCAAGACACATGAATAGCATCATAAGAGAAATATCGAGGATTAGTCATAGGCTCATGCCTCGCATGTATCAAATGGAGTTCCTACTCCAAGTTTGAAGCATCAATGATGTTCAATTCACCTCTCAACCTGCAAAACACTTTCTCATCAAGTGGTTTAGTGAATATATCCGCCAATTTCTTATCGGTGTGAACATGCTTAAGGTTAATGTCCCCTTTTGCAACATGATCTCGAATGAAATGATGACGAACTTCAATATGCTTGGTTCGAGAATGTTGCATGGGATTGTGAGCAATCTTAATAGCACTTTCATTGTCACATAGCAATGAAAGTGCTATTAAGATTTTGGGTCATCCAAAGTAATTGAGCGCAACATGAACCAGCGGCAATGTATTCCGCTTTGGTGATGGATAAGGATACCGAGTTTTGTTTCTTGGAAGACCAAGACACAAGAGATCTACCAAGGAATTGACAAGTATCCTAAGTGGATTTTCTATCAACCTTGTCTCCAGCATAGTCCGAATCAGAGTAGCCAACAAGATCAAAAGAGGACCTCTTGGGATACCAAATGCCAAAATTTGGTGTATGGATTAGGTATCTCACTATCCTTTTCACAGCCTTAAGATGACACTCTTTAGGAGCAGCTTGATATCGTGCACACATGCACACACTTAGCATAATATCGGGACGAGAGGCACACAGATATAACAATGAACCAATCATAGAGCGATAAACCTTTTGATCAACCGGTTCACCATCTTTGGTCAGATCAAGATGTCCACTAGTAGGCATGGGTGTAGTCATACATTTGCATTCTTGCATATTGAACTTCTTGAATAAGTCCTTGGTGTACTTCGTTTGAGAGACAAAGGTACCTTCCTTAGTTTGCTTGATTTGCAAACCGAGAAATAATTTGAGTTCACTCATCATAGACATCTCGAACTTCTCCGACATTAGCTTTCCAAACTTCTCACTAAAATGAGGGTTAGTTGAACCAAATATGATATCATCAACATAAATTTGGCACACAAATAGTTCTCCATTAACCCTTTTAGTAAAAAGAGTAGAATCAATTTTACCAATTTCAAAGCCTTTTTCAATAAGGAACTTGGTCAAGCATTTATACCATGCTCTAGGAGCTTGTTTAAGACCATAAAGGGCTTTGTGAAGTTTGTAATCATGATTAGGTTTCTTAGGATTGACGAAGATGGGAGGTTGCTTAAAATAAACTTCTTCCTCAATTTTGCCATTTAGAAAAGCACTTTTAATGTCCATTTGGTACAAGGTGATATCATGGTGATTAGCATAAGCAAGTAATATGCGAATGGACTCAAGTCTAGCAACAGGAGCATATGTCTCACCATAGTCCATACCTTCAACTTGTGTGTAGCCTTGGGCGACAAGACGTGCTTTGTTGCGAACCACTTGTCCCTCTTCATCTTGCTTGTTGCAAAACACCCATTTGGTACCAATGATGTTGTGGTTGTTGTCGGGCTTCTCGACCAATGTCCACACTTGATTTCTCTCAAAGTTGTGTAGCTCTTCATGCATAGCATTTATCCAATCCGGATCCTCCAATGCTTCTTCAACCTTCATAGGTTCAATGCTAGAGATGAATGAGTAATGTTCACAAAAGTTAGCTAAACGAGTTTTAGAGCGAGTGATTCTCCCGGTTTGGATATCATTGTAGATTTGCTCGGCGGGATGATCCTTAGCAATTCTTGCTCGAACTCGTGAAAGCTTTTGCTTGGGTCGGGGTGGAACATCCTCTTCATCTTGTGCTTCTTCTTGGCCTTCTTCATTGTTGACGCTGTCGTTCTCTTGTCGTGGTGGAGAAGGAGGTTGTTGATGTTCATCTTGGTGCGCTTCCTCGTTTTATTCATCTTGGCGTGTCCCACTTGTGGATGCTTCCGTATCAACTCTTGGTTCACCTTGTCGTGAGGTAGAAGCTTCCACTTGGACGGACGAGGTACTCTCCTTCACTTCCGTTGGACGAATCTTGCCAATGGACAAGTCTTGAATTGCTTCCGAAGGGTCTTTGTCTCCTACATCACTTGGCAATTGCTCTACTTGCGAGCCGTTAGATTCATCAAACTTCACATCTACCGTCTCTTCAACCTTTCGGGTGAAATTGTTGTAGACACGGTAAGTGTGAGAGTTTGATCCATAACCAAGAAGGAAACCTTCATGAGATTTAGGAGCAAATTTAGAACGACGATTGTCGGTGTCAAAACCGGCTGATCTCGGGTAGGGGGTCCCGAACTGTGCGTCTAGGCCGGATGGTAACAGGAGGCAAGGGACACGAAGTTTTACCCAGGTTCGGGCCCTCTCGATGGAGGTAAAACCCTACGTCTTGCTTGATTAATATTGATGATATGGGTAGTACAAGAGTAGATCTACCACGAGATCGAGGATGCTAAACCCTAGAAGCTAGCCTATGGTATGATTGTTGATGTGTACCTTGTCCTACGGACTAAAACCCTCCGGTTTATATAGACACCGGATAGGGTTAGGGTTACATAGAGTCGGTTACAATGGTAGGAGATCTGCATATCCGTATCGCCAAGCTTGCCTTCCACGCCAAGGAAAGTCCCTTCTGGACACGGGACGGAGTCTTCAATCTTGTATCTTCACAGTCCAACAGTCCGGCCAAAGGATATAGTCCGGCTGTCCGGACACCCCCTAATCCAGGACTCCCTCAGTAGCCCCCGAACCAGGCTTCAATGAGGATGAGTCCGGCGAGCAGATTGTCTTCGGCATTGCAAGGCGGGTTCTCCTCCAAATTCCGTGTACCTGTTTGAATAAAGTCCGGTTTCTTGTAGATGTTGCGCTCCTTGGCTTCTACGCCCAATAATGGCCGCTCCCCACGTGTCAAACGAATATGAAAAGTCTGAGTGTTTTTACATTCACACCCCTAGCCGCGTAAATGAGCTGCCCTATTTAAGGGGACGAGGATTTAGATCCAATCCACACCCTCTCCCCTCCGCGAGTGTTCATCAGAGCACATCCGACAAAGGTCCATTCCACCATGGCCAGCCGTCGCAACTCCTCCCCTCGCCCTTCCAGCCCTAAGCCTGGATATTGGGGAAGATGTTCCATCCCGCATAGCGAGCTAGTGACACTCCAGACCAAGGGATTTCTCCCCCGGCCTATATGGTCCCGATTCGAGCCGGTCTTGCCGTCTACAACGGCGGAGAGCAAGCAGAGAATGCCCCTAATCCCTCCAAAGGAGAGCGAGTGTGCCTCGTCCCTTACTTAATAAGGGGGCTCGGATTTCCAATCCATCCATTTCTCCGGGGGTTGCTGGAGTTCTACGGCCTCCAGCTACATAATCTCACGCCTACCTCAGTACTACATATCGCGGGCTTTGTAGCCCTCTGCGAGCTGTTCTTGGGTGTCGAAGCTCATTTTGGACTGTGGAAGGAGCTATTTTGCCTCGTGCCCCGTTCCAAGAAGGGGTCAATGTATCAAGTGGGCGGAGCCGAAGTGTGGCGCATCGCCGGGACCGGATATCTGTCTGAAACCCCAAAGAAGGCGTCTGAAGACTGGCCCTCGGAGTGATTTTATATAGAAGACGTCCCGCTGCCGGATCCTGTCCGGATCGGCCTCCCTGAATTCAACAGTGCTCCCTTGAAGAAGCGCCTAAGCTGGCGCCCACGGAGCCCTCAGAGGGGAGGTGACAGGGACATCATTTACCTGATGGGCCGAATAATATTGTTAGCCCATTCCGGACTAACCATGATCTGGGTTATGGCCGAATGCATTATGCGGGGGGTGCAGCCGCTTCAGTATAGAAGCCACCCCATGTGGGACTTCAACGGGGAGGACGACGCCACCCGCTACGGCCGTAAGGGGCCAGATTCAGCTGTCGCTCTACTAAAGATCTTGTCCACTTTGTATAAGGGAGAAGAGGAGGAATTTCTCCGCATCAACCCTCAGGGTGGATTCTCCATGCACAATCCACCAAGCTGGGTAAGCGGCCGTATTTACTTGTCCATCCGTTTTGTATTCCCATTATTAAATATTCAGTCTGACGACTTCAACGCAGGAACTGTGCCGGGCTGTTAAGGAAATAAGCAGGCCTCCTCCACAACCCGAGGACCCAGGACGGTCCCTCGACCCGGCCTCCCAAGAGGATTCGGACATATCTGTGGAGCTGATTGATGGAGTGTTTCATCAATTGAGCAAGGACAACGCCTTGGTGGCCATTACGGCCGATTACCCAGGGCTAATCGTGACCCCTCAGGTACCTGAGATCAAAGTCCCAGTACCCTGAATAGGTGTCCGCCCACTCGTGTTCAGTTTCCTGATTGCAACCGAACTTTGTAGGGGAGGTATTTAAGGCGGAAGGCCGAACCTGCGGCGATAAGCCAATGAGGGGCCGTAAGGCCCCGCGGGCAGAAAAGAAGTGCAGTCCGGACTGAGGCGTCAGCGCAAAGGTATGGCGTGCCCCCTTATCCCAGGTGTTATACCTTAGAGGCATATTGACACTCGCGCTCTTTTCAGGACAAAGAGACCTCGCCGGACTACATCCGGAGAGGCTGCCAATCGCGCCTCTACTAGCCAGGCTCCGAAGCCTGGTCAGGAGGCAGAGGCGAACGCAAGGCGCGCGCCAGACGCTCCTCCGACAGAGGATGTGGACGAGTTGTCTGCCACCAACTCTGAGGTGGAGAGTGCCATGAACCACAGGTGTCGCTGGACAGTTCTTCGCGACGCTTGTTTCTCCCAAGGGGCGTTAGATGCCTTCAACTCAGGAGATGCGTATCTCCGTGCCGCTCAAAATGGTCTAGCCAGAGCCATGGAGCAGTATGTAAAAGACATACGAGTAAGAAAATTCTGGTAATTATATATATATACCAGTAGCCCCCGAGACTTGAAACAGTTAGAATAACTGATTTAAGGATCATTTGTGATACAGGTTCTTACGGAAAAGAATTCCCTACTGTCCAAGGAGCTGGAAGAGTGCAAAGCCCAACTTGAGGCCGCACTAGCCGCGGCAGGGGAGCCCAAGGAGACCCCCTCTGGTAATATACACTTCGAAAGATAAGTATTTTGCGAAGCACGGCTTTGGTGCGAATGTGACAAATGAAATTGCAGATGGCGCCGGATTGAATCCGGAAAGGCAACACCTCCTACGCCAGCTAAAGGCTGGTGAGAGGGTGCTGACAAAGGTGATGGGGGAGAAGAACGATCTCCAAGATGCCAACACCAAGCTGGGCGTCGAGCTGAAAGATGTTTGTGCCCAGCTGTCAGACTCTATGAAGGAGAATCAGCGGCTTCGGCGCGACATATTTAGTAAGTTCTTGAACGAACCTTTTGAAAGAAAGTTCGGCGGGAAGTCGACTAACAGAGCAATGTCTGTAGGTGTGCTAACAGGTCGTCCTGCAGAGGAGATGCCCGGTTCTACGGGTGACCTTCTTCCCGAGCTCTCGCAACTGCTCGATCGAGTTCGGCAGGCGATGCAAGGCATCGCCCAGGCCCTGTGGCCATCCGTCTCCATGCCCGAAGGTCTTGGAGAGCTTGTGGAGAAGCTAAAGGGAGCACAGCGGCGCTTCCGATTGTGGAAGATATTAGCCTGCCGTCAAGGCACTAGGGAGGCCTGGGCCATGGTGAAGACGTGGTACGCAAAGGCTGACCCCAACCACATGGCCGAGGTCGGTCCTGTAGGGCCCGATGGGAAGGAGATCCTTGTAAGCTTAGTATACGGCCAAGTAGAGTTGGCCGCAAAGTATTCCCAGCAGGACTGTAAATTAGACAGCCTGTTAGATGGTATTGAAGAGGAATACAACCAGTCAAAATGACTATGTAATTTAATTGACATTTATAATGCCTTCTAGCCGGATTGTAGATCATTTGTCATGGCCGACCTTTTGGCTTCAGCCTCGGGACCTGACGGTCCGGAGTGTGTCCGAATTCCCATGCGGTTATATAGGAACCGGGGAATGCATGGAGACCAGGCGTAGGGGTCATTGGGGCATGAACAGACAAGTGCCCGACTAGGTATGTTATATTACATGGTTAGTAAGAAACATCTTCCAGGGAGAATAGTTCCATTAGGGGTTCCTTTCCCTGGGAGGCATGCCCTAAGGTGCATGTTCATGCTGCGAAAAGAAACGCAGGAAAAACATCTGGGGGCGTATAGATAAAAATAAAAAAAGATCATCTTTAGTTCACCGACCGAATATTCCCTTAAGAATGCTAGCTTTCGGCTTCACCCAGTCTGAGGTACATGTTCGGCTGACCCGGCAGTAACAATCACAGAGGTGCTCCCTTTACCACCTAGCCGAACAATCGAGAACGTAGGGGTAAGCATAGGAGCCAGGCAACCCAGCTTGGCCAAAACTTAAGTCATATCGATGCATATAATGGTGAATAAAAGGTACATGCGGAAGTGTGACACATGTGTTGGGCATGAAGCCTGCATGAATAAGCTTCTGTTTAAAGAAGCCCCTAGGTTTAATGAGCGCGGATAGCGCGTCACTTTATGAGCCTTTAGAGGCTATAATAGAGAGAGAGAGAGAGGAAGAGAAATGTAAGACAGAAAATATAAAAAATGGACAGAGGAAGGAGACGAACACAGAGTCCGACGCTAGGCATAGAATCTTTGGAGACGGGCTGCGTTCCATGGGTTTGGCTCGAGTCGGTTATCCGATGCATCCCGTAGGCGGTACGCTCCACCAGTCAGGACTTGGTCAATTATGAAGGGACCTTCCCACTTGGTCTTGAGTTTGTCCTTTTTCTTGTCCGATAGTCGTAGAACTAATTCGCCAACATTGTAATTTTTGGCCTGTACTTCTCTGCTTTGGTATCTTCGAGCCTGCTGTTGATAGAATGCGGAACGGGCTTTTGCCACGTCACGCTCCTCCTCCAATGCATCCAAGCTGTCCTGCCGATCGAGCTCGGCTTCTCTTTCTTCGTACATGCGCACTCGAGGTGAGTCATGAATTATGTCGCAAGGCAAAACTGCCTCTGCGCCGTACACCACAAAGAATGGTGTGTATCCGGTGGTGCGATTCGGCGTGGTCCGCAGTCCCCAGAGTACGGAGTCGAGCTCCTCTACCCAGTGCGTGTTAGATTCCTTGAGGGACCGCACTAATCTGGGTTTGATGCCGCTCATGATAAGACCATTTGCACGTTCGACCTGGCCGTTAGTTTGTGGGTGATAGACGGAAGCATAATCGAGCTTGATGCCCATGTTTTTGCACCAGAGTTTTACCTCGTCGGCCGTGAAGTTCGTGCCGTTATTAGTGATGATGCTGCGGGGGACGCCGTAATGGTGTACAACCCCGGATATAAAGTCTATCACCGGTCCGGATTCGGTCGTCTTAACAGGCTTGGCTTCTATCCATTTGGTGAACTTATCCACCATGACCAGTAAGTATTTTTGCTTGTGGGTTCCGCCTTTAAGGGGTCCAACCATGTCAAGCCCCCAGACCGCGAAGGGCCAAGTAATGGGGATAGTTTGGAGGGCGGTGGTGGCATATGGCTTTGGTTTGCAAAGAGCTGGCAACCGGTGCATCGTTGGACTAAGTCTTGAGCGTCTGCCCGGGCCGTTGGCCAATAAAAGCCTGTACGGAAGGCCTTGCTGACAAGGGACCGGGCTGCAGCGTGATGACCGCCAAGTCAGGCATGAATTTCAGTCAGGAGGTTCTGCCCCTCCTCTTCGGAGATGCACCTTTGAAGGACTCCGGTAGTGCTTTTCTTATAAAGCTCTCCCTCGTGGACTCTGTAGGCTTTGGATCGCCGCACTATGCAGCGTGCCTCATTTTGGTCCTCGGGGAGTTCCTGCCTAGTAAGGTAGGCGAGGAATGGTTTTGTCCACGGGGCGATAACGACCATTATTACGTGGGCTGAAGGTGTTATTTCATTGGCAGAGCCTCCGATTGTGTCAGAATGTTCGGTGTCGGGCAGTGCGGTTGGGTCCGGGCTGTTATTGTTCGGCTCCCCTTCCCATACTATGGATGGCTTGAACAGCCTTTCCAAGAAGATGTTGGGGGGGGACTACATCGCGTTTTGCGCCGATGCGTGCCAGGACATCTGCCGCCTGATTATTTTCCCGGGCTATATGGTGAAATTCAAGCCCCTCGAACCGAGCTGACATTTTTAGGATGGCATTGCGGTAAGCTGCCATTTTTGGATCTTTGGCATCGAAGTCTCCATTTATTTGGGATATTGCGAGGTTCGAGTCCCCGCGCACCTCTAGGCGATGGATGCCCATGGATACTGCCATCCGGAGACCATGTAAAAGGGCCTCATATTCGGCTGCGTTGTTGGAGTCTGTGTACATAATCTGTAGTACGTATTGAACTGTATCTCCTATGGGGGACGTCAAAATGACGCAGCCCCCAGTCCGGCCAACATCTTGGAGCCGTCGAAATGCATGATCCAATTTGAATATGTGCCGTACTCTTTAGGGAGTTCAGCCTCCGTCCATTATGCGACGAAGTCGGCCAAGACTTGCGACTTGATGGCTCGTCGTGGCTTATAAGTTATGTCGAACGGGAGGAGCTCAATGGCCCATTTTGCAATCTGGCCCGTTGCGTCACGGTTGTTTATAATATCGTTAAGTGGTACTTCCGAGGCTACTGTTATTGAACACTCTTGAAAGTAGTGTCGTAGCTTCCAGGATGCCATGAATACCGCGTACGCAATCTTTTGATAATGCGGGTACCGTGATTTGCAGGGAGTGAGGACAGTGGACACATAATAGACCGTCTTTTGAAGGGGGAATTTGTGTCCATCCGCTTCTCGTTCGACGACGAGCACTGCGCTTACAACCTGATGTGTTGCTGCAATGTATAATAGCATTGGTTCACCGATGTTTGGTGCAGCCAGGACTGGGTTTGTTGCCAGTATGGCTTTTATTCCGTCGAGTCCGACCGTGGCTACATCCGTCCATTTGAAGTGTTCGGTGCACCGAAGGAGGCGGTAAAGGGGTAGAGCCTTTTCTCCCAAGCGGGAGATAAAGCGGCTTAGAGCCGCCACGCATCCGGTTAACTTTTGTATTTGTTTGAGGTCCTTTGGGATATCCAGTTGTGACAGAGCTCAGATCTTGGCTGGATTTGCTTCAATTCCTCTACCGGATACAATGAAGCCCAAGAGCTTTCCGGCTGGAACGCCGAAAACGCATTTTTTCGGGTTGAGCTTGATGTCGTATGTTCGGAGGTTATCAAATGTGAGCCTCAAGTCGTCTACTAGAGATTCAACATGTCTTGTTTTGACGACAACATCATCTACATATGCCTCCACTGTTTTGCCGATCTGGCTTGCCAGACATGTCTGAATCATGCGCTGATATGTTGCGCCGGCGTTTTTGAGCCCGAAGGGCATCATGTTGAAGCAGAATGGCCCGTATGGTGTGATAAATGCCGTTGCGGCTTGGTTTGATGGTAGCCATCTTGATTTGATGGTAGCCAGAATATGTGTCGAGGAAACACAACAAATCGTGTCCTGTGGTAGCGTCGATAATTTGATCGATGCGGGGGAGGGGGAAGCGATCCTTTGGGCAAGCCTTGTTAAGGTCTTTAAAATCGACACACAGGCGCCAGGATTTGTCCTTCTTTGGTACCATCACCAGGTTTGCTAGCCAGTCTGGATGTTTTATATCTCTGATGAATCCGGCCTCCAATAGCTTTGCTAGCTCCTCTCCCATGGCCTATCTCTTAGGTTCGGAAAAACGCCGAAGAGCCTGTTTGACAGGTTTGAATCCTGTTTGGATATTTAAGCTGTGCTCAGCCAGCCTGCGTGGGATTCCTGGCATGTATGAAGGGTGCCAGGCGAAAATGTCCCAGTTCTCTCGTAGGAACTCTCGCAATGCGGCGTCGACATCAGGGTTTAACTGTGCCCCAATGGAAGCTGTTTTATTGGGGTCCGTTGGATGGACTTGGATTTTGACTATTTCGTCCGCCGGTTTAAAGGAGGTGGACTTGGATCTTTTGTTGAGTACCACATCGTCCCTATTCACCGTAGAGCCCAGTGCAGTCAGCTCCTCAGCCGCTAGGGCTTCGGATAGTGCCTCGAGGGCTAGTGCGGCTGTCTTGTTTTCGGCGCGGAGTGCTATGTCCGGATCACTAGCGAGAGTGATGATCCCGTTAGGCCCGGGCATCTTGAGCTTCATGTACCCGTAATGGGGTATTGCTTGGAAGATTGTGAACGCTTCCCCCCCCCCTAGTAGAGCGTGATAACCGCTGCTGAACGGAGCCACCTAGAACGTGACCTCTTCGAACCTGTAATTATCCAGCGTGCCGAACACCACATCTAGTGTGATTTTTCCTGTACAGCGCGCTTCCCGACTGGGGATTATTCCTCTAAAGGTTGTGCTGCTTCGCTCAATGCGGTTCCAGTCTATTTCCTTTTTTTGAAGGGTCTCCTCATAAATGAGGTTCAATCCGCTGCCGCCGTCCATGAGTACCTTGGTAAGACGGAAGCCGTCCACTATTGGACTGAGGACCAATGCGGCTGGTGCTCAGGCTGTTCAGAATTTAGGTTCGTCACTGGCGTTGAAGGTAATAGCCGTGTCACTCCATGGGTTTATTGTTGCTACTTGGTAGACTTCGGCAAGGCTGCGGAGTGTCCTTTTTCGCATATTATTGATGCGAAAGTCTCGAAGACTGTTAATACCGTATTGGTGTCTCTGGGGTGGCTTTCTGTGGCCTCCGGAATTAGGAGATTTTCGCCAATTTTGGCCACCTGCCGGAGTATCCAACATGCTCTGAGGCTGTGAGTTGGTGTGGCGTCCTCTGTACTGTGAATTTTACAGGGTCCATTAAGCCATCCTTCCAGTACGGTTCCATGCCCTCTAGAGGGTTTTTGCTTTTTAGTGCTTGACCTGGGTGACTGGTGATGATGCACCCTTTTATTTCGGACTGGGTTTGTATTCAGGGCCGGATTGTCCCAAAATTTTATTTCGGTTTTCCAGGCGCTTTCCATCGCACAGTACTTTCGTACAATGGACGCCAAGTCAGCGAATCGTATAATATCACGACGACTTATGGCGTTGAGTATTCCCTTGTCCGTGCAATTATCGCAGAAGATTGAGATTGCGTCTTCCTTGCGGCAATCCCTTAGCCTGTTCTTAACTAAGAGGAATCTGGCCCAGTAATGATGTACTATTTCATCGGGTTCTTGCCTGATTTTGGATAGATCGCTTATGTTTTTTTTGACAGAAATACTGTAAGGGAACCCCCTACAGTATAGTTGGTGCAACAACCCCAAATTGCAAGTACCATGCCTTGAACCTGGGTGGGTGGGAAGGCATCAGCCCGTTCCAACCACTAGGCTATGCCTTAGTCTGCTAGATGTATTGTGATGCGTTGGAAAGTTGTATGTTGCTAATGATGGTGAACAACAACAGATGTATTGTGATGCAGTGTATGCGTTGCCACACTATTACTCATGTGACATGCATGAACACCATTTTGAGGTATCTTTCATACTTGTGCAAATTGCTGAAACATCATTGGAAAAAAATGCCTTGCCACACTACTACCCATGTGACGTGGATGAATACTATTTTGAGGTATCTTCCATACGTGTGCAAATTGCTGAAACATCGTTGCAAAAAAAGGCAACCAGACACTCGAACAAACGACCTCACGCTTATTAGAAGAGAGGCAAACCAACCCACGAACGTGCACCTACTGGCAAATTTTCAGATTCGGCTCTATATCTATAAATGGCCCCGTTGGCAGCAATAAGGCTCGCTCAGCTGGGCCATAGCAAGTCAGGGCCCAGGGAGAACTAGCGAATCGGGCCGGCGCTGATTGTAATGTCGACCAGTCGCTACTTGTAAACTTTACTAGTAAAAAAAATGGCACCCCTCAAAAAACATACTAGTAAGAAAGGCACACATAAAAAAATACTAGTAAAAAAGGCACCCCTAAAAAATACTAGTAAAAAGAAGTTCTGCTTCTACAAACTCTCAACAAATAAAAAACTTGCTACTTGTACTCATAAAAGGGTATCTACTTGTACGTGTATTATTTGAAATCCAACATTGCAGAAAATTAAGAAACTATTTCTAAAAACATTTTTATTTTAATAATTTTGTATAAGCAGGTAAAAATAAATAAGCAAAATTTTGTTCATGTAATTTTAAAGAGTGTTTAAATTTTAGAAAAGAGTGTCTGCGCTTCTTGAAAATACATGAGTTTTAAAAAGTGTTCACAGATATTAAAAAGAAAACACTATGTTCAGAAAAAATATTCATCTTGTATTTTAGTGATGTTCATCATACTTAAAAAGCCCATTGTCGTGTATTTTATTAAATGTTCCTTGTTTATTTCAAATCCATATATCGTGTATTTAGAAATAGTTCATTGTGTATTTTAAAAATGTTATTGGCTATTTTCAAGACATTCATATTGCATTTGAGTGAATTTTCAAAAATTTAAAAATGTATTTTAAAACATATTTATTGTGTATTGCAAAAATGATCATCGTGTATTTCAAAAAGTATTCACAAATTATAGAAAAAAATGCTATGATGACTTTAAGATGCTATCAGACCTTAAAATACTATCATGACTTTAAAAGTGTTCACATGTTATATGAATAAATTTTCATCATATATTTGGACGTGTTAATTGTGTATTTCAAAATACTACCATGACTTTAAAAATGTCAATATATACATATTTATTGTGTTTTGCAAAAATGGCCGTTGTGCATTTAAAAAATGTATATTATGTACTAAGAAAAGTGTAATGTACGATTGAATAATGTTCAAAATGTGGAATTTTTTTTAAAGATAAACTTGGAAAAGGATAAAAAGATCTGATGGAAAAAATTAAAACTATAAAAAAATGAAAGCCCAATTAGAAAAAGGGGGGAAATGTAAAGTGAATGGACAACCAGTAGAGCAACCAAAAAGTAGACATGACCACCCTGTTTGTGCGGAAAACCATAATGGAAAATCAGATCAACTAGCACGAAAAATCAATCTCCCAGAAAGAGAACGAGGGGTAACTATGTGAGGTTTTGTTGGCAAGTGCAGCATAATGTTTGCAGTAGGCGAGATATCACATTGACATCAATTTTGACGTTTTGTACCATGTCGTCCGTCGTTGGATGTCGACAGTGACTTCGATCTCTCATTCTAATTTATTTGGCGGCAAGGTCCGGTTTTCTTCGACCCTTTAGTTTGATGGCGATGATTGCAAGCCCAGGTTACATGGGATAATGCCACGTGTAAATAGTGGCCGCACGACCCGCCCAAGCGGTTGGTTGTTTCAAAGCAGGAGTCATAGTAGGTTTCTCGGCCACCATGCTTGTTTAATGCTGGTATGCGAATGGACGGGCATCAGACTTCAATGCGAGTATCCAAAAATATATGTCTATTCCCCATCCTTTTCAACTTTCCTCCACAACTTTTCATTCCTCTCCGGTCCTTCATGCGCGATTGATTACCCCTTGATTTATACCTATGCATACATTGAGTGAGTTATTTGTTACATAGTGTATTTTTGAGTTATTCAGTAGTTAAAATGTAGACTTTGCATAATATTTTTATTTCTCATTATATAAAGATGTATTTTGTTCAACATGAACAATGTAACGTACCCCGAAAAAAATGTTAGGTGGCTCGTCTGGGTACTTTTGCACCAACCAAAGCAATCAAATATGTCCATTATATCTCTCATAAACTTTGTGAGTTGAGCTCTCGTGTCGCTCCCGCGGGCGGCTCCGGAGCAAACCCTAGCTGTCGGGGTTACGATCCTGACAATGAGTACAATGGGTATGAAAGAGGGGCATAGCCTAGCTACGGCGCATGTGTAACACTCGGTGTTTAGCGAGTTCGTCTTCCCTCGGCAGAGGTATTAGCCATATGTCTCGTGCCCTGAGGCTTGGTTTTTATTGAGGGGTATGATTACAAAGATTGCTTAACCCCAACGAAGGAGGAGTGCGGCTTATATAGAATACGCCATAGCTCCAACATCCCCACGTAGCCGGAGCACTTAATGCTCATTACTACGATAGTTACAGGCGTAAAGCGCCACAACTACAACAGTTACAGGTAACGGTAGCTATGACTCTACTTTAAGGATGACTTAGGATTCCTCGACCGTTGCAGCTCCCATGTCGTCCCTCCGTCTCTGTAGTCAGAGTGATGGTCGTCATACCAACTGAAGGATCGCCGCCGAGTGACGTCGAGGTGTCCGAGTGAACCTCCTGATATATTCATATGAATGAGAATGTGGTCCCGAGACCTACTGCAACGCCCCGGACACACCCGCCGGTGGTCGTTATTCCTGGCGGGATCTAGACTGGCCCCATAGATCAATACTAGTCTTTTCTGCGCACTTTGTCCTCACTCGTGCGCACCCGGGAGCAACTTCCCGGTCGGTCACCCATCCTGACACTACTCCAAGGTGAGCACGCTTAACTTTGGAGTTCTGTCTGAATGGGCTCCCGGAAAAGAAGGAATTCCTTATTGATATGAGTAGTCTATCATCCCTAATAAGCCAGGCTATCACATGCACCTCCACTCAGAGGAACCGACGTCCTCGTCGGGCCACAGGAACGTTCCCTCTTGGCACATACGTCTGTGCTTCTAGTCCAGTACATGTGCCATGCCGTGTGCCACGACGGGTCACAAACGTCATGAACAACATGCCCACGCACCTGTCCGCAACCATCCGTGTAACCGCGAGGGTCGGCTCTGATACCAACTTGTAACGCCCCGGACACACCCGCCGGTGGTCGTTACTCCTGGCGGGATCTAGACTGGCCCCACAGATCAATACTAGTCTTTTCTGCACACTTTGTCCTCACTCGTGCGCACCCGGGAGCAATTTCCCGGTCGGTCACCCATTCTGACACTACTCCAAGATGAGCACGCTTAACTTTGGAGTTCTGTCCGAATGGGCTCCCGAAAAAGAAGGAATTCCTTATTGATATGAGTAGTCTATCATCCCTAACAAGCCAGGCTATCACACCTACCAATGATGATGCGAGGCCCTGAGAGCACCTCGAATGACATGTCTTTGACCCTACCTATAGTAGGTGACCTCATCATTAACCCTCGAATCGATTGAGATTTCGTAGAACAAACAGACCGGTCCTTCGGTTAGGACCGAGTGCTTCTGGGGCACTCGGAATATGTTTCCGAATCGTGGTTCATTGTTCTTTAGATGAAAACACAATGAATTCCGGACCATAAGTTTTCCCTGTTGATTACCTCGGCCGCTTGTTGCTGTGAAGTCGAAGTTGTGGTGCGGGGCCCAGGTAGCGTACGATGACGAGCGATATCTGGTCCGTTCGGTGATCTTCCATGACGCCAACCTTGATTTGTTCTCCGTAGATTCTCTGCCGGAGTCGGAGCTGCGTTGGCTCGCTGTGGGCGGATGGCGTTCCGTCTTGTAAGTGTAGTGTTGTTCTGCAGTCAATACGGCTGCCTTTTTTTCCTTTGATCTTCGGATCGTCCTCGTTGTTCTTCCGTTGCTTTCTATTAAATCTAATTGAAGTCAGCAATGCTGGATCTTTCAAAAAGAAAAACAATGTAGGTTCACTAGCACCTATGCAACAGAGAAAGGAATCGGGCAATACACGTGGCGGGATGAGCGATATTTTTTCCACCAACAAAGAAAGAGCGCCCAAAGCTAAAAAGAAAAGAGCACCCGGGCCTGAAAAGTTTTGGATGAGCGTGGCGGGATCAGCGAAAATTCCAGCCACCATATTAATCTACCTCTAAAATCCCTAATTTTATCTCCCTCAAACCCACGAACGCCATGCCGGTTCTCTCCCGCAGCTGCACCTGTACTAGCACCGCCGCTCCGATCTGATCTGACCCGCCACTGCTCGCACTTTACGGCCCCGTCTTCCCGCCGGATCTAGCCTCTGAGGTGCTTTTCCTCCCCTGCGGAGTACCGACTGCCCCCTCCCCGTTGTTTTCTCGCCGCTCTCTACCCGCCGCCGCCGAGGACGAAGAGGGGCACGGTAGGGAAACCGGTCGCCACCTTTCCCCTCACTGCCATCGTCGTTTCCACTCACCTCCCTTCGTTTTCCTGGATCATGCTGCAGCGACAAGGTCAATGGCGGTGGCCACCTCCAGATTTGGCCTCCCTCCGGCCGCATCGCCTCCTCAATGGTCCCCGGCGAGCACCCCCGCTCGTTGCACGTCCGTTCGCCTCAGGTATCTCCCGTATCTGATTCCTCGTCCACACCTAGCTTCCTCAGATTTATGCTACCTTTATGGATCTCATTAATTGCCAACTCAATTACTACAAACAAGCATCCCCTGCGACCCAGCTGTTGTCTTCTACTCATGTGTCAACCTATTAGTACCGATTCCAAGCAAGCTTGCTGTTCAACTTCAGAGTGCGGCCGTTCTGGACAAGGTGGTTACTGGTCAGTACTATCTCACCGCTGGTAGTTGTCTCGTGATGTGTGTCAGAAAATCTTTTTAATTCACACATCGTTAGCAATACAACTGTGTACAAAGATATAAGACGGAATTGGGGCCTCCCACGCACATGAACATGGCATGCGCGGGCCATGCCGTGTCGCGGTGTTGCTCGTTTCATTAGCCATGGGAGGGATTTTTACCATACTGACGGTTGGGTATGAACGATGGTGCGTGTTAGAGAGAGATGGTACTAATAAAAATTAGCTCCAGCCGCCAAAGCGAATATACTATAGTAATATAGTATAGGACGCGGCAGTAGTTTTTGGTTTTTTGATAGTTGTTGGTGCGATTGCAGTTAGCACAAACACATCAATTAAGCACATCAATTGCGAATGTACAATTAACCATTGCTGGTGCGATTGCAATTAGGACAAATACAAAATATCCATTTAGTTTTTTATTGCCCGTCCAAAATTACCAGCAAACTAACTTCCAATCAAATTTGTAGTTATTTCTAACATGGCAACTTGCTAATTAGTGTCAGTTTTGTTTAGCATTTACCGTTGGATCGTTTATATGCACCATACATGGTAGATGAGGCACATACTTAGTTAGATCAGTACAGAATGGTTTAATTTGAAAGCTTTTGCCAGCTCAGAGCGGTGGTAGGAGTGGAGCTTTGGGCATAAATGTCAGCTTTTGGTTGCAAAAGTCCCCTTGTGGGCTCGGCCCTGCGTCGTGTGCGCACCTGGTGGTCGCAAGTCTCTCTGTCCTACCTGCTAAATACTACTGATATGCGGGTTATACGGTGTGGACAAATGTTTTTGCCGTTTCAATAAGGAGAGTGTTGTTGTCTCTAACGCGAATCTTGGTGACGGCCCGTTCGTGATAGCAAGGACTAGCTGCCAACGTGTGCAGCGTGACATTTCTCTTCAACTTCAACCATGTTATGTTATCTAATCTTCTGTGTTATCCTTTGCAGGGTATAGGAGGTGGGAGATCCATAAATCATAATGCCATTTCGATCTAAGATCCTCTAAATTTGGCTGAAGAAACCACTCAGGTTATTTTCCGAATTACTGTCCAAGCAGCCCCCCTCCAGTGGGATGGCTAAATTTGTAGGTGCACCACCTGTTATCCTTAAATACCCACCAATTATGTTCAGACCAGGTTCTAGTAAGTATGCTCCACGTTTCTGTTGTAGTCCCCAGCTAGTCTGTCTCATTGATTATATGTGTCAAATTGTATCTAGCTACAAGGCACAAGTATATTTGATTTATTTCTCTTATGGTAGATGTAATGTGCAAATAGGTACTAATCTCCCAACTATGCTAGTAGTACTAACCATGAGGGAATCCCCACCTAGTCTGATTGATCCCTAAATGTATTCCAGTCCAGTTTAGAATAGTTTTAAGTAGTAGCTTTGTATCATCATTCAGAGCTGACGGGTTAGAAAACTACCTAGTTTGCTATAGTAATAACACTGCATTATACATGACAAACACACCATTGATACAAGTGCAGGTTAATGGAGCATGGGCTATTATCTCCATAGACAACAAAGAAATCTTATGATAAGATAACATAATAAATCATGGAATGTGGAGCATAGTGCAAAAGCACAGTGAAGATGCCGATGATGACTTCATCATAAAATCCAATCACCAATGATCTCAGATATCTAACTGAGCTTTAATTTCAGCCCACTTGCAACAACAGTGAATCTGTTGTCCTGACTATATATGTGTGCTAGAGTTCAGACAAAAAAATAGACAATACCTCTTACGATGACAATACTCTTTCCATATACAACTTGATAAATCTCTTGGTTGGTCTTTAGGGGCCTAAGTTATGATTATTGAGGCAGAGTGATGCTTCCTTTCAAAGAAAATGGATCGTTCACAAATTGGGATCCTATTTGACAAGCAGATCTTTGATGGTAATGATCTTGGTGGTTTGTGTTAGAAGGATAATGGCTTCTTTTGTTTTGGTTTGATATCTCGAGCCACTAAATTTATTTGTCATTTCATTTGGATATGGTTCTCTTATCAGTATAGGTAAAATGTCATGATGGATATTACGAAAAGTAGGGTATTGTAAAATGTTGAATTTTAGGTAATATTTACATAGCTACAGTCAGGAGAACAGGGTTAGTACTAAACTGTGGAATTTTGTTGCAATGATAGATGTTTTTTTGTAACTCATGCTTACCGATCTGTTTATGTCTTTGTTGCAAATTCTAGCCTTATTCTTGTGATGGCATGATATGCAAGTCATCTTCCAAAAAGTTGGGATGGACAAATAAGGACCAGAGCAACTCTAGCCACCTACAATAAGTCGGGAGAAAAAGCCTTCGACAAATGTGCCTTTGATGAAGAGGAGAGCTGTACAATTATGTTTGGATCAAGACCACTCATTTGTTAATCTGTTTCTTAGTGTGTATTGAAGCTACATGTTGTAGCAGGTGGTGATGTAGCTTGTGTTATTTTAGCTTATGGGGAATGTGAACTATGAATCGTGATTGGGAACTTTGGCGTCGATGTTATATAGACTAATTAATTGTGATGTGATGTGAAAATACCTTGTGTTGGACAGTTGAATTGGTCAATTAAAAAATTAGCCTCCATTGAATCGGGCCAACTAATAACTGTACAGGAAAATAATTCCAAACAGCAAAAGTGGTCATGGCCTCATAGAAATTTGGGCTGGATCAATCAATATTGGGCAGCCTCATAGAAATTTGGGCTTGATCAACCTATATTGGGCTGTTGGATGGTAATATGGGCTGGATCAACCAATATTGGGCTGGATGGCGATCCTCTTGTGCAGGGTACCAACAACGTATATGATGTGTTGTTAGGCTCTAACTCAATATGTTGCTATCCTGCAACGCTTCTTGACATTGTTTACCAACGGATGCATATATGTTGTTGTAGACCCTTGCAACGCCACCTACAACAACACATATTAATCTGTTGGTGTAGACCTTTCCAACACATATACGGACATACAACAACGCATCCATGTGTTGCAGAAGGGGGGTTCCTGTTGTAGTGCCTGGATGTTGTCTAATGAATCCAGCCCGTCGCCTGACTCTAAATTCAGGTCTTGAGTGATATCCTCCCCTCCGCGGGTACCCGGCTTGGAGGGATCGGGAATCCGGATGTAGCGAGTCCTTAAGATAGATGAAGGGTCGCCGCACTGTCCCTCTACCACGGCAACGTGATGGGTGACTTGGGGAGAGTTAATCTCTCTCAGATCGGTTTTAGGCCCGATCTGGTCATAATCCGTAGCGACTCCCAGGGCGGCGAAGCGATCCAAGAGCTCGTTTATGGAGGAAAGCTCCATTGGATCTAACTGCTCGGCAAGTTCCGAGCTGACATGAAGATTGTTTTCGATGGCTCAAGAGGTCATCGTCGGCGCAAAAGCCGAACAGGCGGTCATAAGAAAACCACCTAGCCGGAGGGTTTGGCCGACAGCCAAAACTCCCTTGGCAACGGTGCGTCTTTAAAGCGGGGCGAGGCATCCTTCCTAATGGCGACGACACAGAGGAACTCTCAATGAAAGCAACAATGTCGGTGTCAAAACCGGTGGATCTTGGGTAGGGGGTCCCGAACTGTGCGTCTAGGCCGGATGGTAACAGGAGGCAAGGGACACGAAGTTTTACCCAGGTTCGGGCCCTCTCGATGGAGGTAAAACCCTACGTCCTGCTTGATTAATATTGATGATATGGGTAGTACAAGAGTAGATCTACCATGAGATCAAGGAGGCTAAACCCTAGAAGCTAGCCTATGGTATGATTGTTGATGTGTACCTTGTCCTACGGACTAAAACCCTCCGGTTTATATAGACACCGGATAGGGTTAGGGTTACATAGAGTCGGTTACAATGGTAGGAGATCTGCATATCCGTATCGCCAAGCTTGCCTTCCACGCCAAGGAAAGTGCCTTCCGGACACGGGACGGAGTCTTCAATCTTGTATCTTCACAGTCCAACAGTCCGGCCAAAGGATATAGTCCGGCTGTCCGGACACCCCCTAATCCAGGACTCCCTCAATGATGCTTATCAAGAATGTAGCACTTTGAGCTGAATACTCGAAAGTATCCAACTTGGGGTTTGTTACCGGTGAGGAGCTCGTATGCCGTCTTGCCGAGTAGCTTGTGAAGATACAAGCGATTTGTTGCACGACAAGCTGTCTCAACCGCTTCCGCCCAAAAGTGCTTTGGCGTTTTTTACTCATCAAGCATAGTTCTTGCCATCTCGATAAGAGTCCGGTTCTTCCTTTCAACAACTCCATTTGTTGAGGTGTGTACGTAGCCGAGAACTCGTGTGAAATCCCTTCTTCGTCAAGAAAGGTGTCCACATTTGCGTTCTTGAACTCCGTTCCGTTGTCGCTCTGAACCTTCTTGATCTTCACATCAAACTGATTTTGGGCCTTCCTAGCGAAGTTTTTGAAGATCTTTTGGACCTGCGATTTGTCATCAAGAAAGAACACCCACGTAAATCTTGAAAAATCATCAACTATGACTAGACCAAATGAGTTACCACCGAGACTCTTGTAGGCATTTGGACCAAAGAGATCCATGTGAAGTAGCTCGAGTGGTCTTCTTGTGGTCATGATGTTCTTCGCGCGGTGACTTCCTCCAACTTGTTTTCCTGCTTGACAAGCACTACAAAGTCTATCCTTGTCAAATATGACATCTTTTATTCCAAGGATATGATCACCTTTAATAAGCTTATCAAGATTTCGCATACCAACATGACCTAGTCTTCTATGCCACAACCAGCCTTTAGAAGATTTGGCAATTAAGCAAGTTTTAGGTTGAGCCTTTTTAGTGAAATCAACAATGTAAAGATCTCCTCTACGTATACCGGTAAAGACCATTTTATGATTATCTCTACGAAACACTTAGCAGTCTACTTCAGTAAATAGGACATTGAAACCAAAATCAGCAAGTCTAGATACTGAAAGTAAGTTGTAGCCAAGAGATTCAACGAGCATGACATTTTGTATGGAGCTATCATGTGAGATGGCCACCTTACCCTTTGAATTATCACCAAAAGTGACATACTTTCGAGGGCCGTCATTTTCAGCAAGCTCACGGAACATGTCTTTATCTCCGGTCATATGATCAGTACATCCACTATCAAGGACCCATTCCTTTCCTCCAGCCATGTAGCCGCGAAGATTTGCCATAAGACCAAAGTGTCTCATCGCATCATCGAGATCATAGTCACTATCATCATCATCATCCTCATCCTCATCCGAGTATTCATGTTCAACATCATCTTGTGATTGATCAATTCCTAGAGAGGGAAATTCATTAGATAAATGATCATTTCTATAGTTATCTTTATGAATTCTAATAGCTCTGGAAATGATATTGCTAATGATTCCAACATCTCCTTTGGCACTCATAAGATTAGTAAGCTCAAATAAGCAGTCACCAAATTTGGGATCATTGGAACTCATCTTAATCAAAGCAATAGACTTATGGAGGATTTCATCTAGATCTTTCAAGGAGTAATTAGGAAAGAGTTCATCAAGAAATTTCCATATGGTGTAGGCACACTTAAGAGTAGGCAAACATCCAATCAAGTTTCTAGGCAAGCCTCTAGTGATAAGATTAACAGTTCTAAGATTGCGAATCATGTCAATATCTTCATCTAGGGTAGGGTGCAAAGGATCAACATGAGGTGTGCAAGGGCTAGTAATGTACCTGTTCAAATGATATTCATTGAAAATCTCAAGCATTTCATTTTTCCACTCATGAAAATACTCTCCAGCAAGAATAGGCACTCTATGTCTAAGACTCCCCAAAGTAGACACATCCATCTTCCTCCAATGGTGTTTAAACCAAGGCAATGGAGACCAAAGCTCTGATACCAATTGAAAGGATCGAGAAGAGGTGTCTAGAGGGGGGGGGGGTAGACACTAAGTGCCAAAAGTTGCAATTTTTAATATTCTTAAGTTTAAGTGGAGTTTAAGCACAAGTTTAACAAACACAATACATATCAAGCAAACATGCAATGAGTATATGAGCAGCGGAAAGTAAAGCATGCAACTTGCAAGAATGTACAGAGAAGGGTTTGGAGTATTCAAACGTAATTGGAGACACGGAGGTTTTTGTCGTGGTTCCGATAGGTGGTGCTATCGTACATCCACGTTGATGGAGACTTCAACCCACGGAGGGTAACGGTTGCGTGAGTCCACAGAGGGCTCCACCCACGAAGGGTCCACGAAGAAGCAACCTTGTCTATTCCATCACGACCATCGCCCACGAAGGACTTGCCTCACTAGCGGTAGATCTTCACGAAGTAGGCGATCTCCTTTCCCTTACAAACTCCTTGGTTCAACTCCACAATCTTGTCGGAGGCTCCCAAGTGACACCTAGCCAATCTAGGAGACACCACTCTCCAAGAAGTAACAAATGGTGTGTTGATGATGAACTCCTTGCTCTTGTGCTTCAAATGATAGTCTCCCCAACACTCAACTCTCTCTTACAGGATTTGGATTTGGTGGAAAGAAGATTTGAGTGGAAAGCAACTTGGGGAAGGCTAGAGATCAAGATTCATATGGTTGGAATGGAATATCTTGACCTCAACACAAGTGTAGGTGGTTCTCTCTCAGAAAATGTGTATTGGAAGTGTAGGTATGTTCTGATGGCTCTCTCCATGAATGAAGAGTGGGTAGAGGGGTATATATAGCCTCTACACAAAATCTAAACGTTACACACAATTTGCCAAACTCGGTGGGACCGAATGGTTAAACTCGGTCGGACCGATTCAACAAACCTAGTGACCGTTAGGATTTTCGGTGGGACTGAGATGCAACTAGGTAGGACCGATATGGTTAGGGTTAGGGCATAACGTAATCTTGGTGTGACCGATTACACAAACTTGGTGGGACCGATTTTGGTAATAAGCTAACCAGAGAGTTGGTCAGGAAAACTCGGTGGGACCGATTTTGGTAATAAGCTAACCAGAGGGTTTGCATTGTAATCTCGGCAGTACCGATTGCTCAAACTCGGTGAGACCGATTTTGGTAATGGACATACACAGAGAGATTACAATCCCATCTCGGTGAGACCGAGATCCCTATCGGTGAAACCGATTTGCTAGGGTTTGTGGCAGTGGCTATGACATCTGAAACTCGGTGGCGCCGGATAGATAGAATCGGTGGGGCCGAGTTTGACTTTTGGTTTAGGTCATATGTGGATGTGGGAAGGTACTTGAGGGTTTTGGAGCATATCACTAAGCACTTTGAGCAAGCAAGCCATTAAGCAACACCTCATCTCCTCTTGATAGTATTGGCTTTTCCTATAGACTCAATGTGATCTTGGATCACTAAAATAGAAAATGTAGAGTCTTGATCTTGAAGCTTGAGCCAATCCTTTGTCCTTAGCATCTTGAAGGGGTTCCACATCCTCTAGTCCATGCCACTCCATTGTTGAACTTATCTGAAACATACTAGGTAAAAGTGTTAGTCCAACAAGAGATATGTTGACATTAATTACCAAAACCACCCAGGGAGCACTTGTGCTTTCAGTATGCGGTGAGTGTTAGCAATCATAGAAGACTACATGATGGTTGAGTATGTGGAGCTCTTACTTAGACTCTGTTGAATAAGTTGAATTACAATTGCTTGGTGAGTAAGAACATAGGTTGAACCTTAACATGTGAATTGGTTGCTACTTTAACATGAAAAGTTTTATGAGAAAGAATTGTTGTTATGATGCTAGGAAAAGTGATTAAAATTTTCATTGATCAAACTTGTGCACTTTGCTAGCATTCACACTTTATAAATTATTTCTTTTATCATTTACCTACTCGAGGACGAGTAGGAATTAAGCTTGGGGATGCTGATACGTCTCCAACGTATCTGTAATTTATGAAGTATTTGTGCCATTATATTATCATTCTTGGATGTTTTACAATCATTTTTAGCAACTTTATATCATTTTTTGGGACTAACCTATTGACCCAGTGCCAGTTGCTGTTTTTTTGCTTGTTTTTTACATCGCAGGAAATCAATATCAAACGGAGTCCAAACACCGTGAAACTTTTTGGAGATTTTTTATGGACCAGAACACCTAGGATGGGCCAGAACAGCACCTAGGGGGGGTGCTCTGAGGGGGGTGCTCTGAGGGGGGTGCTCTGAGGGGGGCACAACCCAATAGGGGGCGCCTGGGGGCCCAAGCGCGCCTAGGTGAGTTGTTCCCACCTCGGTGGCCTCCCGCACCCCCTCTTTACCCTATAAATTCACAAATATTCTGAAAACCCTCGGGGTTACCCTAAATCAGAAGTTCCGCTGCCGCAAGGCTCTATAGCCACCGAAAACCAATCTTGACCCCGTTCCGGCACCCTGCCGGAGGGGGAATCATCTCCGGTGGCCATCTTCATCATCCCGGCAGTTACCACGATGAGGAGGGAGTAGTCCACCCTTGGGGCTGAGGGTTTGTACTAGTAGCTATGTGTTTAATCTCTCTTTCGTGTTCTTGAGATGTGACGATCTTGATGTATCATGGGCTTTCTTAATATAGTCGGATCATATGGTGTTTCCTCCTCTCTATCTTTTTTCCGCAAATACGCAAGCTGTGTATCTTTGTATTGATAGAAGAAGAGTACAAGCATGGTGTTACAACGCATACAATGCCATGTACGCACTAGGCATGGTGTACAAGCAAAGGAGCACAACAGAAGGGGGTATGCTCAGCCCCGCTACCGAACTAGAGACTAAGCGTCGGGGATGATGTGTTGCAGTCCGGTGGCGCCCGCCTTGGCCCATAGGCGCGCCTCTTCCTTGATGGTCTCGGAGGTGAAGGTGATCGAAGGTGTTGCTCCTTCGAAAATGCAGGCGTTGCGGTGCTTCCAAATCCACCAAGCAGATAGGATGATGAGGGAGGATAGACCCTTGCGCATAGAAGCGGGCGCGAGGTCGAGAGAGGATTGCCACCATAGCTAGAATGGTGTGTCAGGGGAGGGGAGGTCGATGGGCACACGTGCCCAACCGAGGATCCCGTGCCAAACTTTTCGCAAGAAAAAACATCCGGCAAGGAGATGGTGCACGGTCTCCTCCTCTTGGTCGCAGAGGGCACATGCATCGTCATGTGGCAGCCCACGGCGTGCAAGGCGCTCCGCGGTCTAGCAGCGGTCTTGCATGGCCAGCCATAAGAAAAACTTGACGCGGAGAGGGGACCAAGGTCGCCAAGTGAGCCGCCAGAAAGGATCTTCACAAGCTCCAAAGAAAAGAGCCTTGCAGCAGGAACTTGCAGAGTATGTAGCGGAAGAAGTCCAACGCCAACGCAGCGTGTCCGGCTCACTGGTGAGATGAGTGTGCCGCACCAGGCACCAAAGCTCGACGTACTGCACCATGGCCATCGGCCCTAGCGCGCCTCTGATGTCCCGCACCCAAGAGCGCTGGTGCAGGCCGTCACGCACGCAACGCTCCTTCCGAATGCGCTTGGGGACGAGAGCGAGAACGAGTGGAGCGATCTCGGCCACGGACCTGCCATTGATCTAGTGGTCGGTCCAAAATCTGCAAGCATCTCCGGCACTGAGCTGCCAAGTCGTGGAGGCTCTGAAAATTGCACTCGCGTCCGCGTCATGGGGGATATGGAGGTGGCTCCAAGGGCGAGAAGCGTTGGTACATTGCAGCCAAAGCCAACGAACACTGAGAGAAATGCCCGTACGTTGAATATCACGGATACCTAGGCCACTGAAAGAGATGGGCCGGCAGACACGCTGCCAGTTGACAAGGCACTGGCCACCGTTGGCCTTGTCAGATCCTGCCCATAGAAATCCTCGGATGATCTGGTTCACCTTCTTGATGGTAGAGCTGTTGAAGGCAATGGAAGTGAGGAAGTGCATGGGGATGGCGGTGAGAACATGGCGCACAAGGGAAAGGCAGTCTCCCTTGGAAAGCATGGATGCCCGCCATGTGGAGAGCTCGCGTCCAAGTTTGTCGATGATCGGTTGCAAGATCATGGAAGAAGCCTTGCGAACGGAGAGGGGCAGCCCGAGGTAGGTGATAGGGAAGTGAGCGACGGGGCACTGCATCTCCGCGGCGATCGCAACAATGTGGTCGTCAGAGCATTGGATCGGAGTGGCCGAACACTTGTCGAAGTTGGTTTGCAGCCCAGAAGCGAGGCCAAAGACATGAAGGAGCCTGCGAACCGTGGTGAGATCGTGGGAGTCCGGGTGGCAGAAAATGACCACGTCATCCGCATAAAGGGATATGCTCGAAGCCGCATGACGGGTGGTCACACGATGAAGGATCCCGAGCTTCCCCTCTCTATCTTGTTGTGATGAATTGAGTTTTTCCCTTTGAGATTTCGTTGTTATCGGATTGAATACTTTTATGGATTAGAGAACACTTGATATATGTCTTGCAATTGAATACTTGTGGTGACAATGGGGTATCGTATTGATTCACTTGATATATGTTTTGGCACTCAACTCATAGATTCCCGAGGTGACATTGGGGTAATCTATGCATAGGGGTTGATGCATGTTCTTGTCTTTGTTTCTCTGGTAGAAATCTTGGGGCACTGTTTGAAGTTCTTTGTGTCGGATTGAATATTATGAATCTGAATTTTCTTTGGTGTTATTTTAGTACGAACTCTTGGTTAGATCGATCGAAAAGAATAGCTTCGTGTTATTTTAGTACGAACTCTACGATAGATTGATCGGAAAGAATAGTTTTGAGGTGGTTTCGTACCCTACAAACATTTCCGTCTTATGTTCTCCACTAGATAGGAACTTTGGAGTGATTCTTCATTGCACGTTGAGGGACGGTTATATGATCCAATTATATTAGCACTGTTGAGAGATTGCACTAGTGAAAGTACGGACCCTAGGCCTCATTTTCAAGCATTGCAATACCATTTTGTGCCCATTTACTATTTGCTACCTTGCAGTTTTTATTTATTCAGATTATAAAAATATATTTCTACCATCCGTATTACACTTTTATCACCATCTCTTCGCCGAACTAGTGCACCTATACAATTTTCCATTGTATTAGGTGTGGTGGGGACACAAGAGATTTCTTGTATTTGGTTGCAGGGTTGTTTGAGAGAGACCATCTTCATCCTACACCTCCCACGGATTGATAAACCTTAGGTCATCCACTTGAGGGAAAATTCCTACTATCCTACAAAACTCTGCGCTTGGAGGCCCAACACGAGTCTACGAGAAAAAAGTTGTGTAGTAGACATGAACAGCTTAGGTTTCTTGCCAAACCACAGTTCATACCGTGTCATCTCAACGGATTTAGACGGTGCCCTATTTAATGTGAATGCAGTTGTCTAATGCATAACCCCAAAACAATAGTGGTAAATCGGTAATAGACATCATAGAATGCACCATATGCAATAAAGTACGATTATGATGTTCAGACACACCATTGTGCTGTGGTGTTCCAGGTGGCGTGAGTTGTGAAACAGTTCCACATTCTTTTAAATTAAGGCCAAACTCATAACTCAAATATTTGCCTCCATGATCAGATCGTACAAACTTTATTTTTCTTGTTACGATGATTCTCCACTTCACTCTGAAATTCTTTGAACTTTTCAAAATTTTCAGACTTGTGTTTCATTAAGTAGATATACCATATCTACTCAAATCATCTGCGAAGGTTAGAAAATAACGATACCCGCCGTGTGCTTCAACACTCATCGGACCGCATACATCGGTATGTATTATTTCCAATAAGTCATTAGCTTGCTCCGTTGTTCTGAAGAACGGAGTTTTAGTCATCTTGCCCATTAGGTATGGTTCGCAAGTATCGAATGATTCATAATAAAGTGATTCCAAAAGTCCATTCGCATGGAGTTTCTTCATGCGCTTTACTCCAATGTGACCTAAATGGCAATGCCACAAATATGTTGCACTATCATTATCAACTTTGCATCTTTTGGCATCAATATTATGAATATGTGTATTACTACGATCGAGATTCAACAAGAATAGACCATTCATCAAGGGTGCATGACCATAAAATATATTACTCATATAAATAGAACAACCATTATTCTCTAATTTAAATGAATAATCGTCACGCAATAAACAAGATCCAGATATAATGTTCATGCTCAACGCTAACACCAAATAATAATTATTTAGGTCTAAAACTAATCCCGAGGTAGATGTAGAGGTAGCGTGCCGACGGCGATCACATCGACCTTGGAACCATTCCTGACGCGCATCGTCACCTCGTCCTTAGCCAATCGTCGTTTATTTCGTAGCTCCTGTTTCGAGTTACAAACATGAGCAACGGAACCAATATCAAATACCCAGGCGCTACTATGAGCATTAGTATGGTACACATCAATAACATGTATATCAAGTATACCTTTGTTCACTTTACCATCCTTCTTATCCTCCAAGTATTTGGGGGCAGTTCCGCTTCCAGTGACCAGTCCCTTTGTAGTAGAAGCATTCAGTTTCAGGCTTGGGTCCATCTTTGGGCTTCTTCCTAGGAGTGGCAATTTTCTTGCCATTCTTCTTGAAGTTCCCTTTTTTCCCTTGCCCTTTTTCTTGAAACTAATGGTTTTGTTAACCATCAACACTTGATGCTCCTTCTTGATTTCTACCTCCGCGGCCTTAAGCATTGCGAAGAGACCAGGAATCGTTTTATTCATCCCTTGCATATTATAGTACATCACAAAGCCTTTGTAGCATGGTCGCAGTGATTGAAGAACCCTGTCAATAACACTATCAACTGGAAGTTCAACTCCCAGCTGAGTCAAGTGGTTATGGTACCCAGACATTTGAGTATGTGTTCACTGACAGAACTGTTCTCCTCCATCTTGCAGCTATAGAACTTGTTGGAGACTTCATATCTCTCAACCCGGGCATTTGCTTGAAATATTAACTTCAACTCTTGGAACATCTCATATGCTCCATGACGTTCAAAACATCCTTGAAGTCCTGGTTCTAAGCCGTAAAGCATGGCACACTGAACTATTGAGTAGTAATCAGACCGCGTTTGCTAGACGTTCACATTGTCTAGATTTGCGGGAGCGGGCTTGTCACCTAGCGGTGCATCAAGAACATAATTCTTCTGTGTAGCAATGAGGATAATCCTCAAGTTACGAACCCAGTCCGTGTAGTTGCTACCATCATCTTTCAACTTAGCTTTCTCTAGGAACGCATTAAAATTCAGGTGAATGGTAGCTCGGGCAATTGATCTACAACATAGATATGCAAAACTATAAGACTAAGTTCATGATAAATTTAAGTTCAGTTAATCAAATTACTAAAGAACTCCCACTTAAATAAACATCCGTCAAGTTATCTAAGTGATACGTGATCCAAATCAACTAACCCATGTCCGATCATCACGTGAGATGGGGTAGTCATCAATGGTGAACATCTCTATGTTGATCATATCTACTATATGACTCATGTTCGACCTTTCGGTCTCCAATGTTCCAAGACCATGTATGTACATGCGGCTCATCAAGTTTAACCCAAGTATTCTACATGTGCAAAACTGTATTACACCCGTTGTATGTGAAAGTAGAGTCCATCACACCCAACCGTCACAAGGTGCTTCTAAAGGACGAACTTCGGCAATGGTGCATACTCGAGGAGAACACTTTTATCTTGAAATTTAGTGAAGGGGTCATCTTATAATGCTACCGCCGTTCTAAGCAAAATAAGATGCATAAAATATAAACATCACATGCAATCAAAATATGTGACATGATATGGCCATCATCATCTTGTGCTTTTGATCTCCATCTCCAAAGCATTGTCATGATCTCCATCGTCACCGGCTCGACACCTTGATCTCCATCATTGCGTCGGGGTCGTCTCGCCAACTATTGCTTCTACAACTATTGCTAACGCATAGTGTTGGGGATATAACCCCGAGGTGGGACCCGCCCGGAGGGGATGGGTTACACCATTGGCGGCTTAACATGAAGAAGGCCCAAGAAGACAAAGTGTGGAGATGGTAGCTCATAGAGGCGGGCCTAGTGGTGGTCCAAGACCCGGATATGAGAACCGCCACATGGTGGCTTGCTTGTTAAGGCAAGACAACCTAGAAACCAGGCCAGTCACGTTGTGTGATCCGGCTCGGACTCTTGTAAGCCTCGGGCCTCGACCTATGTATATAAAGGCAAGACCCGGCGGCGGGTTAACTCAAGAAACAATTAATAGATAGCTAGTTCAAGCGTAATCGCTCCCTTGTAATCGAACCTCAAGCAATACAACTAGAAGCAGGACGTAGGCTTTTACCTCGTTGTGAGGGGCCGAACCTGGGTAAATCCTTTGTGTCCTTTGTCCCTTTTAACCCCTTCGAGCTAACCTACGTTGTGATGGCTCCACACCTAAGTCCCTTCACTAGGGCATCTACCATGAAAAAACCATGATAGTTGGCGCCCACCGCGGGGCCAGAGCACGATGGTTTTGAGTTCTTGAAGGGCAACTTCTCAGGGATCACAAGATACGCAGAGTCGCCGTGCCAAGATCTACATCGACGACGCTGGCTAGGGCCCCGAGGCCGATTGAATCGAATACGGGTACCGGGTGCCCTTCAGTGGAATTCACGTCTTCATCGACAAGATCGGCGAATCGGAACCTGAGCCAGACACTTGCGCCGACGTCATCGAGATGGCTCAGCGCGCGCGACCCGCCATGGTTCAACCCGGCCAGAAGCACGTATTTGCTGGCTTTGTTCATGGGGGCGGATCTTGAGGAAGGCTCTGCGTCTGGTGAAGAGATGGTCATCTATTCAGGTGATGAGTCCTCAACTGGAGAGACCAAGTCAATCTATCAGCTTCAAGACGGTGGGCTTGGGGGCTATTCTGATGGTGACAATATTCCGGATCCCTATGAGCAGGGCTGCTGTTTTCATGGCTGGTACACAGTCGATGCCAAATTCATCAACGGCCGCGGCGATGACTTCCGGCTCAACTGCTGCTGTGACAGCCGGGGCGAGTGGCTCTATACACCCGCCGACTCAAGTCTTATTTGAGATCTTGGATGCTTTGATGACTCTGTTAGCTATAGAGGTAACTCCGGCGAGTCAAGCACGACCCAATGCAGAGGTCGCAAAGGTGCGAGACGAGGTGGCCAAGGCCCGAGAGGATCTTAATGCAGAGAATGCCAGGATGGCAACAAAGTAGGCTTCATTGGAGGCTGAGTCACATCGGACGAAAGCAGAAGCTTTTCGTCCGATTCTGGATCAGAATGCGTCCAATGATGTTCTTCGAAGGAGGCATCAGAGCCACTTACCTTCATAGTTTGAGGGACGAAATCTTTTTAACACACCTGGGGCAGGAACGAGTGACCCACCCAGCGTAACCCGGGTTGCTAAGGCCGGAGCAGCGACCCAACCTTGTGTGCCAGACCAGCCCCGAAGGGATTTGACCCCACCTCAACAGGTTCCAACACCTTATGGGCATTACTCTAACCTGGTGGATAACATGATAGCAGCAGCCACCCGGCTGGTAGCTATTCCTATAGAGGGCGAGTCTCCAGCGGCGGTAGAGACCCAAAATGCTATGGAGCTTCTTCAGATGGATGTAGCACAGCAGGCGGCTTCATATAGTCGTGAGCGTATCCATTCAACTCCCCGCCCAAGTCAAAGCTATAGCCGGTGCATTGAGTCACCAGCGGTTTCCAGTAACGAGCCATATCGTGACTCACCTCGTAATGATGACCCGCCCCGTCGACCTAACCTACCCAGAGATGACCATATGCTAAACGATGCTTAGGCTATTGTGGATCAGGCTAGAGCCCGTCGTGAGGCGGAACTGGCGGCTCAATTGCGGGCTCATCAGCAACTTCCAGTAAACCTTTCGGCATCTATTGAGGCTTGATACGTCTCCAATGTATCTATAATTTTTTATTGTTCCATGCTATTATATTATCTATTTTGGATGTTTTATATGCATTAATATGCTATTTTATATTATTTTTGGGACTAACCTATTGACCTAGAGCCCAGTGCCAGTTCCTGTTTTTTCCTTGTTTTTTGAGTTTTGCCAAAAAGGAATACCAAACGGAGTCCAAACGGAATAAAACCTTCGCGATGATTTTTCTTGGACCAGAATACAACCAGGAGACTTGGAGATGAAGTTGGGGGAGCCACGAAGCGACCACAAGGACGGAGGGCACGCCCAGGGGAGTAGGGAGCGCCCCACCCTTGTGGGCCCCTCGTGCACCTCCTGACCTAATTCTTTCGCCTATATATACCCATATATCCCCAAACCACCAGAAGCATCCACGAAAACACTTTTCCACTACCGCAACCTTCTGTACCCGTGAGATCCCATCTAGGGACCTTTTCCGTCACCCTGCCGGAGGGGGATTCAATCACGGAGGGCTTCTACATCAACTCTATTGTCCTTCCAATGAAGCGTGAGTAGTTTACCTCAGACCTATGGGTCCATAGCTAGTAGCTAGATGGCTTCTTCTCTCTCTTTGATTCTCAATACCATATTCTCCTCGATGTTCTTGGAGATCTATTCGATGTAATACTCTTTTGCGGTGTGTTTGCCGAGATTCGATGAATTGTGGATTTATGATTAGCTTATCTATGAATATTATTTGAATCTCCTCTGAATTCTTTTATGCATGATTTGATATCTTTGTAATTCTCTTCGAACTATCGGTTTGGTTTGGCCAACTAGATTGGTTTTTCTTGCAATGGGAGAAGTGCTTAGCTTTGGGTTCAATCTTGTGGTGTCCTTTCCCAGTGATAGTAGGGGAAGCAAGGCACGCATTGTATTGTTGCCATCGAGGATAAAAAGATGGGGTTTTCATCATATTGCTTGATTTAATTCCTCTACATCATGTCATCTTGCTTAATGCATTACTCAGTTCTTTATGAACTTAATACTCTAGATGCATGCAGGATAGCGGTCGATGTATGGAGTAATAGTAGTAGATGCAGAATCATTTTGGTCTACTTGACACAGACGTGATGCCTACATTCATGATCATTGCCTTAGATATCATCATAACTTTGCTCTTTTCTATCAATTGCTTAGCAGTAATTTATTCACCCACCGTATTATTTGCTATCTTGAGAGAAGCCTCTAGTAAAACCTATGGCCCCGGGTCTATTTTCCATCATACAAGTTCTATTTTCCATCATATAAGTTTTCGATCTACAATATTAGTTTCCTATTTACTCTTTTTGCAATATTTCTTTCCAATCTATAAACCAAAAATACCAAAAATATTTACTTTACCATTTATCTATCTCTATCAGATCTCACTTTTGCAAGTAACCACTACTGTAGGATGCTGCTAACGCGACACTACGATTAGAGACCCTTCGACGAAATTGTGTGCGATGCCATAATCGCAAACGGTGGCGTAAAAACCGTCAAAAAGGTGCAAAACGTTTGCGATGGAGGATGCATCAAACACGGTTCAAATTTTAGTTGCGTGTGTGATTGAGGGCATACGGTTCAGTTCAGTTAACTGTTTGCGATGAGGAGGAACAAAAGAAACAGGTAGCCAGATGAAGGTGTGTGCGATGTACAACATACGGTTCACTCAGATGAACTGTTTGTGATCAGGCAACACAAAAGAAACGGTCAGCCAGATCAAAGGTGTGTGCGATATACGGCATGCGCTTCACTCGGATGAACTGTTTGCGTTGAGACATGAGAACAGAAACGGTTCAAATGAACAAGATGTGTGTGATACGAGGCAAACAGGTCTGTAATCGGAAACATGTGCGAAGACCGATAGCAACACAAACGATTACTGCTAACAAGCCATGGGTTCCATTGTTTAGTCCGTGTGTGATGTGATTTTCTTTGTCCGCACAACATCTACGCTCTGTCTATAGAGCATCAACATATATACTTAAAATGACAGCATTGCATAACCAAATTAAGCATACAATTACACAAGTGACCACACACATAACATTTCCACACACCAAAGAAAGCAATTACATGCATACTAAAGTAGGAGAAACGAGGATCTAATCATCTACTTATTGTTGTGGCGACGCTTACCATTGCTCTACTTCCGGCTGGATCCGCTTCCGTTTTGGGGAAGGAGGAACTTCCTCATGTCAACGATCCACATGTACATGTCGTAGCTCGTGTACACCTCCTTGGCCGCGTACACGGCGTGAGCTTTGTCGAGTTTCTCCATCTAGGCCGAGTGCCAGGCACTCTTGTCCTTGTTGCATGAATCCTTCATGTCTCTGTAGTAGGGTTCGATGATGACCTCGGCGAGGTGAACCAGTGAGTCCTTCTCATGCTCCTTGCTGCCCCAGATCTTGTATTGGCCTTGGATGTCGACAAGATTCCGGCAGGCGATGCCCGAATTCTCGAGCGCCTTTACATCATTGGTGATGTCCACTTTAGAGAACATGTAGTGGGGGCTATTGACAAACCTGGCAAACTGCTCACAAGACCTTGTGGCCAGGCAGTAGTGGTAGACGAGGACGTGGTGGCGCACACACATCTGGGCGATGATGACCTTGGGACGAGACCCGACACGAGCGCGGGTGTACTCGAGGTCGAACCCGACCACCTTGTACTTCTCCGCGGCAAGCAACAACTCCATGATGTGGACGGAGTGCTCCACCCAGACCGGGTCATTGGTGTACACCACCGAGAGGTCCATGAACCTTATGTGGGTGTCCACCACGACACGCATGGTGAACTGCTGCTCGTCGTCGGCAGCCGCTCGAAGCGCCATTAGAGTCGTGCAGGATACCCTCTAAGAATTTCTCGTGGTGGGTGTGCTTCTTGCAATGGTGGGGCACGATCGAAAGGTTGAAGAGACACAAGGGTAGGTTAAATGGACACTGTAATAAATGGGGGCCGGCCGGCCTGCACTCGTCACGTCTTGTCACAGCGTTCATAGCAGAGGATTCCAGTGCACGCTTGACAACACTGCACTGCATGCGTGGGCTCGAAGAGGCACCAAATGTATCGTCGGTGAGCCTGTTCCTGCGCTACCGTGCTCTTTACCGCGCAAGCTTCCCGCCTGGCTAGTTTGGCCACGCGTCAGCTAGAAGAGGGACAAATCATGGGTGTTTATTGGAAAAAAGCTTTGTAAAAACAAAGTGTGTGGAATGACTTCGGTCATAAGTTTACCCTTGGGTGATGAGGTCAAAGTTACACAGTAGGGTGATGATGGACACTCAAGTGCGCTAATTAATTCTGCGCTCTACAACGCACATGGTGGAAGAAACCAACTGTGTGCAATAATGTCGAAGATCGCAGTCGAGTTAGCTATACAGATCATGTGCTGTGAGATCGACAAGGTAAACTGATTCGAGAATGGTTAATAAAATCTAAGACCATTGCATATTAAGGTCAAAATAGTGCTAGCAATATACGAGTCTCATACGATGCCATTTCAACGTTTGTACCAAAAAAGCTCGAAATGTTACAAGGTTCAAATTCCATAGTTATATGGCTCAAATTCGAAGATTACAAGGTTCAAACTGATATTAGAAATGAAATTCAGCTCATCGGCTGCAAACGTTCGTGCTGATCCGCTGAACATGGATATCATAGAGGTTCAAACTAATATCACCGCTTCTAAGTCTGGCTTTGAAACCTCACAATTTTTGCAAAGGGGTCAGCCACTAAGAAGTCATGTATGGGGTTGACACGATGACTTCCGATTACTCTATCATTTGAAGTTCCAAAATGAAATTCGGCATTTTTGGAGCCTACTCCATTCTGCCGCAGGCGCCGGCGCTGATCAACAAACCATTCATTTTTGCAAAATAAATGTAGGGCAAACCTCATTTCCTTCAGCACCCTTGCTCTAAGAATAAAGAACCTGGCGAATATAGTCTCCGGTAAGGTCCCTCGGTAGGAGTTCAAAGTAATTTCTAAGAGATGCAGATCTAGGCATTCGACGTGATTGTTATATTGTATCACATTATCCACCACTGGGCCTAATCTTATCTGCAAAAGAAGAAAATGTGTTAGTGCCTACATGCAGTTTTGAACATTACTACAATCCTAGCCATTTGGTTTGCAGGATTTGTAAAATGCACTAACATGCCATCTTCAATCTGACATGATTAACATGGGCATTTGATTATGTTCTAGAAAAATGTAGCCTTCTTCACAAGAGGTTGGAGTGGATGAAAAGTTCCCTAAGAAAACTAGTACATATGAATGCAAAGGAGAAATGCTTATTGATTGTAACCATATGGATCAAGCAACCAATATGGGGGGGTGACATGTATGTACTGAAATCGTCCAAAAGAACCTTTAGAAATCGTAGTACATTGTCATTGTAAACTTGGAAAAAGGTGTCACAAATTGAACTTCCTTATGGTTAACATTTAATAGGAAAGGAACATCACATCTATATATAGCTTCTCTAGGCACGAAAAGCATCTCAGGAAACTGACAACTTGCTCCAGGTCGGACCTGATAGATTCTAGTGCCAAGACCTTCACTGTGCGCAGTTTCGGGATCAAGCTTGTCGTAATCATTTTCTGAATGACAAACGAACAAACATCTTCAAAATTAGAAATAATGTTAATTTTTAGAAGGAGAGGTATTAGGCGGCTGTTGTACCTGAACGGGTGTGGATCCAATAACAAGTTTGGAGCATTTGTCAGACGAGTAGTCCACCACTGTCAATTTCGGCGCAGTAATGACACCGATTCTTGTTGGACCTTCTTAATCAACTACAAGTAATCTCTCAAGTGCACGTGTGTCCTGGATGACCATACCATGGTACACATCTTGTGATGTCTTCCTGCCGCACCAGCAACAGACCTAAATAGTCCGGAGAGTCATGGAGGTGATGTGGAAGATACTCAACCCATTGATCGCCTGAAGACGAAGGTACTCGAGTGCAGTACAGCCATGGAGCAGGCGCTCCACGTCACCCTTTGAGAGGCAGACGTCGATGAGCTCGAGGTGCTTTAGTCGTGGTAGAATAAGAGCGAGCATGTCATTAAGGGGCGGGAAATGGCAGTTCCTGAACTTGGCGACGCGCAACGTGGGTGCGAGGCGGAGTGCGGATGTTCACAGCGACCGCATATGCCCATAATCAAAAGTGAGCTCCTCGAGCTGATCTAGGGCGGGGGATCAGAACCAGTCGTCAAGCTTGGCTCGGTCCTTGCCGTTGGAACGGAACTTGCCCATTCTAAGGCCTTTGGTTGGGCCAAGGTGACTGCCAAGGATCTTGGAGAACGCATCCAAGCTTTTGTGATAGCCATGGCAGAGCTCATGGGTGTCGATGAGGTCAAGAGGGCTGCAGTTCCATAGGGGGCGCCACCTCTGGGAAAGGAGGGTTGTCCGCGACCCATATTTGATTGGGAGGAGGGAGATGATGACTCTCAACATATCATCAGGGAGGCTGATGATTAAGTCTAGGCCTGCTGGAGTCGCTTGCGGTTCTAGCTCGCCCCGCCTCTGCTTGTTGGCAGCCCCGTTCTCCACCTCCGGAGTCTCCTTGCCAGCGGCGCTTTCTGATAGAAATGGGAGTACAAGGAATATTTAGTTAAAACAGGGCAATAGAAAAGTGTACTGGTAACTAGAAGTTATTAGGTAGGAATATAGTAAGAAAAGGGAATAACAATTGGTTGCTTAAATACTACACAATTCATTTGACATTCCGGGGTAAGTCAACATATGTAGATAGTTGAAAAGAAAACTTACTTCGAACAAAGTCTGGACGGATGATTTTATCGAGGAAGTTAGCATATATCTCATGACCAGGCCCTTTTATGCGCAGTCCAATTTTAGTGCCAGCTTTCAGTACATAAAACTTTGCAATCTCATTCCAAAAGCCAGTGCCAAAATAGGAGTCACCACATTCATCAAGTCTTACAGTAGCAACGATTGTAAATCCATGGTTTGTGTGCAGTATGACATCCGTGGAGCCTTGATGTATGTAAAGGGAAAAATTGTGCACTACATAATCTGTTGCATAGCGAGGGATGTTCTTCAGAAAATGGTAGGATTGTTAAAGAAAATATGGTAACATGCAAATATGGGCCCAAATTGAAAGAACTGTACATCAGTTGAAATCGAAGGACAAAAATCTATAATTAAGCAGATAGGGTAAACATGATGTCATGGAAAAATGAGAGTAATCGAAAGAACAATACATCATTAATTTGCCTAATATAGAAAGAAGAGGGGGAAATCCCCTTTGACGTATATGGTGCATGTGGCACCTTTTATCCAAATGTAGCAATATTTAGAATATGCTCAGGAAAGTAGGCCATGCCAACCGATTGAGGGTGATATTGAACATACCACTCGCGTGCTCAAGTTATCTGGTACGGAAAGATGGAATCTCTGGCAGCGGTCGCAAAGTCCTGAAGTGTCGGCGCACTGTACATTCTATGAATGAAAGAAACCCTCAAATCAGCTCGAATAAAAATGAATTCACGGTGATTTCCGTCGGGTGATTAAAGGAGGCAGATGAACTGGGATAAGAGATGAGATAATATCTCGTTAAACTAGTTACCTTGTCGTCCATGAGAAAGAACTCTCAGTACGGCAGATTCCTCAACCAAGCGAAGATGGGTCGACCACGAGCAGCATCGAGAAATTCGATGGCGATAGGCGACGGCAAGCGGAAGTGGCGAAATGCGGTGGGCTTTTCCGGCAGCCTGGCAGCGGCGGCAGGCGTAGAGCTAAGTGTTTACCACCACGATAGGCGGTGCCATGGCATAGACGCGGAGGAGCTTGTGCATGTGTGAATGGGGAACGTACCAGAGGGGCCCAGGGGGCGGTGGGCGGGGTGAGGGTTTTTGTGACGTGGGAATGGTGAGGATTTTCTTTTTTCTTTTTTGAATTGGGTGGTGAGGGTTTTCTGTCCCACAAAGAATTTTGGGGGCGATTGTTTGCTAGAGTGAACCGTGTGTGATTGATGCAGCAGGTAAAATGGAAGTCATTGCACACGGTTCCAATTTTGGGAACCGTGTGTGATACGTCTCCAACGTATCTATAATTTTTGATTGTTCCATGCTATTATATTATCTGTTTTGGCTGTTAATGGGATTTATTTTACACTTTTATATTATTTGTGGGACTAACCTATTAGCCCAAGGCCCAGTGCAAATTGCTGTTTTTTTGCCTATTTCAGTGTTTCGCAGAAAAGGAATATCAAACGGAGTCCAAAAGGAATGAAACCTTTGGGAGCGTGATTTTTGGAACAAACATGATCGAGAGGACTTGGAGTGGACGTGAAGCAACCAATGAGGAGTCCACGAGGCAGGGGGCGGGCCTACCCCCCTGGGCGCGCCCTCCCCCTCGTGGGCCCCTCGTGGCTCTGTCGACCTTCTTATTCCTCCTATATATGTTCACATACCCCGAAAACATCCAGGAGCAACACGAAACCCTATTTCCACCACCGCAACCTTCTGTACCCAAGAGATCCTATCTTAGGGCCTTTTCCGGAGCTCCGCCAGAGGGGGAATTGATCACGGAGGGCCTCTACATCAACTCCATGGCCCCTCCGATGATGTGTGAGTAGTTTACTTCAGACCTTCGGGTCCATAGCTAGTAGCTAGATGGCTTCTTCTCTCTCTTTGGATCTCAATACAAAGTTCTCCTTGATCTTCTTGGAGATCTATTCGATGTAACTCTTTTTGCGGTATGTTTGTCGAGATCCGACGAATTGTGGGTTTATGATCAAGTCTATCTATGAACAATATTTGATTATTCTATGAAATCTTTTATGCATGATTGGTTATATTTGCAAGTCTCTTCGAATTATCAGTTTGGTTTGGCCTACTAGATTGATCTTTCTTGCAATGGGAGAAGTGCCTAGCTTTGGGTTCAATCTTGCGGTGCTCGATCCCAGTGATAGAAAGGGAAACGACACATATTGTATTGTTGCCATCGAGGATAAAAATATGGGGTTTATATCATATTGCTTGAGCTTATCCCTCTACATCATGTCATCTTACCTAAGGCGTTACTCTGTTCTTATGAACTTAATACTCTAGATGCATGCTGGATAGCGGTCGATGTGTGGAGTAATAGTAGTAGATGCAGGCAGGAATCGGTCTACTTGTCGCGGAAGTGATGCCTACATACATGATCATGCCTAGATATTCTCGTAATTATTCGCTTTTCTATCAATTGCTCGACAGTAATTCGTTCACCCACCGTCATATTTTTGCTATCTTGAGAGAAGCCACTAGTGAAACCTATGCCCCCGGGTCTATTCTCCATCATATAAATTTCCAATCTATTTTACTTTGCAATCTTTACTTTTAATCTATATCATAAAAATACCAAAAATATTTATCTTATCATTATTATCTCTATCAGATCTCACTCTCGTAAGTGAGCGTGAAGGGATTGACAACCCCTTTATTGTGTTGGTTGCGAGGTTCTTATTTGTTTGTGTAGGTAGAAGGGACTTGCGTGTGGCCTCCTACTGGATTGATACATTGGTTCTCAAAAACTGATGGAAATACTTACACTACTTTGCTGCATCACCCTTTCCTCTTCAAGGGAAAACCAACGCAGTACTCAAGAGGTAGCAAGAAGGATTTCTGGCGCCGTTTCCGGGGAGTCTACGCACAATTCAAGACATACCAAGTACCCATCACAAACTCTTATCCCTCACATTACATTATTTGCCATTTGCCTCTCGTTTTCCTCTCCCCCACTTCACCCTTGCCATTTTATTCACCCTTTTTTCTGTTCGCCTTCTTTCCGCATGTATCTTTGTTTGTGTTTCCATGTGCCTTCTATTTGCTTGCATCTTTGCTTGCTAAAAATCTATTGATATGGATCCACTTAAAGTGTTCTACTTGGATCATCTTCGATCCTTATGCGCTCGTGGTGAAACCCTAACTAGCCTAGTTGATGGGAAATCTCTAGATGAGTATGCTCATTTTGTGCGTCACCGTTTGTCTGAAAAAGGGAAACTCTTATGTGATCAAATAAACAGATTGCTGTGTTATGCTTGGACTCTTTGTGAAATTTGTGATTTTACTGGTTGCTCTGAGGACCCTAAAAAACACCTCCCCTACCTATGTGAGTTTAATGATAATGAAATCTTATCTTCTTATGCAAAGGGTGTTTATAGTTACTATGATACCGAACAAATTGAAGAATTTGTTGCTTTTAAGGGTGCTTATGAAGTTGCTTCTTTGATTGAAAAGTATGATATTACTCTCTACGAATCTGAAAATTTTGACATACTTAAATATTGCTATTTAAAACTATGCTCATAATGTCTATGTCAAAGAATATATGGAAAGAATGACCGTTGCTTCGGAAGAAAATAATGATATGCATGAATCTATAGATAATTATGATTCCAATGATTTGATTGAAATATCCCTTGATGAACATGATGCTTGCTATTCTTGTGGCCATGATTCCAATATTTATGAAGATGAGTCTGCTATAGTTCCTTATGTTAAACATGAGATCGTTGCTATTGCACCCATACTTGATAGCTCCTTCGATGAAAAGCATGATTGCAATGATGTTATTATAAATTCTCTTACTGTCAATTGTGTTAATTATATTCAAAACCTCAAGCTTGGGGATGCTAGTTTTGCTATGTCCACTACTTGTTGCAATGATCATGATTGGGGTGGTTCTTCTTTTGACCTTGAAAATTTATTGAAGTCCCATGATGAATATGAGGTTGATTATTAACTTCCTGATCTCAGTGTTATTGGGCACATAAACACAGTCCTCAAACCATAAGGTGTCGTGCTCATCCATTCCCACCCACCACCCACCCACCCGCCGCCACCCTAACCCTAGCACCACCCACCGCCGGCGATCTCCAACTCTAGCCGTGAGATTGCCTTTCTGCTCACACCATCCTCTCCGGCGCCCCTCGCCCTCCACGTTGGTGGCCTTCTCCATGGCTGTCCACGCATCGATCTCCCTGGGGTTGGATTTTTCTCCTGGGATGGGTTTTGCACAGGAGATCAGGCGCACCCTTCGGATGAATCTGGCCACTTCACTATGGTGGTTTCGTTTGCACGTCACTCTTTCCGGTTATCTGAGGAGAATGTGGGTCTTGCTTTGGAATCGGCGATCGGAGGTTATTGTTCTCATCTCAAGGTATCGCTCCTTAGTGATCGTGTGTTTTCTTTCAATGTTTCATGCAAGGAGGTGGGGTTTTTCATTCTTCATCAGCGTAGCTTTGTCTGCACCCATTTTAAATGCTTTTTCCATCTTTGGGGCCATGGTGGTCCGGATTGGGAGAAGGAGTTCAAGTTGTGGCAGTCTGAGTGTCAACAAGAATGGATCCTGGTTAGTCCTTCTAAGAGCAGGGTACGTTTAGGCCTCCAAGCCTTGCGTCAGATTCCTAGTATATCTGCGTTACGGATGCATGGATCTAAACCTGCCTCTAAGAAGAAGCTGAGCTTTGCTGCATTTCTCAATTACCCTGCTCGCAAGGGTTATAGTTTTGCACCATCTGCTGTGGATGTTTTAACAGTTCGTGAGGCTAGGTATCATGTTAGTCCTTCTCAGGCTTTGGGAGACTCTACCCCCAGCTTGTCTTCGTCAGTTTCTCTGGTGACTTCTCCGGTGTCTCCACCGGTCGCAGCGCCGATTTCTCCGATCTCCTCGCCGCCGATCCAGTTTGGATCGCTGCCTTCAACGGAAAGTCCTCCTTTCTTGGGCGGCAAGCGCAGATTCACTGGGGTTTGTTTTGATTCGGGGGATCCCAAGCCCACGATTATTTTGGATAGCCCGCAGCCGGCCCAGCCCACTCTGGATGTCTTGGGCCGTTTCTCTTCGGTCTCTCTAGGCTCCCTTGACACCCCAATTGATATCTCTGACGATGAGTTGCTGGATAATTCTTCACCAATTCCTTCTCCAAGTAAAATTATCGAGCAAGTTCAAAGTTTTGAAGAGATGATTGAGGAGATGGCAGCCAAATATTGGGATTGTCAGAATTGCCTTGGTATGAAACATCGGACCGATACGTGCACCAACAGGATTTGGTGCAGGCTGTGTTTTCGTTTTGGCCATAAAAAGAAAAACTGCCCTGGTAATAATGACTTGTTGGACGTCTGGGTGCCTAAAGTCCCATCACCAGGTTTCGAGCCTTGCGCCACCTCAGAATCCTTGCCCGCCTCTTCGGGTTCCCTGCCTTCTCCCCCTGCTAGTCCAACTACACCAAGAAAACCCCAACCGCCACCGCCGCCTGAGCTTGCTCCCTCACCATTGCCATCGACCTCCGCTGATATGGCAGTCTTTGCTATCGATCCTCGTCGCTTCCTGCCGGCGGGACATGACATTGTAGACGGTGGAGAGGACCGCCTTCCGAGGACATACTACTCGCCCTCCCAAGCTCCACCACGGCTGCATGAGGAGTTCATGGTGGCCATTGTCGAGCCTTTGCCTCCGCTGAACTTGGTGGCTGTGAGGCGGGAGCAAGTGCTGAACTTCCTCACCGTCAATCATCAGGTTATTGTTCGATCTGCTCAAACTTGGTTTCAAGGGGTTGGTTTGTTTGAGATGGAGAACCCTATAGTCAGATCTTCCTACACTCAACATCCACCGTTTGTCTTGGGAGTAGATGATGATGGAGAGGAGTTTTTTGTTAGATTTATCCCGCACAATCAAGGAGAAGGATTTAGGGCCCTTCATGGTCATAGAACAGGCTGGCTTATGTTCATTGGTGTGCCTTTGGATTATCGCAATACCAAATATCTCTCTGAGGTTACTGGCACCTTCGGTCAATTTCATTACTGGGAGCACACTGATCGTCGCAAGGTCCGATCTTTAGTTTATGCCTCTTTCCCTGAAGATATCTTGGTTCCTCGGAGTGTGGTTTTTCGTGAGTTTGCAAATTGGGGTGGTACAATTGTTTCTTGGACAGCCGCAGTTTATATCCTCACTGGTGGCCACTTCGCCAATGCTTTGTTGGAGGCTGATGAAGATCCAATGCCACTGGATGGCAATCCGCACCCCATGCCTGGTCAGGTGCCGCCCCAACCTTTTTGGGCTATGCCGCCATATCCGGCCCTTGGATGGAATGCTGTCCCGCCGGGACAGCACCAACAGGCTAACGCTGTTGCTGATAATTGGGGAAACTTTCAGCAGCCACCAGATAATCAGGCTGATGATGGATGGGGGCCTTGGGAAGATGCAGCTGCAAATAATGCTCATGTTGACGAACCTGTGGTTTAGCCTGCTCAGGATCAGCAGTCTATGGTTCTTAATCCTTCTATGGAGTCCTCGGAGTCGTTTGATGCCAACAATGCAGCGGTGGACCAACAGAACCTGGCGATTGTTCCCTACAACCCCAATTTCATCCAGCTTGAGCCTGTGCACTTGGGTATTGTCAGAGTGTTTTATGGCCCAGTTCTGCCTCAGGCTATGCTTTGGGAGAGGACTTTCAGAGATTTACTACCTGAACTGTCAGTCAGATCTTTACCTACAAGTCTGAAGTTTGCCGCCCTTCCTCCTGGCATCTTTCCAACAAGACTCTGGGCTGCTGAAACTAAGAGTTTATTTTCTGTTGCTGTTGGCCTTTGCCCCTCCCCTATGGTTCCACTGTTGGATGATGTTGGCTGCTGGGGGACGGGGGTTTTTGAGCAGGAGGATTTCTCAGTCCATGAGGAGTTAACTTCTGCTCCTGGCAACACCCCTGACCGCACTGTTGCTGCAGATTCTGCTATCAGCTTTCACTTTGGTTTCGCTGGCGACAACATGGAGTTTTCTTCTGTGAGGCCGTCTAGGTTTGGAAAGCGCGGTCGTGGTAAGAAGACCCTCACGGTGATCCAGCCTGATGATGAATTCTCCACCCGACGGATGACATGAAGCTCTGTGAAAAGGACTGGCTTTAAGCCCACTTCTGCTATCCCTGTCAAGCCTACCTCACTGAGAAGGCCTCATTCCAAGTTTGCCACCTCTATCCAAATCAGACCAAGACCTAATTTCTAGGGATCCTCCCCTGTCCAATCCCCGCCGCCACCCACTCAAAATCCCCATCGGGATCTCCCCCTGCCCGAGCCACCCGACCAGTCTCCTTCATCCTCAGGATCCCTCTCGATCCTCTCTCCCAACCAATCTCATCCGGCCAAGCGCCTCCCGCTTGCTCCTCCCTCCATGGCGCCGTCGCAGCCGACGAACCCAGCCACCAGGACCGGCCTCCTCCCTGTCCTTCCTCCTCCTTCCCGTGCTCCCCTCCTCTCTCATTTCCTCTCTCTGTGTGTGTCCAGGAACCCAGGCAGCAGCCATGGTGCCATCCAGCAGGATCTCCGCCTCGCCCGCGACCTCTGCCTGCCCTCCGACTCGATCCGGTGGGTCTCGAGGACCTCGCTGCCTGGATCCGCTTCCTCCGGCCACTTCCAGCGTTGCCGGAGGCTCTGCAGCAGCCGCGCAGGACGCCATCGACCTCCGCTGCTCTCCCTCTGCTTCCTGCGTTGAGGAGCCGCCACGCCAAGTCCCTGTGCCCGCGAACCCTACCTCGTACGCCTCCTGTTCGCCGAGGAGACACCGAACGCAGTCCATGGCCAGCGCACCTCCAGGAGCTCCAAGGTGCTGCCTTCCCGCGGCTCCCGCTGGAACTCCTCGTCGCCCGCGCGACTGCCGGACCCTGCCTGCTCTGCATCCAGCCGACGGCATCAAGGGGATGCCGCTGCATCGACCGCCCCTGCTTCACCTCTGCTTCGAGCACTCGCGTCGCCCTGCCGTCAAGCGCCGCCCCCTCCCGGATCCGTCCATCTGCCGCCCAAGACCTCGCCAGAGTCCCGCGACTCGTCCACACCAAGTTCCCGCTTCAGCCTGGCACTGCTCCTCTGCACGAGAACCAGCGCCTCGTCTCGCTCGCACGCGCGTTGACCGCATCGCCTCTGCGTCGTCCTCAACGGCTGCAGGAACCGAGGGCGTCACCTCAGTCACCGGCTTGCCAAGCTCCTCTCGCCGCCGACGTCTGCCAGCGCGGGCGACCTCGTCCTCCCCACGACCCCTTGACTCGACCTTCTCCTGTTCGTCTGGAGACGACGAGCCCCCGTTCTGCTTAGAGCGTTGACCGCGCCCCGCTGCATCAGCCCACCTCCTCTGTGTTGCCAACTGGGCCGAAGCCCATGGTGAGGCCCCATCGCCTCCTTTGTATTTATTTCATTCTTCTCTATTTGGCCCATGTAGTTTTTTTAGGTTCTGTGAATTTATCCTTTTTCCAGTGTTTTACAGTTTTGCAGAATAAACCCTCATGTTCATGCATTTAATAACTTCAGAACCCTGCATCGGATTAAAATAAGTTATATATGCAAAATGACTAGAATTTCATCTAGTTTCATCATATGCAACTTTTAACCATGTTTAAAATGTTTAAATTGTTGTTTGTTTAAATTTGCTCAAATGCCATGCTAAAATGCTTTATTTCATAACTAAATAACCGTAGCTCCGATTTTAATAAACTTTATATGTTAATGGGGTAGAAAAATGCCTAGTTTAACACGGTGCATTCTTCTTGCATGTTTAACAACTCTAAAATATGGTTTAGGGAAGAACAGTACCAAATCCATAATTTGCATATGAGGATTTTTCGGACTTGTTGCTTGTTGTTCGGGCCTCATTTAAACTTGTCTAGATAGGTAGTTTTCATATGCTTCACCCCTTGCCATGTTTAAGAACATTTAATATTGCTGGGTACCTGAACGAGAGACAACTAAATAAGTCATGCGGTGTTTCTTCAATATGCAACTCGTTGCATATTGAACTCCACTTAACTTGTAGTTTTGTTTGTGCACTTTGCCATGTCATGCCTCATTAAACCGGACATGCATCATACTTGGTTGTGCATCATGCCATGTTTATGTGGTTGTTATTTACTATGTTGTTTGCTTCTTTCCGAGTTGCTTCTCTCGTTAGCTTCAGTTCCGTTCCGGAGTTGTGAGGATTCGTTCGACTACGTCCATTTGCCTTCTTCATGGACTCGTTCTTCTTCCTTGCGGGATCTCAGGAAAGATGACCATACCATCGAAATCACTTCTATCTTTGTTTGCTAGTTGATCGTTCTATCGCTATGCCGTGCTACCTACCACTTGTTATATCATGCCTCCCATATTGCCATGTCAAGCCTCTAACCCACCTTTCCTAGCAAACCGTTGTTTGGCTATGTTACCGCTTTTGCTCAACCCCTCTTATAGCGTTGCTAGTTGGAGGTGAAGATGAAGCTGGTTCCATGTTGGAACATGATGATGTTGGGATATCACAATATACCTTACTTAATTAATGCATCTCTATAGTTGGTAAAGGGTGGAAGGCTCGGCCTTATGCCTGGTGTTTTGTTCCACTCTTGCCACCCTAGTTTCCGTCATACCGGTGTCATGTTCCTTGATTTTGTGTTCCTTACGCGGTTGGGTGTTATGGGTACCCCTTGACAGTTCGCTTTGAATAAAACTCCTCCAGCAAGGCCCAACCTTGGTTTTACATTTGCCTAAAAACATATACCTTTCCCTTGGGAGTAATTAACCCGAGGGTCATCTTTATTTTATCCCCCGGGCCAGTGCTTCTCTAAGTGTTGGTCCAAACTGGGCGATGTTCGGCGCCCCCTGGGCAACCAGGGTCTATGCCAACCTGACGTCTTGCCCATCCGGTGTGCCCTGAGAACGAGATATGTGCAGCTCCTATCGGGATTTGTTGGCACATTCCAGCGGCTTTGCTGGTCTTGTTTTACCATTGTCGAAATGTCTTGTAACCGGGATTCCGAGACTGATCGGGTCTTCCTGGGAGAAGGAATATCCTTCGTTGACCGTGAGAGCTTGTGATGGGCTAAGTTGGGACACCCCTGCAGGGTATAAACTTTCGAGAGCCATGCCCGCGGTTATGTAGCAGATGGGAATTTTTTAATATCCGGTTGTAGAGAACTTGACACTTAACTTAATTAAAATGCATCAACCGCGTGTGTAGCCGTGATGGTCTCTTTCCCGCGGAGTCTGGGAAGTGAACATGGTTTTGGCGTTATGTTTGTGCGCAAATAGTTTCGGGATCACTTCTTGATCACTTCTAGTTCACGACCGTTGCGTTGCTTCTCTTCTCGCTCTTATTTGCGTAAGTTAGCCACCATATATGCTTAGTGCTTGCTGCAGCTCTACCTCACTACCCTTTCCTACCCATAAGCTTAAATAGTCTTGATCTCGCCGGTGTGAGATTGCTGAGTCCTCGTGACTCACAGATACTTCCAAACAGTTGCAGGTGCCGTTGATACCAGTGCAGGTGACGCAACCGAGCTCAAGTGGGAGCCCGATGAAGATCTTGCTCATTGTTATTGTGTCTTTTCCGGTTGATCAGTAGTGGAGCCCAGTTGGGACGATCGGGGATCTAGCATTTGGGGTTGTCTTCTTTTATTTTGGTTTCGTAGTCGGACCTTGATTGTATTCTGGATGATGTATGTTTAATTTGTATTTGTGTGAAGTGGCAATTGTAATCCAACTCTTTATCCCTTTCTTAGTCAGTACATGGGATTGTGTGAAGATTACCCCTCTTGCGACAAACCTACCATGCGGCTATGCCTCTAAGTCGTGCCTCGACACGTGGGAGATATAGCCGCATTGTGGGTGTTACAACCTCGGTTGGGGGGGGGGAGGGGGCATGCATTTATAGCTTAGGATTCCCTACGTGTCGACACGAGAGGGGGGTGCTGCTAGCTACTTTGCACTTTGCTAGGTGAACCTCGGTCGGGGGGCATGCATTCATAGCTTAGGATTCCCTTCGTGCCGACATGGGGGAGGGGTGGCTGCTAGCTACTTTGCACTTTGCTAGGGTGAACCTCGGTTGGGGGGCATGCATTCATAGCTTAGGGTTCCCTTCGTGCCGACACGAGGGAGGGGGCTTCTAGCTACTTCGCACTTTGCTAGGTGAACCTCGGTTGGGGGGCATGCATTCATAGCTTAGGAATCCCTTCGTGCCGACATGAGGGGGGGGGGCTGCTAGCTACTTTGCACTTTACTAGGTGAACCTCGGTTGGGGGGGCCATGCATTCATAGCTTAGGATTCCCTTCGTGCCGACACGAGGGAGGGGGCCTGCTAGCTACTTCGCACTTTGCTAGGGTGAACCTTGGTTGGGGGGCATGCATTCATAGCTTAGGATTCCCTTCGTGCCGACATGAGGGAGGGGGTGCTACGTCTTGAGCTTGCGTTGGTTTTCCCCGAAGAGGAAGGGATGATGCAGCAGAGTAGCGTAAGTATTTCCCTCAGTTTTTGAGAACCAAGGTATCAATCCAGTAGGAGGCCATGCTCAAGTCCCTCGTACCTGCACAAAACGATAGCTACTCGCAACCAATGCGATTAGGGGTTGTCAATCCCTTCATGGTCACTTACGAGAGTGAGATCTGATAGATATAATATTTTTGGAATTTTTGGTATAAAGATGCAAAGTAAAAAGTAAAAGCAAAGTAAAAAAGCAAAGCAAGATTAAAGTGATGGAGATTGATACGATGAGAATAGACCCGGGGGCCATAGGTTTCACTAGTGGCTTCTCTCAAGAGCATAAGTATTCTACGATGGGTGAACAAATTACTGTTGAGCAATTGACAGAATTGAGCATAGTTATGAGAATATCTAGGCATGATCATGTATATAGGCATCACGCCCGTGACAAGTAGATCGAAACGATTCTGCATCTACTACTATTACTCCACTCATCGACCGCTATCCAGCATGCATCTAGAGTATTAAGTTAAAAACAGAGTAACGCCTTAAGCAAGGTGACATGATGTAGAGAGATAAATTCATGCAATATGAAATAGACCCCATCTTGTTATCCTCGATGGCAACGATGCAATATGTGCCTTGCTGCCCCTTCTCTCACTGGGAAAGGACACCGCAAGATCGAACCCAAAGCTAAGCACTTCTCCCATGGCAAGAACGACCAATCTAGTTGGCCAAACCAAACGGATAATTCGAAGAGACTTGCAAAGATAACAATCATACATAAAAGAATTCAGAGAAGATTCAAATATTATTCATAGATAGACTTGATCATAAACCCACAATTCATCGGTCTCAACAAACACATCGCAAAAAGAAGATTACATCGAATAGATCTCCACAAGAGAGGGGGAGAACTTTGTATTGAGATCCAAAAAGAGAGAAGAAGCCATCTAGCTACTAACTATGGACCCGAAGGTCTGAGGTAAACTACTCACACTTCATCGGAGAGGCTATGATGATGTAGAAGCCCTCCGTGATGACGACCCTCTTCCGGCGGAGCTCCGGAACTGGCCCCAAGATGGGATCTCGTGGATACAGAAAGTTGCGGCGGTGGAATTAGGTTTTTGGCTCCTGTTCTGATCGTTTGGGGGTACGTGTGTATAAATAGGAGGAAGAAGTACGTCGGTGGAGCACCAAGGGGCCCACGAGGCAGGGGGCGCGCCCCCCACCCTCGTGACCTCCTCTTTGACTCCTTGGAGTAGGGTCCAAGTCTCCTGGATCACGTTTGGTGAGAAAATCACGTTCCCGAAGATTTTATTCCGTTTGGACTCTGTTTGATATTCCGTTTCTTCGAAACACTGAAATAGGCAAAAAACAACAATTCTGGGCTGGGCCTCCGGTTAATAGGTTAGTCCCAAAAATAATATAAAAGTGGAAAATAAAGCCCAATATAGTCCAAAACAGTAGATAATATAGCATGGAGCAATCAAAAATTATAGATACGTTGGAGACATATCAGGGGGCTGCTAGCTACTTCGCACTTTGCTAGGGTGAACCTCGGTTGGGGGGGGCATGCATTCATAGCTTAGGATTCCCTTCGTACCGACACGAGGGAGGGGGCTACTAGCTGCTTCGCACTTTGCTAGGTGAATGAACCTCGGTTGGGGGATGCATTCATAGCTTAGGATTCCCTTCGCGCCGACACAAGGGAGGGGGCTGCTAGCTACTCCACACTTTGCTAGGGTGAACCTCGGTTGGGGGGAGGGGGCATACATTCATAGCTTAGGATTCCCTTCGTGCCGACACGAGGGGGGTGGGGGCAAGCAATACAGTGCGCTTTGCGAGAGAGGTGCCACATTGAAGTTGCATTTGGTATTTGAAAATCAAACCACCCTTTTGATACATAAATTTGGTCCACATGCAAGTGTGTTCGTGTTCTGACCCTCTCCCATGTCATTTTTCGCCAAATTTATGAACATTAGATAATTCAGATGACGCAACAGACAAGGTTCACTCAAACTAACCGTGTGCCACGCTGGTGCACCTGTCACGCACACATCCGCACAGTACATTAGGCTCCACAAGGCTTCCCCTCTCAAAAATATCTGCCTGCCTCGAGGGTTTTTCTATTTCATAACACACGGTTGTTATCTCCGGACCGTGTGCGATGTTTCTTGTTCCCAATCCCGCCTGCATCCCTAGAAAATATCTGCCCACCTCGAGGGTTTTTCTGTTTCATAACACATGGTTGTTATCTCCGGACCGTGTGCGATGCACTATCATCAAAATTTTCAATAGCCCCGCATTTCAATCCCGCGTTTGACTCCCGCGTAGTAAAATTTTCAGTACCCGCGTCATTTCCTCAAACACCCTGCGCCCCCTCCACACACGCACACACACACACCAAAACCTCCTCGGGTGTGCGCGCGCGCGCGCACACACACACACACCCTCCCTCGCTCGAAAACCTAGCAAGGTCCCCGCCGCCGCCGCCGCAAGGCCTCCATTGTCAACATCTGCCAGTTTGCCCGTGCAGCTTACCCACCAATCTCCATACCCAGGCCGCCCTGAGTTTCTTAGAAGATGCCTTCCAAACTCCCCCTTTCCCACAGATCCCCATCCCCATCTCCATCCCCCACTCTAGAGCGTCGCAGCCTAAGCTCGGCTACGCTTCCCATGGAGTTCGAGGAGCGACTGGCCTCAAAAGAGGTGTATAGCGGCCTCTTCGCCCGACGTCGCCGAGGTAGCTGACGACCATTACTGGCAGCAGGCACTCAAGCAGTGGGCTAGAGTATGCGAGAATGTCTCATCCGTCGGCTACGACATCGAGGTCATCGACAGCAACGGCCTGAGGCGGGCTATGTCATAGGTTAAGTGGCCCACCCCCAACCCCTCGGGTTCAACCGCTGTCGATCTCATCCATGGCCCCGCCGCTGATCTCCTCTCGCTCGCTGTCAACAATTTTCCATTCTACATCGCCATCGAGCCCCTTTTGTCATTTCTAAAGGACACATTCTGCGACGCTGGCTTGGGATCAATAGCTTCCAAGTTAGACCTCATCGACGGTGACCACGAGGAGGGCACCCTCTCTGGCTCTTCCAAGGGGAAAGAGCTTATCTGCTCTTCCAAGGGGAAAGCGCCCATCTGCGACATCATGGAGGGAACCCTAAAACCCTGCTCTTCCAAGGGGAAGGAGCTCATCTGCGACAACATGGAGCGCATCCAGGGTCCATGCTCTTTCCACGGGAACGAGCCCATCTGTGAAAAGTGAGGAAACCCATGATTTGTTTTGCCGTGCCTCTTCACATGGGGAAACCCATGATTTTTTTGGTCGAGTCCCTTTTGCAGTGTAGTGAGAATATGTCCAATTTTAATTGCTATATCTGGTTGTTTGCAGTATGCCTTGTTTATTTCAGTTGTTCACAATGTTATGCTCTATATGTGCAATTATTTACTGTGCGGTACATTTCATCAATTCAGTTTTAAACATACCGATAGGAATGCATATATTTGCTTGCTGTTAAGCCTGTTGTAGCTAGCATATGCCTCTTCTAAAGTTTTTTGATTGTTCGGTTGTTTGTAGTTAGCATATGTCCAGTTTCAAATGTTATCTTTGGTTGTTCATAGTATGCCTTGTTTATTCCAGTTATTCACAACGTGCTGTTCTATATGTGCAATATGAACTGTTGTGCTTAACATGCTTCTCGATGTACCTACACAGGAAATTTTTGGGAATGACTGTTGTTTTCCATCAAGGTTAGTTTCACCCCATGGCTTATATCTGCTCACTGTTCAGGATATCGGTAGCTAGCACCATATAGGCCGGCGGCCGATAATGGACTAATCAGTGAATCGGACGTTTAACTGAATATAGCTGCAACCCATTTATCGTTAGGTTAACTAGGGCCATATGTAATATATCTGAGGCTACATAGAAACATGCACTGTACTTAATGTCTAAATATGCAATCCTAGGCTACATAGCAACAAGGAAGAGTGTTACATTAATGTTCTAATGATGTCTAGATATACGTAGAAGAGCAGCAACAGCAATAACAACAACAACAACACAACCCTATTTGGATACTCAACTTAGCTAGAGTTTAGAGTTAGTTTCTAGCTCATTACTAACCCTGAACTAACTCCATCGAAAGAGTTGTTTGGATGGCAGGGTTAGATTGACAATAAATGCACTAGGAGAACTAGTTCCAATTAGCACCTCTTGGGTTGGATAGTTTTTTTGGGTGGGTTATAGATGCAACTAGCTCAAACTAGCCCTCATGTTTAGATATACTTTAGGGCTATTTGAGCCTGAACTAGCTCAAACTAACTGTAACACCTGGATACAATAGTAGTTAATCAGCCGATAATTTGTAATAATGCACTAAACTCCTTCCGCCCATAATATAATATGTAATTCATCTAATATGTGAGTATATTGGATGTTATAAGATACTCCCTCCGCTCCTAAATATTTTTCTTTTTAGAGATTTCAAATGGACTACCACATACAGATGTATATAGACATATTATAAAGGAGTGTTGTGCTACATCATTGTGTAATTGCTGTTTAGCTTCTAATATTAACTTGGTGCTTTTAGGTACATATGTCATTGGTGAATATCTGCGCTTCAACCCTTTCTGCGTATAGGGCAATGAGATATCGATGAACCAACATCAAGTGAGGAAGCTGATAAAGATTGTTAGTAAAATGGGTCCAAAGATGACAATTAAACTATTTCTTTACACTTTATCAAAGATAATAGCGAATTGCAGGATGGTAAGTAAGAACTCTGCAGCCTTCTTTTTACTGCCCATAATGAGTTGTGTTAGATGACAATGTCTGAATCTTTTTCCTTTATAGTGGTTGCCAAAGCAGTTTACTCAAGATTACCTCTCAAACTACATGATTGGTGGGCATGCAAAGGATAAAGTATTTCTACCAGAACACAGTGATTATCTAGATGTTTTCATGAAGACCGTGAAGGATGGGCGATCGGTCATCACAAGGGGTTGGACTAGAGTCGTGTGTGCCTTCTGCATGGAGGAGGGCACAATATGGGCATTCCGCTTCACCTTGTTTAGCAACCAGAATATATTTCGCCTCTTTCTTTACCGTCTTTAATAGTACAAGTATACAACTGTGGTTCATCATTCTTTATTTGGTTCTTATGTAATTCTTGAACATATGTACCTATGAATCGAATAATGCATTGGTTGTTTGAACCTGATGGATATGAATAAAGCTGTAGCATACATTAAAATTCAAATTCAAATCCAAATCCGGTACAATTTGGAAAAGCAGCAATCAAATTAGGGTGAAATTACGCTCTCCAGGTTGCTGCGGCACACATGGTTGGTAAAACACAAACGTTTGCGATATGCACCATAATCCGAGATGGTTCACAGAGAGGAAACATGTGCAAGCATGCACATAGTTGTCGTTTGCAAACCGTGTGCGATGTCAGACAATATCACAAACGGTGCGGGCAAACTAAACATTTGTGTTAGTTGCCTTATCGTACATGATTCGCAACCATGAACTATTTCTGATGAAGTATACATCGTAAACGTTGCACCACAGGATAACGTGTGCGATAATTGTCGTGTACGACGATGTTACAATGGTCTGACGTTTTGTAATCCTGTCCGACACTCGTACGACGATTAGCTAATCTTAACGGTGAACCGTTTGTGATGGGCCGCGCATCATACATGTTCTATAATAGTGAGCCGTTTGTGATGGACCGCGCATCGTAAACGTAGCACCACAGAATACCAACTGCGATGGCAATGCGAGCAGAAACGAGTAGGAGTACTGTAGGGGCCCTATCCCCGACGGTTTCTTGGTCGTGTGGGAAGGACCCCCCTATCGCCCACACTCACTGGGCGACGGTTCCAAATGCCGTCGTGGAAAGGGGTTAAAACCATTTGTTTAGGACCGACGCGCACCAGTGAACCGTGAAGGGATTGACAACCCCTTTATCGCATTGGGTGCAAGTTGTTTGATTGTTTGTGCGGGTGTTCGGTGACTTGTGCATTGTCTCCTACTAGATTGATACCTTGGTTCTCAAACTAAGGGAAATACTTATCTCCACTTTGCTGCATCACCCTTTCCTCTTTAAGGGAAAACCAACGCAAGCTCAAGAAGTAGCTGGAAGAATTTCTGGCGCCGTTGCTGGGGAGATCTACGCCAAGTCAAGCCATACCAAGTACCCATCATAAACTCTCATCTCTTGCATTACATTATTCGCCGTTCACCTCTTGTTTTTCTCTCCCCCACTTCTAAAACAATTTTCGAAAAGATTTGCCTTTTTATTTTCCCTTCTTTCCTTATGTCTTTTTGGTCGTTTGCTATCTTTGCTTGTGATGCCATGTGCCTTCTATTTGCTTGCTAAAAATCTATTGATATTGATCCACTTAAAGTTTTCTACTTGGATCATCTTTGGTCCATATGTGCTCGTGCTGAAACCCAAACTAGTTTAGTTGAGGGAAAATCTTTAGATGAGCATGCTCATTTTGTGCATCATCATTTGTGTGAAAAAGGAAAGCTCTTATGGAATCAAATAAATTGTTTGATATGCTATGCTTGTAATCTCTATGAAATTTGTGATTTTACTTGTTGCTCCAAAAACCCTAAAAAACACCTTCCCTACCTATGTGAGTTTAATGATAATGAAATCTTATCTTCTTATGAAAAGGGTGTTTATAGTTACTATGATATCGAACAAATTGAAGAATTTGTTGCTTTTAAGGGTGGTTATGAAGTTGCTTCTTTGATTGAAAAATATGCTCACAATGCCTATGTCAAAGATTTTATTGAGAGAATGACCGTTGCTTTGGAAGAAAATAATGATATGCATGAATCTATAGATAGTTATGATTCCGATGGTTTGATTGATATATCCCTTGACGAACATGATGCTTGCTATTCTTGTGGCCATGATGCCAATATTTATGGGGATGAATTTGCTATAGTTCCTTACATTAAACATGAGATTATTGCTATTGCACCCATACTTGATAGTTCCTTCAATAAAAAGCATGATTGCAATGATTTTATTCTAAATTCTATTAATGTCAATTGTGCTAATGATATGCAAAACCCTAAGCTTTGTGATGCTAATTTTGCTATGTCTACTACTTGTTGCAATGATCATGATTGGGGTGATTTTTCTTATGATCTTGAAAATTTATTTAAGCCCCATGAAGAATATGAGATTGATAATAATGTTTGCAATAATATTGAAGTGGGTTTGGAAGAGTGTCAACTTTAGATCCAACATATTTGGATAATGTTGAATCTTATGAAGTTTTTGATAAAAGTGGGTTTGGAGAGGTCATGACTTTAGTTAATGATATACCACTATTTTGGGAGAGTGTCAACTTTGCATGCATGTGGATCATGTAGAGAAAATTTTATGTGATAGCTATATTGTTGAATTTGAATATGATCCCACATGTAATTATTATGAGGGAGGAAAATATGGTTGTAGAAATTTTCATGTTACTAAATTACCTCTGATTATGTTGAGATTGCTATTGTTTCTTTCTTGTTCCTTGCATATGATAGTTTTTTATTGTCTTGATAATTTGTTTGCCTTGTGCCTATGCATACGAAGTATGTTAGACTTACATGTGTTTTTCACATGCTATATGATGCTCTTGTCATGTTTCAGTTGGTATCTTTCATGTGAGCAACATTACAATTATCGATGCCTAGCTTATTGGCTTTAAAGAAAAGGCTTGTTGGGAGAAAACCCAATATTTTCAGGTCCAATTTTGCATTAATATTTTATCTAGCCTCTGGTTAGATGTCATTTTGTGTTTTAATTAGTTTTCGTGCCAAGTAAGACCTTTGGGATAGCTTACGGTGATATTTTATTTTATCTTGCTGGAAAACAGAAACTTTTGCACCCAGGAAATTAATTTTAATTTTTAACAGAAGCATGATAAAATACTGACTCTTTCTGCAGAAGATTAACACACAAATTTCTTAGGTTTTCCTATTTTTTCAGAATTTTTGGAGTTACATAAGTGTTCGAGAGTTACATATTGCTACAGATTGTTCTGTTTTGACAGATTCTGTTTTCTATGTGTTGTTTGCTTATTTTGATGAATCTATGGGTAGTATCGGGGGTATGAACCATGGAAAAGTTGGAATACAGTACATATTACACCAATATTAATAAATAATGAGTTCACAACAGTACCAAAAGTGGTGATTTATTTTCTTATACTAATGGAGCTTATGAGATTTTCTGTTGAGTTTTGTGTTGTGAAGTTTTCAAGTTTTGAGTAAGGATTTGATGGACTGTGGAATAAGGAGTGGCAAGAGCCTAAGCTTGGCGATGCCCAAGGCACCCCAAGGTAATATTCAAGGACAACCAAGAGCCTAAGCTTGGGGATGCCCCGGAAGGCATCCCCTCTTTCGTCTTCGTCTATCGGTAACTTTACTTGAGGCTATATTTTTATTCACCACATGATATGTGTTTTGCTTGGAGCGTCTTGTATGATTTGAGTCTTTGCTTTTTATTTTGCCACAATCATCCTTGCTGTACACACCTTTTGATAGAGATACGCATGAATCGTGATTTATTAGACTACTCTATGTGCTTCACTTATATCTTTTGAGCTAGGCAAATTTGCTCTAGTGCTTCACTTATATCTTTTTGGAGCACGACGATGGTTTTGTTTTATAGAAATTGATGAACTCTCATGCTTCACTTATATTATTTTGAGAGTCCATAAACAGCATGGTAATTTTCTTTGGTTATAAATTTACTCCTAATATGATAGGCATCCAAGAGGGACATAATAAAAACTTTCATATGAAGTGCATTGAATACTATGAGAAGTTTGATTCCTTATGATTGTTTTGAGATATGAAGATGGTGATATTAGAGTCATGCTAGTGAGTATTTGTGAATTTGAGAAATACTTGTGTTGAGGTTTGTGAGTCCCGTAGCATGCACGTATGGTGAACCGTGATAACCCACAAGTATAGGGGATGACAATAGTTTTCGAGGGTAGAGTATTCAACCCAAATTTATATATTTGACACAAGGGGAGCCAAAGAATATTTGCAGGTATTAGCATCTGAGTTGTCAATTCAACCACACCTGGACATTAATTATCTGCAGCAACATGATCAGTAGCAAAGTAGTATGATAGTTTTGATAATAGTAGCAGCAGCAACGGTAACGGTAACAGTGATAGCAGTAGTAACGTACCAAGAACAATATAGGATAAATTCGTAGGCATTGGATCGGTGACTTGTTCGATGATATTCATCATGAGAAAGTTAACCTAGGGCGATACGCACTAGCTCCAGTCCATCAATATAATGTAGGCATGTATTCCGTAAATAGTCATACGTGCTTATGGAAAGAACTTGCATGACATCTTTTGTCCTACCCTCCTGTGGCAGCAGGGTCCTATTGGAAACTAAGGGATATTAAGGCCTCCATTTAATAGAGAACCGGAACAAAGCATTAACAGACGGTGAATACATGAACTCCTCAAACAACGATCATCACCGGGAGTGATCCCGACTATTGTCACTCCGGGGTTGCCGGATCATAACACGTAGTATGTGACTATAACTCGCAAGATCGGATCTAGAACATGGATATAATGGTGATAACATAAATGGTTCAGATCTGAAATCATGGCACCCGGGCCCAAAGTGACAAGCACTAAGCATGTCAAAGTCATAGCAACATCAATCTTAGATCATAGTGGATACTAGGGATAAAGCCCTAACAAAACTAACTCGATTACATGATGAATCTCATCTAACCCCTCACGGAGAAGTGAGCCTACAAAGGAATTACTCACTCCCGGTGGGGAGCATCATGAAATTGGCGATGGAGAAGGGTTGGTGATGACGAAGAACGAAGACCCCCCTCTCCGGAGCCCCAAACAGACTCTAGATCTGGCCTCTCGATGAAGAACATGAGGTGACGGCGGCTCCGTCTCGTGGATCGCGATAATTCTTTCTCCCTGATTTTTCTTGGAAAAATAGGATTTTTTATAGCGTCGGTTTCAGGGTGTGCGGGGCCACCAGGTGGGGACAAACCCACCTGGGCGCGCTAGGAGAGGGGGCGTGCCCTGGTGGGTTGTGCCCACCCATGTGCCCCTCTCCGGTAGGTCTTGGCTCCATTCCGAGAACTTTTATTTCTGCACATAACAACACCATGGTAGTTCTGCTGAAAACAGCGTCAGTCCAGGGTTAGTTTCATTCAAATCATGCAAATTAGAGTCCAAAACAAGAGGAAAATCGTTAGGAAAAGTAGATACGTTGGAGGCGTATCAACTCCCCCAAGCTTAAACCTTTGCTTGTCCTCAAGCAATTCAGTTGATAAACTGAAAGTGAAAAAGAAAAACTTTTACGAACTCTTTTGCTCTTGTTTGCATAAATAAGCTTAAACAACACCCAGGTTTTCAGCCAACATTATAACTAACCATGCCGATAATAACTCTTACATATTATATTAATTCATATCAATGACATAATCAGCTAGAGAGTAATAATAAGATATCTGAAACGGCAACACGTTGTCAAAACAACCATGATATAATATGGCAATAGTGGTATCTCGCTAGCCCTTTCTGAGACCGCAAAATATAAATGCAGAGCACCTCCAAAGTCCAAGTAGCGACTAAACATTGTAATTCATGGTAGAAAAGATCCAGTCATGATGCACCCAACATTAGCTACACACAATGCATAAATCATGACAGCAGTGCTCTTAGGTTCTAGCGCTTATTTTAGAAGGTAATGACACAACATAAAAGTAAATAGATAGTCCCTTCATAGAGGGAAGCAGTGATTTGCAGAGGTGTCAGAGCTCAAGTTTTTTTTAAAACAGAGGTAAGTGAAATTTTGAAACATGCACCCTTCTCATTTACTTCATGACTATCAGTTATCAATATCTTCCATGCTAAGCATGCTAGTGGCGGTTCCCAAGCGATAAAAGTAAAGGTTTTGACTCCATTGGAAGTTTTTGTTTGATTATTTGTGAGCTTTTTCTGTTTGCATTTTGGGACTGGGTGAGGGACAATAAAGCAGGACATACCAGATCGATCTACGCATTGCGAGGACGTGCCTCGACATGCGACGACGGCCACCTATTCGGACGTGACAAACCTAGTCATGCGCGGGCTGAAAGCCGCAAATGGACTCCATCAGAGCTACGTCGCGATACGACCCGATATAGAGGCGTCGCACACCCTCATTGCTTCACCAACAAAGTCATGGAACATGAATTCCCGGAAGGGTTCAAACCCGTGAATATAGAATCATACGATGGAACCACAGACCCCGCGGTATGGATCGAAGACTTCATTCTCCATATTCATATGGCCCACGACGACGACCTTCATGCCATTAAATACCTCCACCTAAAACTCAAAGGACCAGCCCGGCACTAGTTGAACAGCCTTCCTGAAAATTCCATCGGCAGCTGGGAGGACTTGGAAGAAGCCTTCCTTGATAACTTCCAAGGTACATATGTTCGACCTCTGGATGCTGATGACTTAAGCCATATAGTTCAACAACCCGGAGAATCCGCCAGGAAATTCTGGACTAGCAGCCTTTAAGCACATCATCCGCGATGAATGGCTCGTCCGCCACCTCGGCCAAGAGAAACCAAAGTCCATGGCGGCCCTCACGGCACTCATGACCCGCTTTTGTGCGGGTGAGGATAGTTGGCTGGACCATATTAAGAACAATGCAAACAACGTCAGCACCCCTGAAGCTAAAACTAGCAACGACAAGTCTCGACGCAATAGATACAAGCGTTGAGACAAGAATGACAACACCGAGGATATGGCGGTCAATGCCGGATTCAGTGGCTCTAAGTCCGGTCAGCGGAAGAAGCCGTTCAAAAGGAACAATTCAGGCCCATCTAGCTTGGAACGCATACTTGATCGTCCATGCCAGATTCATGGCACCCCAGACAAACCACCCAATCATACCAATAGAGATTGTTGGGTTTTTAAACAGGCCGACAAGTTAAATACCGAAAACAAGGATAAGGGATCACAAAGCAAAGACGACGATGAGGAGCCCCGGCCGCCGAACACAGGGGGACAGAAGAAGTTTCCCCCTCAGGTCAAAACGGTGAACATGATATACGCTACTCACATCCCCAAGAGGGAGCGCAAGCGCACGCTCAGGGACGTCTACGCGATAGAGCCAGTCGCACCAAAATTTAATCCATGGTCGTCATGCCCGATCACTTTTGATCGTCGGGATCATCCGACCAGTATCCGTCACGGCGGTTCAACCGGACTGGTCCTGGACCCAACAATTGATGGGTTCCACCTGACATGAGTCCTCATGGACGGTGGCAGCAACCTCAACTTGCTCTATCAGGATACAATGTGCAAAATGGGCATTAACCCATCACGGATCAAGCCCACAAAGACTACCTTTAAAGGAGTCATACCGGGCGTAGAGGCCCGCTGTACAGGCTCAATCACACTAGAGGTTTTCTTTGGATCTCCGGACAACTTCCAAAGTGAGGAGTTAATCTTCGATATCGTCCCCTTTCACAATGGCTACCACGCACTGCTCGGACGAACCGCATTTGCTCGATTCAACACGGTGCCGCACTACGCTTATCTCAAGCTCAAGATGCCCAAACCACGCAGCGTCATAATAGTCAATGGAAACATAGAACGCTCCCTCCGCACCGAGGAGCACACCGCTGCCTTAGCGACAGAGGTATAGGGCGGCCTTTTCAAGCAGAACCTCAATTTGGCGGCCGATCCCCCAAACACTGTCAAGAGAGTCCGAACCATTCTGGAGAAGGACAACTCGGCTCGTCAAGAGCTCGACTAGCAATTTGGCCTCCGTCCCAGTCCTGACCAAGTGGCGACAATTGTACCGTGCGTACATAATTACGCACTAAAAGTACCGTGGACACGGATGGAGGCATAATCAGCTTGTGATCCGCAATACGACTCGACCGCCCCGGAGACACATAATTTCACTATTTCCTTTTTTCTTTCTTCCTTTTCTCTTTTTCACAGGCCTTTTCTGGCGGCTTGACCATCGATTCTTTTCGAAGGATAAAAACACCAAGGTGACAAGAAGCATGGACGTACTGGGGAATCTTTAGGTGGTTTCTTTAACGATCCCTTTACCTATTTTCCGGACCCACACGCAGCTCTCCCTTGGTTAAGGCATAGTAAATAGCCTTCTACTTATTGCATTACTTGTATAAATGCGCTTTAACGCACCAATGAAATTGTAATAGAAACAGTTTGCGGCCCAAATTTTACGGCTCTAGCTTACCACTTGTTCTTCTTTTGCTTCCTTTTTGTCTTTTCTTTTCTGGTAACTTTATCAGATAACACCCGTACACTCTGGTGCATTTCAATTTGCCAGGGGCTTCATAGCGCCCCACAACATGGCAACAAAAGTCCAAACACTTTTACAGTACAGTTCGGCACCCCGAATTTAGCACTATATGCATTGGCTCCGAATTATGTCTTTGGTCAATAGTTGGGCTGCCCAGCTCCTGTGCTTACTACCTTACGTTCCGCTGTATCAGCTAGGGTAGTAAAGGGAGAACTACTGCGATTGTGCCCTGGTTTACCCAAGTGAGCACCTCAGTAGAGAAAGCCGAAAACTGACTGTCATGATGCGGCGAGAGCCGGCCAGCTCTTCGGAGGTCTCAAATCCTTAGAGATTTTTTCCGCATTACGCGAGGGATTGGCACTTACCCGATTAAGTGTTTACAGCATCCTAGTCCGGATACTAGGGGCTGCGCCTATATTTCTATTGTCAAACTCCTACGGCTAAGTGAGGGTGCTAAAGCCGTATAGTCCGATTGCCTGGTTCGTCGCGCTAAACACCTCCTTCAAGGACCAAACAATTGGATCAAGAGTGTTTGGATTACATCCCGAATACCCCCGTATTTCCTACGTGGGGGCAGAAGCCGACGACTGGCCAACTCTCAGATTTCACATAACACGGGTGCACAGGAGGAGAAATTTTTTAAAACATTATATTACATAGCGATTTTGTTTCATCATACAAGGCAAAGACAACATGAATGTATTCATTCGAAAATAATGTCTTGCGCACATTGCGTTGCTACAATTCGAGACCCCTCTAGGACATATGCAAAATACCGCTCGGGCGTGCGGTACTCCTTGCCCTCTGGCGGCCCCTCGGTCGTCAGCTTGACGGCGTTCATCTTCGCCCACCACACCTTGATGCGGGCGAAGGCCATGCGCGCACCTTCAATGTAGGCCGATCGCTTGACGACGTCCAGCCGAGGACAGGTGTTCACCAGCCGCTTCACAAGCCCGAAGTAGCTGTCGGGCATAGCTTCGGCAGGCCACAATCGGATTATCAAATCCTTCATGGCCAGTTCGGCCACCCTATGCAGCTCAACCAGCTGTTTTAGCTGATCGGTGAAGGGCACGGGATGCTCTGGCACAAGGTATTGTGACCAGAACAGTTTCTCCATTGAGCTCCCTTCTTCGGCTCGGAAGAACTCCGCGGCGTCGGACACACTGCACGGCAGATCTGCAAATGCCCCTAGATAACTCAGAATCCGGGTTAGTAGGAAATATTTCTGCTTCACATACTTGCTTTGCATACTAAATGCCTTACCCGCTACGATCCTCTTGGCCTCCTAGATCTCCTGGAGGGTACCCTGGGCTTAAACCCGGGCCGCTTCCACGCTTTGATGAGCCTCTACGAGTTCGGTCTCTCGAGCCGAAACATCACCCTCTAGGGCCTCATACTTCTTCACAGCATCCTGGAGCTCTTGTTGGACCTCATTCAGCCGGGCCTTAAGCTTCTTACGAGCGGCCTGCTCCTTGACAGCTTTCCCTTCGGCTTCAGCCAGGGCCTTTTTCAAGGCCTCGACCTCAGTCGTCGCCCTACACATATCATGACACTACGGTCAGTATACATCATTTATTATTTCCGAATATATAGCGAGTCATTGCATACCATGCTGGTCTTCTAGCTGCTTCCTCGCTTGGCCGAGCTCCTCCTCGGCCCACTCCAGTCTCTGCGTCAGGCCGGACACTTTGACAGTGTGTGAGGTCGCGGCCAACAACGAAGCCTGCGTATTCACATCAGACACATTTTAGTTAGTTTGCTACGAAATTTCATTGATCATATGTCCGGCTTTTCTTTCTGAACACCGGACAGTGTCTCAGGGGCTACTATCTATATTGGGATTTTCCCTGTTACGTTGCTTACCTCAAAACCTGTCAGCAGGCCACTGCAGGCTTCGGTCAGTCCGCTCTTGACAGACTCAACCTTCTCAATCACCGTACTCATAAGGATACGGTGTTCTTCCACAATGGAAGCGCCTCGTAGCGCTTCCAGTAGATTATCCGGTGCCTCTGGTTGGACTGAGGTCACCGGTGGGACAGGCACACCCCCTTCTTTCGAAGGAGGTTGTTCACCGGATTCCGGAGCCGCATGGGTCTCCGGAATCATACTCTGCTGGGGGCCAAACTGATCGAGGCCCCCAGTCGCCATGGGGATATGCTCCCCCATGTGTTCGGAAGCTGAGATCTTGCCTCCTGGCGCCACCATGACGGCCTCCTGAACCTCTCCCTGGCCTGGGAAGGTCCTTTGGGACGGCACCTCGTCATCTCCCTTGGCCTTGGGAGAGTAAGCGGCCGGCGGTGTCTCGCTGGCCATTGCCTTTGAATCCAACGAGCCTCTTGATGAGGATCGCTGGGAGCTACCATGGGCCGGACTGCAATAACATGATTAACCATATTTATACCATATAGTGGAGAGGCCGGATAAATAGATGAGTGCAGGTTTTTAGTACTCACGATGCAGCCAGGGGCTTGATTTGGGGCCTTCGCTCCGGGCTGCTATCGACGTCCTAGGCGGAGTTATCCACAAGGGGGCCTTTCCCCCTCTTGGGTGCCTCTACCTCCAGATTTGTGGAGGCCGCCCTCTTCTTCCTCCCCCCATCGGGGGGAGAGTCGCTCTCCTCCTCCTCCTCATCGTCGTCGTCTTCGGCAGCGGAGGAGCGGGTCTTGTCTTCGGACGTCGCGTCCGAAGCGCCCTTGCGGCGGGGGCCACTCCGGACCCCCTTGGCCTTCTTCTCCGGCGCCTTATAGGGCGCCGGTACTAGCATCTTCGCTAGACGCGGGATGACTGGTTCCTCGGGTAGCGGAGCCGGACACCGAATCCGCTTCGCCCTCTCCATCCATTCCTGAAGAAGCAATGATAATAAAATCTCATATATCATCCTTGAAACAAGCAAGTAGAGAATGCGTTAAAAAACTTACCTCGTTGGCGAGGTGGTTAATGTCGTACCCACGGTCCGAGTCTGTGGCTGTCGGTGTCTCGTTGCCCTTGAAGAGCAACTTCCAGGCGTCTTCGTGAGTGGTTTGGAAGAGCCTCTTCAGGGTTTGGTGCTTCTTCGAATTGAACTCCCATAAAGGGCGACTTCAGCTTTGGCATGGGAGGATCCGGCGAGCCAACATCACCTGGATTACGTCGACGAGCTTGGTGTCTTTATCCACCATGCATTGAATGCATGTTTGCAGCGCTGCCAGCTCGCCTGACAAGGACCAATTTGGGCCCTTCTCAACCCAGGAGGTGAGTCGCATTGGAGTGCCGGAGTTGAATTCGGCAGCCACGACCCACGTGGCGCCGTGGGGTTCTGGTAACGGTAGCAAAAGTAATATTTTTGGGTTTTGTAGTGATTGTGACAGTAGAAACGGAAAAGTAAATAAGCGAAGAACAAAATATGAAAAGCTCGTAGGCAATGGATCGGTGATGGAGAATTATGCTGGATGCGATTATTCATGCAACAATTATAACATAGGGTGACACAAAACTAGCTCCAATTCATCAATGTAATGTAGGCATGTATTCCGAATATAGTCATACGTGCTTATGGAAAAGAACTTGCATGACATATTTTGTCCTACCCTCCCGTGGCAGCGGGGTCCTATTGGAAACTAAGGGATATTAAGGCCTCCTTTTAATAGAGTACCGGACCAAAGCATTAACACATAGTGAATATATGAACTCCTCAAACTACGGTCATCACCGGGAGTGGTCCCGGTTATTGTCACTTTGGGGTTGCCGGATCATAACACATAGTAGGTGACTATAGACTTGCAAGATAGGATCAAGAACTCACATATATTCATGAAAACATAATAGGTTCAGATCTGAAATCATGGCACTCGGGCCCTAGTGACAAGCATTAAGCATTGCAAAGTCATAGCAACATCAATCTCAGAACATATTGGATACTGGGGATCAAACCCTAACAAAACTAACTCGATTACATGATAAATCTCATCCAACCCATCACCGTCCAGCAAGCCTACGATGGAATTACTCATGCATGGCGGTGGGCATCATGGAATTGGTGATGGAGGAAGGTTGATGATGACGATGGCGACGGATTCCCCTCTCCGGAGCCCAGAACAGACTCCACATCAGCCCTCCCGAGAGAGATTAGGGCTTGGCGGCTGCTCCGTATCGTAAAACGTGATGAATCCTTTTCCTTGATTTTTTCTCCCTGAACATGAATATATGGAGTTGGAGTTGAGGTCGGTGGATCATCAGGGGGCCACGAGGCAGGGGCGCGCCCAGGGGGATAGGCGCGCCCCACCCTCATGGACAGGGTGTGGGCCCCCTGACGTGGATTCGTCTTCCTGTATTTTTTATATATTCCAAAAATAATCTCCGTTGATTTTCAGGTCATTCCAAGAACTTCTATTTCTGCACAAAAATAACACCATGGCAATTTTGCTGAAAACAGCGTCAGTCCAGGTTAGTTCCATTCAAATCATGCAAGTTAGAGTCCAAAACAAGGGCAAAAGTGTTTGGAAAAGTAGATACGACATAGACGTATCAACTCCCCCAAGCTTAAACCTTTGCTTGTCCTCAAGCGATTCAGTTGATAAACTAAAAGTGATAAAGAAAAACTTTTACAAACTCTGTTTGCTCTTGTTGTTGTAAATATGTAAAGCCAGCATTCAAGTTTTCAGCAAAGATTATGAACTAACCATATTCACAATAACATTTAGGTCTCATGTTTACTCATATCAATGACATAATCAACTAGCGATCAATAATAATAAATTTCGGATGACAACACTTTCTCAAAACAATCATAATATTATGTAACAAGATGGTATCTCGCTAGCCCTTTCTGAGACCGCAAAACATAAATGCAGAGCACCTTTAAAGATCGAGGACTGACTAGACATTGTAATTCATGGTAAAAGAGATCCAGTCAAGTCATACCCAATGTAAACTAACATTAATGGATGCAAATGACCGCGGTGCTCGCCAACTGGTGCTTTTTAATAAGAGGATGATGATTCAACATAAAAGTAAATGGATAGACCCTTCGCAGAGGGAAGCAGGAATTTGTAGAGGTGCCAGAGGTCGGTTTTGAAATATATATGAATAATATTTTGAGCAGTATACTTTCATTGTCAACATAACAACCGAGAGATCTCGATATCTTCCATACTACACACATTATAGGCGGTTCCCAAGAAGAATGGTAAAGTTTATACTCCCCCACCACCAACGAGCATCAATCCATGGCTTACCCAAAACAACGGGTGCCTCCAACTAACAACAATCCTGGGGGAGTTTTGTTTGTAGTTATTTTGATTTGATTTGCATAAAGCATGGGACTGGGCATCCCGGTGACCAGCCATTTTCTCGTGAGTGAGGAGCGGAGTCCACTCCTCTTGAGAATAACCCGCCTAGCATGGAGGATACAGACAACCCTAGTTGATACATGAGCTATTCAAGCATACAAAACATAATGTTTATTTGAAGGTTTAGAGTTTGGCACATACAAATTTACTTGGAATGGCAGGTAGATACCGTATATAGGTAGGTATGGTGGACTCATATGGAACAACTTTGGGGTTTATGGAGTTGGATGCACAAGCAGTATTCCCGCTTAGTACAAGTGAAGGCTAGAAAAAGACTGGGAAGCGACCAACTAGAGAGCGACAACAGTCATGAACATGCATTAAAATTAATCAACACCGAATGCAATCATGAGTAGGATATAATTCAACATGAACATAAATATCGTAAAGGCTATGTTGATTTTGTTTCAACTACATGCGTGAACATGTGCCAAGTCAAACCACTCGAATCGTTCAAAGGAGGATACCACCCTATCATACCACATCACAACCATTTTAATAGCATGTTGGCACGCAAGGTAAACCATTATAAACTCCTAGCTAATTAAGCATGGCATAAGCAACTACAATCTCTAATTGTCATTGCAAATAAGTTTCTTTCATAATAGGCTGAATCAGGAACAATGAACTAATCATATTTACAAAAACAAGAGAGGTCGAGTTCATACCAGCTTTTCTCATCTCAATCAGTTCATCATATAATCATCATTATTGCCTTTCACTTGCACGACCGAACGATGTGGATAATAATAATAATGTAAGTGCATTGGACTAAGCTGGAATCTGCAAGCATTCAATTCAAGAGAGAAGACAAGGTAATATGGGCTCTTTGTTAGATCAACAGTAATGCATATGAGAGCCACTCAACATTTTCATTATGGTCTGCTCCTCTCGACCCGCAAAGAAAAGAAACAAAACTATTTACACGGGAAAGCTCCCAACAAGCAAAAGAAGAACGAGAAATCTTTTTGGGTTTTATTTTTAATTACTACTACTACATGCATGGAAAGTAAACTAGCTAAAAGCTACAACTAATTTTTTTTGTTTTTCTTAAGGTTTTTCAAACACACAAGAAGAAAGCTAAAAAGGAAATACACTATCATGGATGATACAATGAAAAAGTATGAGCACCGACAACTAGCATGAGTGTGTGAACATGAATGTAATGTCGGTGAGAAATACGTACTCCCCCAAGCTTAGGCTTTTGGCCTAAGTTGGTCTATGCCCATGGATGGCCTGGTGGATATCCGAAGTTGAAGCTGGGGTCATACTAAGATGCATCAGCTATTGCCTAACGAGCTGCAGCTTGGAGGTGAGCTGCCTCCGTCCTCCTCTCGTACTCGGTCACCTCTTCCCTAGTTATGACATATCTCCCTTTTGCCTGAAAATCAAAGAAGGCAGGAGCAGGGAGAGCAACGTGATAGGTGCGTCGTCTGTCAAAGATTAGTCGGTACTGGAGGAACTGATTGTTCCTATCAACAAACTAATGACGAACCGTGGCATTATAATCTAAATAAGCACGAGGCAACTCAATATCATCGCCACGTATGGGTATCTCAAGAAAATCAGCTAAACGGGTTGCGTAAATTCCACCAAAGAAATCTCCATTAATTTTGTTATTATTCAACCTGCGTGCAACAATGGCCCCCAAGTTATATTGTCTATCTCCTAATACATCACTCTTGAGAACACTAAGATCTGGCACACACATGTGACATGCCTCATCCTTACCATTTATGCATCTACCTATAAAGAGAGCAAAATAATGTATAGCAGGAAAATGAATGCTCCCTATGGTAGCTTGTGTGGTTTCCCTAGATTCCCCCATAGTTATACTAGCAAGAAAGTCTCTATATTCAGATTTGCGAGGTTCACTAACATTACCCCACTGTGGGAGTTTACAAGCAGTGTTAAAATCTTCTAAGTCCATGGTATAAGATTTATCATAAAGATCAAAAAGGACAGTATGAGAATTGCGTGATGATGAAAATTCAAACCTTCTCACAAAGGAATCAGTGAGGTAGTGGCACTGACGACACTTATCTGCCACGAAGCTCTCAAGATCGGCGTTACGCACATATGCGTCAAATTCCTCCTTGATTCCTGCTTGGACCATGAAATCTTCTGACAGCCATTCACAAGGCCGCACTTGAGCGTCCCTTGGTGGTTCATCGTCCGGCTCACGCATTGCGGGCCTGGGTCCTTGCTTCCTTGAAGACCACCTTGGTACATTTTCCTAAACATATTTCTTCCTCTGAAAAATTTCTGAAATTTTTAGCAATTCAAAATAAAAGTGAACCAAACTCAACAAAATTGATACAAACTACTCCCACAAGTGCCTAGAGACTATATCATGCATTAGAACTACTTGGGACCATATAAATTTGACATGCAAGCTCAAGAACAGGGTCACCTAGGCAGCAAAAAATTACAATGAATAAAGCACTAGAACAAAAACTAATTGGACCATTGGAGGAGTCACATACCAAAGAACAATCCCCCAAAGCAGTTTTGTGAATGGAGCTTTGAGCTAGGAGATCAAAAATGGCAGCAAGATGAGTTAAAAGTCATGCTTGAGCTGGTTGGTGATTTTTTTGGAGGAAGGAGTGTGTGGTGGCTGGAATAAGTGGAGGGGGCCACCAGGGGCCCACGAGGCAGGGGGCGCGCCCAGGGGGTGGGCTCGCCCTGGACCCTCGTGTCCAGGTGCTGGCTCCCCCTGATGTGTTCTCAGTGCCACATATTCTCAAATATTCTAGAAAAAATCATATTTAATTTTCACGCATTTGAAGAACTTTTATTTTTGGGGTATTTTTTATTGCACGGATAATTCAGAAAACAGACAGAAAATACTATTTTTGCTTTATTTAATATAAATAACAGAAAGTAAAAAGAGGGTACAGAGAGTTGTGTTTTCTAAATCCACCCATCTCATGTTCTTCAAAAGGAATCCACTAACAAGGTTGATCAAGTCTTGTTAACAAACTCATTCCGAATTGCATGAAACCGGAGAATTTTCGAATAACACTAGGTTACCTCAACGGGGATATGCACGTCCCCAACAATAAGAATATAATATTTCTTATTGACAGTAGGAAGAGGAAATTCAAAACCTCCAATAGTGATTGTTGAAAATTTTCCAATAGAATTGATACTGTGGACTTGAGGTTGTTTCCTTGGAAAGTGTACCGTATGCTCAATACCGTTAACATGAAAAGGGACATTGCCTTTGGTGCAGTCAATAACAACCCCTGTAGTATTCAAAAAGGGTCTTCCAAGAATAATATACATATTATCGTCCTCGGGAATATCAAGAATAACAAAGTCCGTTAAAATAGTAACATTTGCAACCACAACGGTCACATCCTCACAAATACCGACAGGTATAGTAGTTGATTTATCAGCCATTTGCAAAGATATTTCAGTAGGTGTCAACTTATTCAAATCAAGTCTACGTTATAAACAGAGAGGCATAACACTAACACCGGCTCCAAGATCACATAAAGCAGTTTTAACATAGTTTCTTTTAATGGAGCATGGTATAGTTGGTACTCCTGGATCTCCAAGTTTCTTTGGTATTCCACCATTAAAAGTATAATTAGCAAGCATGGTGGAAATTTCAGCTTCCGATATCTTTCTCTTATTAGTAACAATTTCCTTCATATATTTAGCATAAGGATTCATTTTAAGCATGTCAGTCAAACGCATACGCAAAAAGATAGGTCTAATCATTTCAGCAAAGCGCTCAAAATCCTCATCATCCTTTTTCTTGGATGGTTTAGGAGGAAAAGGCATGGGTTTCTGAACCCATGGTTCTCTTTGTTTACCGTGCTTCCTAGCAACAAAGTCTCTCTTATCATAACGTTGATTCTTTGATTGTGGGTTATCAAGATCAACAGTAGGTTCAATCTCTACATCATTATTATTGCTAGGTTGAGCCTCAACATGAACATCATCCTTAACATTATCACTAGGTTCATGTTCATTACCAGATTGTGTTTCAGCATCAGAAATAGAAATATCATTGGGATTCTCAGATGTGTCAATAACAGGTTCACTAGAAGCATGCAAAGTCCTATCATTTTTCTTTCTCTTCCTTTTAGAAGGACTAGGTGCATCTATAGTAGTTCTCTGAGAATCTTGCTCAATTCTCTTAGGGTGGCCCTCAGGATACAAAGGCTCCCGAGTCATTTTACCACCTCCAGTCATAACTCTAACAACATTATCATTCTTATTGTTTAATTCATTGAGCAAATCATTCCGAGCTTTAAGTACTTGTTCTACTTGAGTGGTAACCATAGAAGCATGTTTACTAATAAGTTTAAGTTCACCATTAACACTAGCCATATAATCACTCAAGTGTTCAATCATATAAGCATTATGTTTCAATTGTCTACCAACATAAGCATTGAACTTTTCTTGTTTAACAATAAAATTATCAAACTCATCTAAGCATTGGCTAGCAGACTTATTATGAGGAATATCACCTTCATGAAATTTATAGATAGAGTTTACCTTTACTACCTGTGTCGGATTATCGAGACCATGTGTTTTTTCAATAGGTGATGAATTAAGACCATGTATTTCTTCAACAGGAGGTAAATTCTTAACATCTTCAGCTTTTATACCTTTTTCTTTCATAGATTTCTTTGCCTCTTGCATATCTTCAGGACTGAGAAATAGAATACCCCTTTTCTTTGGAGTTGGCTGAGGAGTTGGTTCAGCAAGTGTCCAATTGTTTTCATTGGTCAACATATTATTCAATAGAATTTCAGCTTGATCAACTGTTCTTTCCCTGAAAACACAACCAGCACAACTATCCAGGTGGTCTTTGGAAGCATCGGTTAGTCCATTGTAAAAGATATCAAGTATTTCATTTTTCTTGAGAGGATGATCAGGTAAAGCATTAAGTAATCGGAGAAGCCTCCCCCAAGCTTGTGGGAGACTCTCTTCTTCAATTTGCACAAAATTATATATTTCCCTTAAAGCAACTTGTTTCTTATGAGCTGGGAAATATTTAGCAGAGAAGTAATAAATCATATCCTTGGGACTACACACACAACTAGGATCAAGAGAATTAAACCATATCTTAGCATCACCCTTTAATGAGAATGGAAATAATATAAGGATATAATAGTAGCGAGTTTTCTCATCATTAGTGAACATGGTAGCTATATCATTTAATTTAGTAAGATGTGCCACAACAGTTTCAAATTCATAGCCATAAAAAGGATCAGATTCAACCAAAGTAATTATCTCAGGATCGACAGAGAAATCATAATCCTTATCAGTAATAAAGATAGGTGAAGTAGCATAAGCAGGATCATATTTCATTCTGGCGTTCAGATATTTTTCTTTCAGCTTAGCTAATAGTTTCTTAAGATCACTTCTATCATTGCAGGCAAGAAAGTCTCTAGCAGTTTCTTCATCCATAACATAACCCTCAGGCACAACAGGCAATTCATATCTAGGGGGAGAATCTTCATCATCACTGTCATCTATATTATCAGTTTCGATAATTTCATTCTCTCTAGCCCTAGCAAGTTGTTCATCAAGAAATTCACCAAGTGGCACAGTAGTATCAATCATAGAAGTAGTTTCATCATAAGTATCATGCAAAGCAGAAGTGGCATCATCAATAACATGCGACCTATCGGAATCAATAGCATGTGTAGGTGTCGCAAGTTTACTCATAACAGAAGGTGAATCAAGTGCAGAGCTAGATGGCAGTTCCTTACCTCCCCTCGTAGTTGAGGGATAGATCTTGGTTCTTTGATCTTTCAAGTTCTTCATAGTGATAAGCAGATATGAATCCCAAGTGACTCAAAGAATAGAGCTATGCTCCCCGGCAACGGCGCCATAAAATGGTCTTGATAACCCACAAGTATAGGGGATCGCAACAGTTTTTGAGGGTAGAGTATTCAGCCCAAATTTATTGATTCGACACAAGGGGAGCCAAAGAATATTCTCAAGTATTAGCAGCTGAGTTGTCAATTCAACCACACCTGGAAACTTAATATCTGCAACAAAGTATTTAGTAGCAAAGTAATATGATAGTAGTGGTAACGATAGCAAAAGTAATATTTTTGGGTTTTGTAGTGATTGTGATAGTAGCAACGGAAAAGTAAATAAGCGAAGAACAATATAAGAAAAGCTCATAGGCAATGGATCGGTGATGGAGAATTATGCCGGATGCGATTATTCATGCAATAGTTATAACATAGGGTGACACAGAACTAGCTCCAATTCATCAATGTAATGTAGGCATGTATTCCGAATATAGTCATACATGCTTATGGAAAAGAACTTGCATGTCATCTTTTGTCCTAGCCTCCCGTGGCAGCGGGGTCCTATTGGAAACTAAGGGATATTAAGGCCACCATTTAATAGAGTACCGGACCAAAGCATTAACACATAGTGAATACATGAACTCCTCAAACTACGGTCATCACCGGGAGTGGTCCTGATTATTGTCACTTCGGGGTTGCCGAATCATAACACATAGTAGGTGACTATAAACTTGCAAGATAGGATCAAGAACTCACATATATTCATGAAAACATAATAGGTTCGGATCTGAAATCATGGCACTCGGGCCCTAGTGACAAGCATTAAGCATAGCAAAGTCATAGCAACATCAATCTCAGAACATAGTGGATACTAGGGATCAAACCCTAACAAAACTAACTCGATTACATGATAAATCGCATCCAACCCATCACCGCCAGCAAGCCTACAATGGAATTACTCACGCACGGCGGTGAGCATCATGGAATTGGTGATGGAGGAAGGTTGATGGTGACGATGGCGACGGATTCCCCTCTCCGGAGCCCTGAACGGACTCCACATCAGCCCTCCCGAGAGAGATTAGGGCTTGGCGGCGGCTCCGTATCGTAAAATGTGATGAATCCTTTTCCTTGATTTTTTTCTCCCCGAACATGAATATATGGAGTTGGAGTTGAGGTCGGTGGAGCATTAGGGGGCCCACGAGGCAGGGGGCGCGACCAGGGGGTAGGCACGCCCCCACCCTCGTGGACAGGGTGTGGGCCCCATGAAGTGGATTCTTCTTCCAGTATTTTTTATATATTCCAAAAATAATCTCCGTTGATTTTCAGGTCATTCCGAGAACTTTCATTTCTGCACAAAAATAACACCATGGCAATTCTGCTGAAAACAGCGTCAGTCCGGGTTAGTTCTATTCAAATCATGCAAGTTAGAGTCCAAAACAAGGGCAAAAGTGTTCAGAAAAGTAGACACGACAGAGACATATCAGGCACGAGAAACTATAATCTCTAATTGTCATTGCAAACATGTTTAATCATAATGGGCTGAATCATGGATACTAGGTTAAACATATTTACACAAACAGAACAAGTCGAGTTCATACCAGTTTCCCTCTGCCACGGCCAGTTCATCGAATATCATTATTATTGCATTTCACTTGCACGACCGAATGATATGAAAATAATAATAGTGCAAGAGTGCCACGGACTAAGCTAGAATCTGCAAACATTTTATTCAACATGAGAAGACAAGGTAAAATGGGCTCTTTATAGTTCAACAGTTATTCATATGAGAACCACTCAATATTTTCATTGTGGCCTTCTCCTCGGTACAACTTGAATAAAAAGAAAAGAAATTCAGAGAAACACACTGATTTTTTTGGAGTTTTTGGTTTTCTTGAACAAGCAAATAAAAGGGAAAAGCAAAAATGAGAAAAGCTATTTACACGGGAAAGCTCCCAACAAGCAAAAGAAGAACAAGGAAATCTTTTTGGATTTTATTTTTAATATTATAGCTAAACATGCATAGAAAGTAAGTTAACTACAACTGATATTTTTTGGTTTTTCTAAAGTTTTTCAAACACACAAGAAGAAAGCAAGAAAAATAAGTCTAAATATGGATGATACAATGAAAAAGTGTGAACCCTGACAAATAGAATAAGTGGACATGAATGTAATGTCGGTGAGAAACATGTACTCCCCCAAGCTTAGGCTTTTGGCCTAACTTGGTAGTCGATCAGAAGCCTGGATAGTAGTTGGGGTACTGAGGAGCGGGTATCCACTGATCCCACTGTTGAGGCTCTTCCTCCTCCGCTGCAGCAGCCTGATCGTTCCGGTAGGCGATGATGTCCGCAGGCATAATCCTATATATCTGCCCCTGGCAACAGGATCAAACAAAGGAGCCGGCAGTGGAATAATATCACGAGTTTCAATGCTAAAAACCAAGTTATAAGGAAGAGGGATGTTAGGGTAATCTCGTGCAAGAAAATGGTGGTGTTCCATGGCTGTGTGGTCTAGGTAAACCTTGGTTAGAGGGTAATCATGATGGCATATCTCAACATTAAAGTGAGCCGCCATACGAGTAGAAAAAATCCCACCATGTATTTTACCCTTGGACTTATTAATGTGAAGGCAACGAGCCACAATAGCTCCCAAGCTATAAGTGTTGTCGCCCTCTAGTGCATGACGTAAAACATCAAGTTCGGGTGAACTAAGCACACCCACCTTCTCTCTATCAAGCAAGCATTTTGCAATGAAAAGAGCAAAGTAATGAACATCAGGAAAATGCAAGCCAGCGGCAGTGATAGCTGACACCCCTTTTTCATCTCCCACTGTCAAAGTACGATAAAAGGCCTCAAACTCTGCTGGCCTAGGCTCAACTAAACTCCCATTAGAAGGGATCATACATATGTTACAAAATTCAGTGAGTGGTATCTGATGGGTTTCATCATATAAATCAAACCGTACTTCAGGAGGATTATTCCTAGAAAGGAAAGTAAAAGTTTGAACAAAGATGTTTGTGAGGATTTGACGATGTTCGCACTCATCTGCGATGAAGTCGGTGAGGCCGGCATTAGCAGCATATTGTGTGAACTCCTGATGGATTCCAGCCTCTTCCATGAATTGGGTGTGCGGCCATTTGCACGGTCATACTTCCGCCAACCTCTGAGGATGGAGATCACTATCAGATGACTCCCCAATAACACCCTTGGAGTTCTTCTTGGAACCAAACTTCCTAAAGATATTCATGGTTTTCCTATTAACAAAAATTCTGAAATTTATAAGCCCACAAAATTTTCTCAACAAAACTTCACAAAAATGATACCAACCACTCATAGGGATACATAGAGGCCATAGCAAGAATTCAAACTACTTAGAACTCTAAGAATTCAACATGGAAGCTCATCTACAACAGCACCAAGAGTAGCTAATTATTCAAAATATAAACCACTAAAACAAAAACTAATTGGACGAATGGTGGAGTCACATGCCAAGCAACAATCCCCCAAAACAGTTTCGGAAACGGAGCTTCGAGCAAAGAGATCAAAATCCACGGGCTTGAGAGCAAGAACACGAGAGAGAGAGAGAGATATGGGGAAATTTTTCTGGAGGTAGGTGATGATGTGGTGTAAAGAGATAAGTGAGGGGGCCATGTGCGGATCACAACCCACCAAGGCACGCTTGGGGGTCCTGGCGTGCCCAGGTGGGTTGTGCCCACCTGGTGCACCTCCCTCTGATGTTATTTGCACCAAAAAATCAGAAATATTCAGAAAAAATTGTATTAAATTTTAGGGCATTATGAGGACTTTCATTTTTGGGCCATTTTTTATTGCACGGGAAAAATGAGAAAACAGACATAACATGGCATTTTGTTTTATTTAACTAATAAAAACAGAAAACAAAAAGTAGGGACAGAAGGTAGTGCTTACTAAATTCATCAACTTCATACCGCTCGAAAATGATCCATTAATAAGGTTGATCAAGTCTTATTAACAACCACTTTCGATTAGCATGAAACCGAAGAACTTTCGTAAATCACTAAGTTACCTCAATGGGGATATGAATGTCCCCAACAATAAGCATTTCATATTTCTTTTTGACAGTAGGTAGAGGTATTAGAAAACTTCCAATAGTCATTGTCGGAGATTTTTCAATAACATTAATACCATTCACTTCGAATTGTTTCTTCGTAAAGTGCACCGTATGCTCATTACCATTGATATGAAAAGTGACTTTGCTTTTATTGCAATCAATAACAGCCCCTGCAGTATTCAAGAAGGGTCTACCAAGGATAATTGACATGTTGTCGTCCTCGGGCATGTCCAGTATAACAAAGTCAGTTAATATAGTAACATTAGCAACAACAACGGGCACACCCTCACAAATACCGATAGCTATGGCAGTTGATTTGTCAGCCATTTGCAAAGATATTTCAGTAGGTATGAGTTTATTCAAATCAAGTCTTTTATATAAAGAGAAAGGCATAACACTAACACCAGCTCCTAAATCACACAAAGCAGTTTCACATAATATTTTTGATGGAGCATTACACTTCCCTAAATTCTCCGGAAAAGAAACCATCTTTAGATCCAAAATATCCAATCGCTTATTGCAAAGAGTTATCAAGGTATTCATGCGATTGATACTACCATTGAGGTGTTTGAGGGGTTCATTATATTTCTGTATTTCAACCATATGTTTATGCAAATCACCAAGTTAGTCCAACATTTGAACTCCCGCAGGGGTGAAAGAAAACCCCTTCTTTTGAGGTGGAATTCCCAAAATTCCTTCTAAAATTTCATTGGCAGCATTGGCATCAAGCTCAATAAAATTCCCTTTAGCGGCAACATCTAGGAGTTTTCTATGATGCAAAGCCATTCCTATGTAAAAATTATGAAGCAAAACCTTAGTGTCCCCCTTTAAATTGGAAATACGATACGATCCCATAAGCCTATACAAGGCATCTTTCAAATTTTCTCCTCGTCTTTTCTTGAAGTAAAGAGCTTCAACATCTGGTGACAAAGGAGGAGTAGGAACGCTAGCCATCAAGACTAGAAAGCCAGAGAACGGAGAATGAAAAAGAGGGGTGAATAAAACAGCAAATTTTGTGAAGTGGGGGAGAGGCAAATGGCAAATAATGTAAATTGTGGGGAGATGAGATTTTTGATTAGGAACCCGGTATATGTTGAAGATCCTCCCCAGCAACGGCGTCAAAAATTGGTTGACGGGAGACTATCTTGACTTGATTCTCCCCGGCAACGGCGCCAGAAATTACTTTTGATGTTGCTTGAAGCTACGTCGGTATTTCCCAAAAGAGGAAGGGATGATGCAGCACAGCGGCGATAGGTATTTACCTCAAATGTGGAACTAATCTTATCGAACCAGTAGGAGAACCAAGCAACACAATGTAAACAGCACCTGCATACAAATAAAAACTTCTCGCAACCCGACGTGTTAAAGGGGTTGTCAATCCCTTCCGAGGTACGACGCCTCAAGATAGGCAAACGGACGTGAGGTAAATTTGCAGTAGATTGATAGATCGAACGCCAAATAAAATTAATAAGAATAAATTGCAGCAAGGTATTTTTGGGTTTTTGGTTTAATAGATCTGAAAATAAACGCAAAGGAAAAGGTGATCGCAGAGGCAAATAATATGAGAAAGAGATCCGGGGGCCGTAGCTTTCACTAGTGGCTTCTCTCGAGAAAAATAGCAAACGGTGGGCGAATAAATTACTGTTGGGAAATTGATAGAACTTCAAATACTCATGACGATATCCAGGAAGTGATCATTACATAGGCATCACGTCCAAGATTAGTAGACCGACTCCTGCTTGCATCTACTGCTATTACTCCACAAATCGACCGCTATCCAGCATGCATTAGTGTATTAAGTTCATGGAGAAACGGAGTAATGCAATAAGAATGATGACATGATGTAGACAAGATCTATCTATGTAGAGATAGAACCCGTCGTTTTATCCTTAGTAGCAACGATACATACGTGTCGGATCCCCTTCTATCACTGGGATCAAGCACTGTAAGATCGAACCCACTACAAAGCACCTCTTCCCATTGCAAGATAAATAGATCAAGTTGGCCAAACAAAACCCAAATATCAGAGAAGAAATACGAGGCTATAAGCAATCATGCAAAAAAGAGATCAAAGAAACTCAAATACTTTCATGGATATAAAAAGATAGATCTGATCATAAACTCAAAGTTCATCGGATCCCAACAAACACACCACAAAAAGAGTTACATCATATGGATCTCCAAGAGACCATTGTATTGAGAATCAAGAGTGGGAGAGAGAGAGAGAGGAAGCCATCTAGCTACTAACTACGGACCCGAAGGTCTACAAAGAACTACTCACGCATCATCGGAGAGGCACCAATGGAGGTGGTGAACCCCATCCGAGATGGTGTCTAGATTGGATCTGGTGGTTTTGGACTCTGCGGCGGCTGGATCAATATTTCGTCGACACCCCTAGGGTTTTTGGAATATTGGGGTACTTATAGAGCAAAGAGGTGGTCCGGGGGGCACCCGAGGTGGGCACAACCCACCAGGGCGCGCCTGGGCCTCCTGGCGCGCCCTGGTGGGTTGTGCTCCCCTCGGGGCACCCCCAAGCGCAGCCAGGGCCCATTATGTTCCTTCTGGTACATAAAAAATCTCTGTAAAGTTTCGTGGCATTTGGACTCCGTTTGATATTGATTTTCTGCAATGTAAAAAACATGAGAAAAAACAGCAACTGGCACTTGGCACTATGTCAATAGGTTAGTACCAAAAATGATATAAAATGACTATAAAATGATTATAAAACATCCAAGATTGATAATATAACAGCATGGAACAATAAAAAAGTATAGATACATTGGAGACATATCACCCCTACCCAAGTTCTGTTGGATTTAACCCTGGGATTGGTGGCCCATACAGGTCCGATGTGTGGTCAAACAGTTTGATGGCATCATCGCTCGACGATCAAAACTGTTCCGACGTAGTTTCTACGCCGGAGTGTCTAAACCTCGGTTCAATTGGAGCACTGGAGAAAGTTGAAGATCCAACATCTCGTCGGGACATCGATCCCGACAACCTAAACCCTCTGGACGCTTCCTCTGCCATGACGCTAGATCAGGCCGAGGAACCACAAATGCCCATCACCCAAGCACCGGTTTCGTACCAGCTGCAAAGTGAAGATTACGTTTCACCGGACCAAGCCTGGAGCTCAGATCTGATGACCAACGACAACGGCTAGAATAGCCACGCGTGTATAGATGATCCCGAGGTCCACACTTAATCAACCTTCTTAAACCTCACTATGGAGGTCGATGTTAGATCGGATTGGAAAAAAATTCTCTCCCACCCACCTCCCATGTCACCCATTACCCCGATAACTTAGGGGCATCCGACATAGGGGATCTAGATCTTGTCGTACAAAAGAAAAAAAATAAACAATTCGACAATTCTGGATGAGATTCCTTTTTGTAAAGAGAAAAATTCCAGACTGCCTAGACGAGGAGCCTTAGCAGCATTCCATCATAACTGTTACGATGGAGGAATTAGAAACCATGGTACAGAAGCACCTTAGAAAAATTCCCACTAGTATATGAAAGTGATAACTTAGGAGACTCTCGATATGAAGAACATGGTGCTACTCTAAGCACAAGTGTGGTAACAGGATAGTAGCATTACACTTCTCTCTTTTTCTCTCATTTGTTTGTTGGGATCTTTTGGCCTATTTCTTTAATTTAGTCTGGAGTCTCATCTCGACTTGTGGTGGATTCATTGTCTCCATCATCCTTTCTTCACCGGGACAACACTTTAATAATGATGATCATCACACTTTTATTTACTTACAACTCGATGGCTGAAACAATATGACTCTATGTGAATGCCTCTGTCAATGTACCAGGATGTGCAATGATCTAGCGTAACACTTATACCAATGATGAACGGTGGCTTTGCCACACATATCATGTCAGATCTATATGATCATGAAAAGTAATATGATGATGAACACTCATGTCATAAGACGGAACATGGAAGTTTCATGGCACTATATCTCGGAATGGCTATGGAAATGTCATGATAGGTAGGTATGGTGGCTATTTTGAGGAAGATATAAGCAGGCTTATGTGTGATGGAGTGTATCATATCACGGGGTTTGGATGCACTGGCGAAGTTTGCACCGACTCTTGAGGTGAGAAAGGCCAAAGTACGGTACCGAAGAGGCTAGCAAATTGCGGAATGATAGGATTTTAGTCATAAAGAACTCATACACTTATTGTAGAAGTTTTATTAGCCCAGTAAGTACTACTCGGATGCCCCTAGGAATGGTTGGTAGGAGTTAACCATCGCAACCCCTGATTTGGACAACACTCAAGGTTTTCAATCAGACATAAAAATGCTCATGCATCCTCATCATGCCATGTCAGACACTTAAATAAGTAGTTAATAACAAGCTTTAATATCGACATTCTTACTAACCAATGATCATGGACTCATACTCTTTCATATTATGACATCAATATAATTAAAACATACGTTTCATATTTAGTGATCTACATGAAAGTCACTCTTATATAGCTATCCTTTTTGCACTAGTCTTATAATTCGTTCTCATTACCACTTCCTATTTATTAGAATCTCAAACAGATATAAGTGAAGCATAAAAGCAATTGCATAGCTCAAAAGATATAAGGGAAGCTCATAGAGTATTCTAACAAATCACAATGAATGTGTGTCTCTCTCAAAAGGTGTGTCCAGCAAACAATGATTGTGGCAAACTAAAAAGCAAACAAAATAAAACTATGGCACAAGACGCTCCGAGTAAAACTCATATCAAGTGATGAATAAAAATATAGCTCCAAGTAACATACTAATGAATTGTGGACGAAAGAGGGGATTCCATCTGGGGCATCCCCAAGCTTAGATGCTTGGGTATTCCTTGAATGTTACCTTGGGGTGCCTTGGGAATCCCCAAGATTAGGGTCTTGTCGCTTGTTATTCCTTCATCTATCGTGATCTCACCTAAAGCTTGAAAACTTCAGCACACAAAACTCAACAGAAACCTCGTGAGATCCGTTAGTATAATAGACAAATCATAAACTTTAGGTACTGTTGTGAACTCATTCATAATTATTATTGCATAATACCTATTGTATTCTAACCTCTCCATGACTTATATCCCCCGATAAAATCCATGGCATCATTAAAACAAGCACACTATGCAATTAAAAAACAAATCTGTCTAAAACAGAACATTCTGTAATGATCTAAACAAAAATATACTTATGTAACTCCAAAAAATCTAAAAATTAGGAAAACATGGACAATTTGTATATCAATCATGTGTAAAATTTTCATATTTTTATCATGCTCTAGTGCATTATGATAATTATTTTCCAGAACTGGGTGCAAAAGTTTTTGTTTTTTACTGAATCACGTCAACTATCAACCAAATCATCCCAAAGGCTTTACTTGGCACAAACACCAAGTAAAAGATAAATACACAATCATTACAATAGCAATAATCATGGTGACTTAATAAAATAGAAGGAAATGAAAAAGATAACTATCGGGTTGCCTCCCAACAAGCTCTTCCTTTATAGCCATTAAGATAGGATTTGAGATATCAATGATGCTCATGTCAAAGACAAGAATTGAAGCACAAAGAGAGCATCATAAAACATGTGACAAACACATTTAAGTCTAACATGCTTCCTTTGCACAGGCAATTTATAATCAAACAAATTATCAGGACAAGAGATATTTAGCATATGTAAGGAAGAAGAATAAAACATTGACAATCTCAACATAACGAGAGGTAATTTGGTAACATGGAAATTTTTATAGCTATACTTGCCTCTCTCAAAATAATTACATGTAGGATCATAATCAAATTCAACAATATAGCTATCATATAAAATATTCTCTTCATGATCCACATGCATAAAAGTTTTTACAATCTTCCAAGATAGTGGGATTAACATCAACTAAAGTCATGACCTCTCCAAACCCACTTTTGTCAAAATTTTAAACATTGGTTGTTCTCCAAAATAGTGAGATTTTTACCTAAAGTTGACACTCTTCCAAACCCGCTTTTAATATCACTACAATCATCACCCCAATCATGATCATTATAATAAGTATTAGGCATAACAAAATCATCATAAAAAATGACTACAAACAGAGCATAAATAGTTTCTTGTAATTTTATTGTATTAGAAACATAGAGAGGTGGAGATGTGGTTCCTCTCTCATAATAATTTCAAGTAGGGACAAAAAGAAAATTCATATCATAGTCATTCAAATCATCATGTATAATGGTAAAACTCAACCCATCAATATAATCCTCAATAAGCGCAAACTTCTCTGATATAGTATTGTTGCGATAATTCAAAAAGATAATAGGACTATCAAACATTGATGCAATAGCAATAATTTCATTTTTAACATAAGGAACTATAACAAGTTGATCTCCATAAGCATCATTAGTATTGGCATCATGGCCATAAGAATGGCAAGCATCACATTCATCAAGAGTGGATATTTCAATCAAATTAATGGGATCATAGCAATCATCTATAGATTCTTCCAAAGTATCAATCTCTTCTTGGACATCGGGGATTTTCTTAATATAATCTTCAATATAGCCATTAGAATCACAATTCGCATGACAATGTTTAAGCATGGCAAAAAAATCAGATTTGTAAAAAGTAGCATCATACTCCCTCCGATTCTTTTTTCTCAGCGTATAACTCCAATCCCACATACCAAGGACAACTAAGATCTCAAAAATCTGGACAATTTTATCCTGGAGCGAGCATGGTCTACATGGTAGAAATCTTGCACAGTTATAACTGCAGCAGCTTTTGATTGGCTCTCCACTCCTCGTTTCCCTCTCCGCATTTAATTTCAATGCCTGCGTCCCTACATGCAAGATCTCTATTGGCTAATCTCTACACACATGCGAGCCTTTGCTCTTCTGGTGCAATTAGTGCGGCTGGAAATTAGTGCGGCCAAAGCAGAGGGGCAGGGCACATTTGGAAACCAGCGGATAAAAAAGGGAACATACATACTATTTTGGGAAAAATTAAAAAGAGTTATGCGCAAACGAAATAGGAATGGAGGAGTACTTTTTAATCAAAGTATCAATTCATAGGCACCCATAAAAGCAACAAATCTTAAATTTTATCAATATCATAATAACTATAAACACCCTTGGCATAGTAAGATATTATTTCATTATCATTAAACTCACGTTGGAAGGGAAAGTGTTTTTAGGGTTCTCAGGGCAACAAGTAAAATCAAGTATTCCACATAAATTCAAAGCATAGTATTCCAATCTAGGTATTTGAGCCCATTGTTGTCTCCTTTTGGAGACAAGCGGTGATGCACATAAGCATTCTCATCTAATGATTCTCTCTCAACTAATCTAGTTGGGGTTTCAGCATGAGCACAAATGAATCGAAGATGACCCAAGTAGAAAACTTTAAGTGCATCCATATGTCTTTATTTTTTTGTGATAACACAATTATTGCAAGCGAACAAGCAAAACAAAATAATTTTGTGTTTTTGATATTTTTTTGTAATGAGACTAATAGAAGCAAATAAAGCAAATAAATGATAATGTAAATGAAGGTACTTGTAGGTATTTGATGATGTCTCCCCGGCAACGGCGCCTGAAATTCTTTCCACTACTTGTGAGTTGCGTTGGGATTTTCCCCCAAGAGAAAGGGTGAAGAATGTAGTAGCCGATAACTATTTCCCTTAGTGAGAACCAAGGTTATCGAACGAACAGGAGAATCACGCAAATCCTAGTGAATAGTACATGCACACACAAGAGCAAATACTGGCATCCAACGCGGGAGAGAGGGTTGTTGATCCCCTTGAACTCGTTACTTACAAGGATCAAATCTGGTAGCGGTAGATTGATGACCCACAAGTCTAGGGGATCACAACAGTTTTCGAGGGTAGAGTATTCAATCCAAATTTATTGATTCGACGGAAGGGGAGCCAAAGAATATTCGCGACTATTAGTAGTTCAGTTGTCAATTCAACCACACCTGAATGACTTAATATCTACAACAAAGTTTTTAGTAGCAAAGTAGTATGGAAGTAACGGTAACAGTGGCAAAAGTAATAGTAGCAGTTTTGTAGTGATTATAACAGCAGCAACGACAAAGTAACTTAGCAAAGATCAATATGAGAAAAGCTCATAGGCATTGGATCGATAATGATAATTGTGTTGGATAATATTCATCTTGTAGCAGTTATAACCTAGGGTGACACAGAACTAGTTCCAATTCATCAATATAATGTAGGCATGTATTCCATATATAGTCATACGTGCTTATGGAAAAGAACTTGCATGACATCTTTTGTCCTACCCTCCCGTGGCAGCGGGGTCCATAAGGAAACTAAGGGATATTAAGGCCTCCTTTTAATAGGGAACCGAAACAAAGCATTAGCACTCAGTGAATACACGAACTCCTCAAACTACGGTAGTCATCGGAAAGAATCCCAATTATTGTCACCATGGGGTATGCGGAGCATTACTCATAATAGGTGTCTACAACTTGCAAGATGGGATCAAGAACACACATATATTCATGAAAACATAATAGGTTCAGATCTGAAATCATGGCACTCGGGCCCTAGTTACAAGCATTAAGCATAGCAAAGTCATAACAACATCAGTCTCAGAACATAGTGGATACTAGGGATCAAACCCTAAGAAAACTAACTCGATTACATGATAAATCTCATCCAACCCATCACCGTCCAGCTGGCCTATGAAGGAACTACTCACTCCAGGCGGTGATCATCATGGAACTGGCGATGGAGGAAGGTTGGTGATGATGATGGCGACGGATTCCACCCCCTTAAGCCCCGAATAGACTCCAGATTAGCCCTCCCGATGAAGAACATGAGGTGGCGGCGGCTTTTTATCGTAAAACACGATGAATCCTTCTCTCTGATTTTTCTCTCCATGAATATGTATGTATGGAGTTGGAGTTAGGGCTGTAGGCGGTCTAGGGGCCCCACAAGCCCAGGAGGCATGCCCCCAGGGCTTGTGGCCTCTGGGTGGCCTCCCTCTAGTATCCTTTTCTGACAGCATTTTTTTATATATTCCACAAAAATTCTCCGTAAATTTTCAGGTCAATCCGAGAACTTTTATTTCTGCACAAAAATAACACCATGGCAATTCTGCTGAAAACAGCGTCAGTCCGGGTTAGTTCCATTCAAATCATGCAAACTAGAGTCCAAAACAAGGGCAAAAGAGTTTGGAAAAGTAGATACGATGGAGACGTATCAACTCTCCCAAGCTTAACCCATTGCTTGTCGTCAAGCAATTCAGTTGGCAAACTGAAAGTGACAAAGAAAAACTTTTACAAACTCCGTTTGATCTTGTTGTTGCAAATATGTATAGCTAATATTCAGGTTTTCATCAAAGATTATGAACTAACCATATTCACAATAACACTTAGGTCTCACATTTACTCATATCAATAGCATAACAAACTAGCGAGCAATAATAAGATATCTCGGATGACAACACTTTATTAAAATAATCATGATGTAATATGACATAATGGTATCTCGCTAGCCATTTCTGAGATCGCAAAACATAAATGCAGATCACCCTTGAAGATCAAGGACCGACTAGACATTATAATTCATTGCAAAGGAGATCTAGTCACACTCATACTCAACATTGATTAAAAATAAAGCATATAAATGACAATAGTGCTCTCAAGTTGGTGCTTTTAATGAGAAGATGATGACTCAACAATAAAAGTAAATAGATAGGGCCTCCGCAGAGGGAAGCAGGGATTTGTAGAGGTGTTGGAGCTCGAAAGCTTTTAAAATAGAGGTGAATATAATTTTGAGAGGCATGCTTTCATTTTCAACATAACAACCAAGAGATCTCACTATCTTCCATGCTAGATACATTATAGGCGGTTCCCAAATAGAATGGTAAAGTTTTACTCTCCCTCCACCAACAAACACATTCCACGGCTAACCGAATCCATGGGTGCCGTCCATACCAACAACAGTCATGGGAGAGTTTTGCTTCATTATTATATTTTGATTTGATTTTGATCATGGAACCGGGCATCCCAATTACCATCCACTTTCTCGTGAATGACAAGTGAATAAACACTCATCGTGAGAATAATCCACCTAGCATGGAAGATACTAACAACCCCCACTCGCTACATGAGCGATTCAGGCATACAAAATAGATTATTATTTGAAGGTTCAGAGTTTGGCAGATGCAAATTTACTTGGAATGGTAGGTAAATACCGCATATAGGTAGGTATGGTGGACTCATATGGAACAACTTTGGGTTTAAGGAAGTGGATGCACAAGCGGTATTCCCGCTTAGTACAACTGAAGGCTAGCAGAAAGAATGAGGAGCGACCAACTAGAGAGAGACAACTATCATAAACATGCATTGAGGTTAACCAACATCAAGTGCAAGCATGAGTAGGATATAAATCACCATGGACATAAATATCGTGGAGGCTATGTTTGTTTTGATTCAACTACATGCGTGAACATGTGCCAAGTCAAGCCACTTGAATCATTCAGAAGAGGATACCATCCTATCATACTACATCACAACCATTTTAAATGCATGTTGGCACGCAAGATAAACCATTATCCACTCCTAGCTAATTAAGTATGGCATGAGTAACTATTATCTCTAATTCTCATTGCAAACATGTTTGATTCATAATGGGCTGAACCAGGCACGATGAGCTAATCATATTTTCAAAAACAAAATAGGTCGAGTCTGTACCATCTTTTCTCCATCTCAATCATTTCATCAAATTTCATCATTATTGCCTTTCACTTGCACGACCGAACGGTGTGCATAATAATAAGAATGCATGTGCATTGGACTAAGCTGGAATCTGCAAACATTTATTCAAAGGAGGAGACAAGGTAATATGGCCACTTTGTTAGATCAACAATAATGCACATGAGAGCCACTCAACATTTTTGTCGTGGTCTTCTCCTCATGACCCAAAGAATAAGAAAATAATTTCAAAGAAACACACTGAAATATTTTTGGAATTTTTGTTTTTCTCTAGAAGAAAGCAAATTAATGAAAGAAAAATAAAAACAAGAAAAACTATTTACATGGGAAAGCTCCCAACAAGTAAAAGAAGAATGAGAAATCTTTTTGGGTTTTCTTTTAATATTACTACTAACTAAACTAGAAAGAAAAACTAAAAAGAAGTGATGACCCACAAGTATAGGGGATTAACTGTAGCTCTTTTCAATAAGTAAGAGTGCCGAAACCAACGAGGACCACAAGGAAATGACAAGTGGTTTTCAGTAAGGTAATGTCTGCAAGTGTTGAAATTGTAAGTAGCAGAGTAGTTTGATAGCAGGATAATTTTTAACAAGCAAGTAATGATAGTAGTAACAAAAGTGCAGCAAGTTTTACCAATCCTTTTGAGGCAAAGGACATGCCAAAATGGTCTCTTGTGATAAGCAAGGCGTTCTTGAGGGTACACGGGATTTTCATCTAGTCACTTTCAAAATGTTGGTTCGATTTGTGTTTGCTACTTTGATAATTTGATATGTGGGTGGACCAGTGCTTAGGTGTTGTTCTTACTTGAACAAACCTCCAACTTATGATTAACCCTCCCGCAAGCATCCGCAACTATAGGAAAAGTATTGAGAATAAATTCTAACCATAGCATTAAATTTTTGGATCCAATCGGTCCCTTACGAAATAGCGCATAAATTGGGGTTTAAGCTTCTATCACTCTTGCAACCCATCATCTAATTGCTACTCCACGATGCATTCCCTTAGGCCCAAATATGGTGAAGTTTCATGTAGTCGACATTCACATGACACCACTAAGGGAATCACAACATACATACTATCAAAATATCGAACACATATCAATTTCACATGATTACTTGCAACATGATTTCTTCCGTGACCTCAAGAACAAAAGTAACTACTCATGAATGATAATCATGCTCAAGATCATAGGGGTATTAAATAGCATATTGGATCTGAACAAATAATCTTCCACCAAATAAACCATATGGTAATCAACTACAAGATAATCAACACTACTAGTCACCCACAAGCACTAATCTATAGTTCCAATAACAAGATTGAACACAAGAGATGAACTAGGGTTTGAGATGAGATGGTGCTGTTGAAGATGTTGATGGAGATTGCCCTCCCCAAGATGGGAGAGTTGTTGGTGATGATGACGACGATGATTTCCCCCTCCGGTAGGGAAGTTCCCCCGGCGGAATCGCTCCACTGGAGAGCAAAAGTGCTCCTGCCCAAGTTCCACCTCGAGACGGCGGCGTTCCATCCCGAAAGTCCTCTCCTTATTTTTTCTAGATCAAAATGACTTATATACCAGAAGATAGGCACCGGAGGTGGGCCTGGGTGAGCACAACCCACTAGGGCGCGCCTGGGCTGCCTAGCGTGCCCAGGTGGGTTGTGCCCACCTGGTGGGCCCCCTCTGGTAGTTATTTGCTCCACTATTCCTCATATATTTGATAAAAATCTCCATGAAGTTTCAGCTTGTTTGGAGTTGTGCAGAATAGGTGGCCTGACGTAGCTTTTCCAGGTCCAGATTTCCAGCTGCCGGAATTCTCCCTCTTTGTGTATACGTTGCATATTATGAGATAAAAGGCATTAGAATTACTCCAAAAAGCATTATTATGGATAAAAACATCATAAATAACAGTAAGAAACATGATGCAAAATGGACGTATCAAGTCCCCCAAGCTTAGACCTCGCTTGTCCTCAAGCGTAAATCGAAATTGAAAAACATGTTCGCATGCTTAGAGAGAGAGAGAGAGGGAGAGGTGTCGATAAAAAAATGGACATATAAGCATCATGTTCATTATTATAACAACAACAAACTTAAATATAAGACTCTTATCATAGAACTTTTATCATAGACTTCTCATGAATAAGTGACAATTCATCACACTATTGAAGTATAAAGCAAAAACTCTATTAAAACCAACAAACTATGTTCTCATTCAACTTTGCAACTACAATTCATCATCTTTTCAGGAAGGGTCACATGTCGGAGCCTTTAGGCAAGTCCACATGCTCAACCATCATATAGTCTTCTATGGTTGCTAACACTCACCGCATACCCATGACCAAAACGTTTCAACCAGACACATAGAAAGATAGGGGCTTATAATTTCGCCTCCCAACATATTCACCTCAAGGGTGATGTCAACAATAATAACTCATGCTATCTATATTAAACTGTTCATATGTGCCTAGATCTTTCCTCACCACATGATTCTTGCCAAAGGAGAAAATAAAAAGGAATAGAGAGAAAACTTTGACTCTTTGCATAAAAGTAAATACATAAAAGTAAAAGATAGGCCCTTCGCAGAGGGAAGCAGAGGTTGCCATGCGCTTATTTCTTTGTATGCTCAACCCCTTAATGAAAAATAATGTCACATTGCATTGCCCCTTGTGATGGCGACCTTTATTATGTAGTCTGTCGCTTTTATTCTTCACCATCACAAATTCATGCAATGCTCAATTTTCTCTTACACTAAATGATCTCACACTTTTAAAAACAATTTTTATTGCCTTTTTGCACCAATGACAACTTACTTGAGGGATCTTTCTCAATCCCTAGGTAGGTATGGTGGATTCTTGAAAATAAGATTTGGGTTTAAGGGTTTTTGGATGCACAAGTAGTATCTCTACCTAGTGCAGATTTTTTGGATAGCAAAGGTAGGGGGCAAGCACCACGTGTTAAAGGATCTATGACAATATGACTTCTATGTGAATATAAACAAACATAAAACATTAGGTTTTCTTCCTTGTCCAACGTCAACAATTTTGGCATATAATATTCTGATCAGGGCTCACAATCACAAAAGATTTCTAGGATAGTATATTTATATGTGAATCTTACCTCCCCTTATTAATTATTTCATGAGTTGCATCATTGACTAATGCTATGTTTGTCAAGCTCTAATAAATTTTTCTACTTACACTTTTCCTTATGTGGTGTCATCACCTACCATAAGATTTAGCATATGATCCTTTTCATTTATTTCCGTTCTTGTTTATTGTTTCCTTTCTTTTAAATGCAACATGAAAATAAAGAAAGCAAAAACTCAAACTAACTTTATTATATATCTCACACACGATTACAAGGATAGATCACTAAGCAAACTCTTGGAAATAAAGGATCGAACTAAACTTTTATTCATCTAAAGCAAAAGATCGAACTAAAATAAGTAAAGGCAAAAGATAGTGGGGATGATACGATACCGGGGCACCTCCCACAAGCTTGGCGGAAGCCAAGGGGAGTGCCCATACCCGACACTCAATTCTCTTTTGGTGATGAAGAGTAAGGTGGTGGTGAGGAAATCTTGTCCTTGTGGATTAAGAGATTATCCGGCTGACTGATGACGCTCCGGAGGTGGATGATGTGCTCTTGATGCAGAATATTTTCACAGGTGAGATACTTATTTTGCACACGAACCGTTTCAATGATGCAAAAGGCTTCAATCCTATAGGAGTAAGATGAGCATAGTAAGGTTTAAGGATATCTTCCTCTTCCTCCTCGGCTGGCAGTGCTTGCTCGAAGACCAGAGGATGATCTACTCTAACCTCCTTGCTCTCGTCTCCCTTGACAGCTTCTGCGGGCTCTTCTCTCTTCAGCTCGATCTTCATCAACCAAGCATCCTCTTCCACATTGTTGGAGGAAGAAGAAGACATTATGCCTGACTCAACAGATCTGACTGAAAACAGCAAGAAAAGAGAATAGAGGATTTCTCCACGATACGGTGATCAACAGGTTCAGGGGGTATATAAAGATTTCTTTTATCTTGGAAAACAAGCAAACTGTAGAAAAACGGAGTCCGGAAGGTAACCCACCTGGGCGCGCCTGGCAGCCAGGCGCGCCCTGGTGTCTTGTGCCCACCAGGGTACACTTCCTGGAAGTTTCTTATTTTTCCTATTTTTCTTAATATCCCAAATTGACAAAAAATGTTTTTACGGATTTTTCGGAGTCCGTTTACTTACCGTATCACGTGCCTCCTTATTTTGACGATTCTGGAGTGTTCCGGAAGGACTCTTTTATCTGTTCTTCCAATGTCATAGTTTGGATAATATTACTTTCAACATTAATGGGCGTACCTGAGATATAATGTTTTATTCGTTGCTCGTTAACAACTTTCGGGTTAGTACCTTCGGCATCATTTATTTTGATGCCTCCAGAACAATAAACTTCCTCGATGACATAGGGGCCTTCCCATTTTGAGAGGAGTTTTACTGCAAAGAATCTAAAATGAGAGTTGTACAAAAGAACATATTCTCCGACTTTAAACTCATGCTTTTGGATTCTCTTATCATGCCATCTTTTGACTTTTTCTTTAAACAACTTCGCATTTTCATAAGCTGGGGTCCTCCATTCATCTAATGAGATAATATCAAATAACCTCTTTTCACCAGCAAGTTTGAAATCATAGTTGAGTTCTTTGATTGCCCAATATGCTTTATGTTCTAACTCAAGAGGCAAATGACAAGATTTTCCATAAATCATTTTATAAGGAGACATACCCATATGATTTTTATTTGTTGTTCTATAGGCCCAAATGTTGGGGATCGTAGTAGTAATTCAAAATTTTCCTACGTGTCACCAAGATCAATCTAGGAGATGCTAGCAACGGGAGAGAGAGAGGGAGTGCATCTTCATACCCTTGAAGATCGCTAAGCGGAAGTGAGGGAGTCCTGGATTAGGGGGTGTCCGGATGGCTGGACTATACCTTCAGCCGGACTCCTGGACTATGAAGATACAAGATTGAAGACTTCGTCCCATGTCCGGAAGGGACTTTCCTTGGCGTGGAAGGCAAGCTTGGCGATACAGATATGTAGATCTCCTACCATTGTAACCGACTTTGTGTAACCCTAACTGTCGGTGTCAAAACCGGCAGATCTCGGGTAGGGGGTCCCGAACTGTGCGTCTAGGCCGGATGGTAACAGGAGGCAGGGAACACGATGTTTTACCCAGGTGTGGGCCCTCTTGATGGAGGTAAAACCCTACGTCCTGCTTGATTAATATTGATGATATGGGTAGTACAAGAGTAGATCTACCACGAGATCAAGGAGGCTAAACCCTAGAAGCTAGCCTACGGTATGATTGTTGTATATGGAGTTGATTGCCTACGGACTACAACCCTCCGGTTTATATAGACACCGGATAGGGTTAGGGTTACATAGAGTCGGTTACAGTGATAGGAGATCTTGAATATCCGCATCGCCAAGCTTGCCTTCCACGCCAAGGAAAGTCCCATCTGGACACGGGACGAAGTCTTCAATCTTGTATCTTCATAGTCCTGGAGTCCGGCTGAAGGTATAGTCCGGCTACCCGAACACCCCCTAATCCAGGACTCCCTTAGTAGCCCCTGAACCAGGCTTCAATGACGACGAGTCCGACGCGCAAATTGTCTTCGGCATTGCAAGGCGGGTTCCTCCTCCAAGTCCTTCATAGAAGATTGTAAACACCAAGAGTAGTGTCCGGCTCTGCAAAATAAGCTTCCACATATTGCCATAGAGAGAATAATATTAACACAAATCAAATCTGCTGACGTATTCCGCAGTGCGTCATCACACTACAGCCAAGTCCTTCACTCGAATCGTTTACACTTTTCCACCTCAGAGTGTTTTGCGAGGCGGTTTCCTTGGCACGTCTTGTCAAAGCAGAGATCGTGTGCCCCCCTTTTACGGGATTCTCATCAATACGGACGTGGGTAACCCAATCGTGCCTGTTAGCATGTTTTCTTGATTAAAGGCGAGTCCCAAACGGTTACGGGGAGGGCTCCTGGTATTCAACCTCTTATAAACAGACCAGGGCCTTACTCCTTTTCTCCAATCCCAAAACAAGTTCACCCGTCGCCTCGAGTTCCAACACCCTAGGCTCCAGATTTCGGGCGCCTCAGACCTTCTACAATGTCCGGTTCCGACCTTCAAGGCCGATGGATGCCCTCCTCCGTCACGGAGGAGGACGTGCTAAAGTTGAGAGAGGCTAAGTTCTTGACCGCCGAAATTTCGCACAGGTTGCCTGCTCAAAGGCAGGCTATCCCCAGTCCCCATCCCGGTGAGAGCGTAGTGTTCGTGTCTTAGTTCCTTCGGGGGTTAGGCTTCCCGATGGACCCCTTTGTGAGGGGACTACTGTTTTATTACGGGCTGGAATTCCATGACTTAACTCCGGAGTCCATCCTCCATATCTCCTCGTTTATCGTTGTATGCGAAGCGTTCCTCCGTGTTACCCCTCACTTCGGAGTATGGCTCAAGACTTTCAAAGTGGAGCCGAGGATGATCAAGGGACGGCACACAGAGTGTGGAGGCGTTGTTATAAGCAAAAATGCTGATGCTCCATGGCCCGAGGGCTCTTTTCAAGAGGAGCTAGGCTTGTGGCAACGAGAGTGGTTTTATATCACCGCTCCCCGGAGCGCCAAGTGGGTGGCGCTTCCTGCCTTTCGCTCGGGTCCCCCACCACGGCTAGCGTCATGGGTTAACAGAGGGTTAGATTGGGGTTTGCCAAAGACGTGCCCCTGTTACAGGGCCGAATTAAGGATCTCTTGGAAGGAGACCTCAGCTTGGTCAAGGTGACGCAGGTCATGTTGATTCGCCGAATATTGCCCGGCAAACGTCGCCCCCTTCGCCTGTGGGAGTTTAATCCAGAGGGACCGCGAGCTCTCCAGAACTTTATGGGCGCAACTCCCGCGGAGATGTATAGACTGTTCTTCGGATCACAAGAGATGTGTCCGGATTTAACCGAGGACGCAGGCCTAAGCTGCAATCGCCCGGATACTCAAGTAAGCAACCTTGTGCCCGGACCTCCTATCCGTATAATTGTCATAAACTTTCCCCTAAAAGAGCCGTCCTTTTAAACAGGAGTGGATAGCGAAGGCGAAGCTGATCAGGTGTCCGGCTCCCCTTCCTGAAACCAGGCCGGATCCCGTGCTGGTCAGGATGCTGGAGATAATGCCTTTGGAGGAAGAGGACAAGGAAGCTATGGCCTCCTCGAAGGAGGCTTCTCCGAAGGGAGGAACCGACAATTCCTCTCCTAAGGGGAAGAAGAGAGCCGCCTCTGACGACCCGGAAACCATGGCCTCGAAACGGGGGAGAAAATCCTCGTCAGAGGGTCCGACGCCGGGGAGTTCCTCGGCCGGACTATGCCCTCAAGGGGATCAGCCCTCCAACGAGCCGTAAGTGGAGAAAAGATTTTCCTTTTGAGGGATGAGGGAAGTCCTTGATTTATATCTGAGAAGATTAACCAAACCTTTATCTTATAGCTCGGACCTCAGCCCTTCTCAGCAGAGCTCGTCTTCGGGGGATCTCCTTCCGGAGATGATGGAGAGCGGGACGCCCCCCCCTGCCGTGCCGCCTAGCGAGGCAGGCGACCCTGAGGTGTCGTCGCGGAGGGTTTCTCCAAATCCGACAGGGGCGGAAGGTGGCTATGCGGCCCCCCGAGGTTCTCTGTGTCCGACCTTCGAAAGAGGTCATGGGACGAGCCCGGCACCGTCTGGTGCTCGGCCGGAGAAGCTAAAGATTCTACTGGGGCGAGCTTCTATCTCAGAGGAGCACTGCGCATTGATGGGCACGGTGATTGAAAGGATTTCATCCGTAGAGAGCGGATTGCATGAGGCCGTCAAAAGTTTACTGACGGGTTTCGAGGTACATTAGATGATGTATACTTTTGTCAGTTGCGCATGAATAAGATGCGCCCTGTGTAGATAGTAGCCCCTGAGACTCCGCGCGTCGTCAAGAAATGACGACACGCGAAGGATCATAATCCTAGGTCTAAGATGTCGCCTTTGAATGTAGGCGGCAGGGTGTCCAGAATCGAGCCGAACTGACGATTTTGCCGAACTAAAGCGGCAACTGGACGTGGCGGATGTCGACATCACGCTTGTCGATAAGCGGCTTGATGAGGCTCAAGGTATGTAATTCCTCGGGCGGCATCAGGTAAGAACAGTTTTATGCCTGTGTCTTACGATGTGTGTGCTTGACGCAGATGGTGCGGCCGCCGTGGAGAGTCTTAGGGCAGAACTTGCCCGAGCTAAAGAACAAGCCAGCGAAAGTGATGCGGCCACCAGGAAAGCTCTTGAAGAGCTAAGAGCCGAACAGGCTGCTCATTGGCGAAGCAAAGAAGAGATGGCCGAGATGGCCGAAAAGTTAAAAAGCGCTACAGACCGTTGCAGACTTCTTGAAAAAGAAGACCAGGCGAAACAGACGGACTTAGAGAAGGCAGTTGCCAATGCCAGGGACGCGCGCTCTGCTATGAGAGCTGCGAAGGAGGAGCTGCGTCAGGCCGAACAGATTGCGGCTGGAAAGCCCTTTATGCTGCGAAGGAAATTTTGTGATCCGAAGTTTGCTCCGTTGGACCGGATGTGGAGTGTGGTGGATACCTATCTAGACTTGGCAGCGAGTGCCGCTGATGCGACCGAACACTTTCGAGATCAGAAAGATCGCGAAGTGGAAAAGCTTTTCTGGTCGCAGTTTCACAATCCAGAGCGTCCACTGGCAGTGGATGATCGTTTGGCTCAATGGGCTGAACTTAATAGGTCGCCATGAAGTACGTCATGGGTCACCTGTGGCTGGGGAGATCGGAGCCGAAGAGTTATTTCAGCTTGGTGCAGCAATTCCTTGACGCGGTGCCGCGTATAAATGCAATGAAGAGGTCAGCATGCATAGAGGGCGCTAGGATGGCTCTTGCCCGTGTTAAGACATACTGGGCAGAGATGGAGACCACCGTTGTTGCGTCCCGAGATTCGGACAAAAGACGAGTACCCTCCGAGCACTATTTTCAGGAAGTTCTTGAAGGCGCTCGTGTAATAGAGACGCAGTGCCCGAAAGATGCTATGTTATGATAGCATATGTAATTATAAAGTAATATTTTGATAAACTGTAGTGGCCTTTTTTATACTTGTGCCTCCAAGTATTGGGAACACCTCCTATGCGGCCGTTTTAAGATATATATATATATATATATATATATATATATATATATATATATATATATAGAATCTGAAAGATGGCAGTTGTTGGCTTCAGCCCCCACGCACATAGTGCGGGGGTGCTCACAGAAGACGCATTTTCACACTTAACCCAATGTCTTGGTCCTACAAAGGAGGTGATAGCACAGCGGGCCAGGCAACCGGACTATAATGCTTTAACACTTTCACTTAGCCATAGGAGTTTGACAGTGAGACTATTTAGGTAGCCCCTTGGTGGCAACTGCGCTCGTCTGAGTTCGGGGCGCGTATGTGCCTGACCGGGAAGCAGCCCTTCGTTAAAGCGGAGGAATCCGATAGATTCCGATAGGTCATCGAGTGGCTGGCCAGTCTCACGCTACATCATGACAGTCAGTTTTTGGCTTTCTCTACTGAGGTGCTCGCCCGGCCGAACCGGGGCACAATCACAGTAGTTCTCCTGGTGCTACCTTAGCCGATAGAGCGGAACGTAAGGTAGCCGAACTCAGGAGCCGGGCAACCCAACATTTGACCAAAGACATGATTCGGAGTTGATGCATATAATGCCAAAACTCGCGACGCCAAACACTCCCTAAGGTGTTCGGTCTTTATGAGTGCGGGCGAAACAACACTCTTTATTAAAAAAAACCCTAGTGTCCAGGTACGTGCAAAAATTCTAACGTGGCCACATGCCAAGACGCCAGCCTCCTCCTTGGTTATATCAGAAAGAAAATAACCAGGGGATGTGTAGCAACAAGAGACAGTAAAAAAGGTTTACGCAGGGTCTTAATCTGAAAAGAATCCTTTAGGACGGGTCCCTACTGCACGTCTGTGCCTGTGTCTCTGTTGTGCCGTATCCTGGACGGGCGCCGCACGACGTTCATCTGTAAAAGAGAGGAACTGAGTTGAAAACGGGTTGTGCCGAAAAAGTTTAAAATAAGCAAAATATAAAGTAAGATGTATAAGATTGAGCTTTATTGTCTCTTATTGTATATGCGTGGAGCCCCTAGTGCGGGGGTATATGGCTTCTAGGCCTGCATCAATGATGATTTTGCACCGAACTCGTCTATCCGCGTTCGTGGTCTTGAATGACCTATTTTGAAGTTTTTTTTGGCCGGTGAGGCCATTTTGCTGTGGGGCTGTCAAAGTGGCCGCACAGTCCTTCGCTTGGGGAGGCGCACTTTAGTGCTTCCCCTTCAAAGAGATGATGCCTTGTGGACCGGGCATCTTAAGCGTAAGAGATGCATAATGCGGTATTGCGTTAAAGCGAGCGAAAGCTTCGCGTCCCAGTAGTGCTTGATAGCGACTTGAGAACGGGACGATATGGAAGGTCAGCTTTTCACGGCGGAGGTTATCGGCAGAGCCGAATATGACTTCGAGCCGGAGAAAACCCATACAATGGGTGTCCGGACCAGGTATTACCCCTTGAAAGGAGGTTTTGCTGCGGCGTATTCTTGCTGGGTTTATCCCCATGTGCTGGATTGTATCCTGATATATCAGGTTTAGTCCACTGCCGCCGTCCATAAGGACATTTGAAAACTGGAGTCCGCCAATTATTGGATCGAGTATCAAGGCAGTCCAGACTATATTCTTGATATTCCTAGAATAATCTAGCTGATCGAAGATGATCGGTTTTGACAACCAGTGGCAGGACCCTTTAGGGATGGGCCGTGTGGTGCGTACCTTTACGGGCGCCGCACGTTTTGTTATGTGAAGTGAGTTCACTGTTTTTACTTCTCGTGGGAAGTTCTTTTGTTTCCTGGTGCTCTGCTTTTGGGGTTCGTCCTCGTCTTCGCTTGGTGTGTCAAGCCCCTTGTGTTCGGCATTAAGTCTGCCGGATTGTTTGAAAACCCAACAGTCTCTGTGGGTATGGTTAGCAGGCTTCCCGGGAGTACTGTGTATCTGACATATCCTATCCAGGACTTTATTTAGGTTGGATGGATCGTCCCTGTTATCCTGGGGGGTGATTTTTCCTGATTTTGTCGTGAGCCTTTGAATCCGGCATTGACTGCCGTGCTCTTTGGACTTTTGTCCTTAGTCCAGCGATGGTCCTTGTTGCGTCGTGGTTTTCCATTTCCATCCCTAGTTTCGGATGTACTTGGGTCGCTGGGGCTGCACCTTGCCAACCAGCTGTCCTCCCCTGCACAAAAGCGGGTCATGAGGCTTGTTAGTGCGGCCATTGTTCTTGGCTTTTCTTGGCCGAGGTGTCTGGCGAGCCATTCGTCTCGGACGTTATGCCTGAAAGCTGCTAAGGCTTCGGCGTCCGGACAGTCGACTATCTGATTCTTTTTAGTGAGGAATCTATTCCAGAACTGCCGAGCTGATTCTCCGGGTTGTTGAGTTATGTGACTAAGATCGTCTACATACGGAGGGCGGACATAGGTCCCTTGAAAGTTTGCTCGGAAAGCATCCTCGAGCTCTTCTCAGCTTCCAATTGTGTTTTCGGGAAGGCTTTTAAGCCAATGCCGGGCTGGCCCTTTAAGCTTAAGGGGTAGATATTTTATGGCGTGGAGATCATCTCCTCTAGCCATGTGTATGTGGAGGATATAATCCTCGATCCAAACTCCAAGGTCTGTTGTTCCATCATATGCCTCTATGTTTACGGGTTTGAATCCGTCTGGGAATTCATAGTCCAGGACCTCATCGGTGAAACATAGGGGGTGTGCGGCGCCCCTGTATTTGGGTGTGCCTGATTCTGATGATGGCTTCATAGCGTTGCTTACGAGAGCTTGCTTTCTTGGCCCATAAATGGACCTGACTGGGCCATGATGCGAATCCTTAAGTGGGTCGCATGCCGATTTAGGTGCGGCGCCGCTTGCCGCTTTATGGGGTCGTCTATCCGACCGTGTGGCTTTTTCATTTTTTGAATGCGAGGGCTCTAGGGCCTCTTCGTCGAATTCAGGCAGTAGCCTTCTTTTCGGATAGCTTTTAGTGCGGCGACTGTCGCCGTACTTATCTGTGGTATTGATTACTTTGCTCCATCTAATCCGGAGTGCATCTTCCGCTGTTTTTAGCTTCCGCTTCTGCTTTTTTAGGCTGCGTGCAGTTGCAACGAGCCTCTCGTGGAGATTCTTCTGCTCCATAGGTTTATTCGGCGTGAGGTCGTCCAGAATGCCGTTTTCGCCGGAGGAGGGATGTTCGGTTTCTCTATCCGTGTTGCCCTGTTCGGATGGTTGCTCTAAGGCCTGTTCGTCATCTACCGGCTCGTCCTGCTCTATGGCTGGGTTTTTGTCGAGGCGGGGCTTGGGTCAGCGTTTACGCCGATGCTTTGATTGCTTTTCGGGGGGTCGATCTCCCGTCCCATCCCCTTTTTCCTCGTTCTCGCTTCCTTTAGGGGTATCCACCATATATATGTCATATGACGAGGTGGCCTTCCAGTGCCCTACATGTGCTGGTTCCTGTTCGTCTCCTACATCGTCATCCATGACGTTGATGTCTTCAGAGCTGAAGTCAAGCATGTCGGTTAGATCGTCGAGAGTGGCTACAAAGTGGGTGGTGGGTGGGCTTTGAATTTCCTCATCGCCCGTATCCCACCCTCGCTGACCGTAGTCCGGCCAGGGCTCTCCTGATAAAGAGAGAGACTTGAGAGAATTCAGGATGTCGCCAAAAGGCGAACGCTGAAAGATGTCTGCGGCGGTGAACTCCATTATCGGCGCCCAATCAGATTCGATTGGCAGGGGCACGGGGGGTTCGGAGTCCGGGGAGGAGTCCGGATCCTCGGAGTCACGGGTCGTGCAGAGTGCGGGGCTAGCGTTCGGCTCGATCGCTTTTGGGATCGCAGCCCCCGAGGTGACGTCCAACCGCTCATCCTCGATTGGCGCAATAGGCTCCAAGTTAGGGGTCGGAACCGATGCGTGTGCGGCCTCCAGGACACTGTCCGGAGGCAGAGCTAGGTCATGCCCCTCGAGATAGTGCGGCGCGCTTGGCCGTGGCTCGAACCCGTCGAAGATCAAGTCTCCGCGGATGTTAGCCGTGTAGTTTAAGCTTCCAAACCTGACTTGATGGCCAGGGGCGTAGCTTTCGATCTGCTCTAGGTGGACGAGTCAATTAGCCCGCAGAGCGAAGCCGCCGAAGACGAAGATCTGTCCGGGGAGCAAAGTCTCACCCTGGACCGCATCGTTGTTGATGATCAAAGGAGCCATCGGGCCTAAAGGCGATGACACAGAGGAACTCTCAATGAAAGCACCAATGTCGGTGTCAAAACCGGCGGATCTCGAGTAGGGGGTCCCGAACTATGCGTCTAGGCCGGATGGTAACAGGAGCCAGGGAACACGATATTTTACCCAGGTTCGGGCCCTCTTGATGGAGGTAAAACCCTACGTCCTGCTTGATTAATATTGATGATATCGGTAGTACAAGAGTAGATCTACCACGAGATCAAGGAGGCTAAACCCTAGAAGCTAGCCTACGGTATGATTGTTGTATATGGAGTTGATTGCCTACGGACTACAACCCTCCGGTTTATATAGACACCGGATAGGGTTAGGGTTACATAGAGTCGGTTACAATGATAGGAGATCTTGAATATCCACATCGCCAAGCTTGCCTTCCACGCCAAGGAAAGTCCCATCCGGACATGGGACGAAGTCTTCAATCTTGTATCTTCATAGTCCTGGAGTCCGGCTGAAGGTATAGTCCGGCTACCCGAACACCCCCTAATCCAGGACTCCCTCACTAACCCTCTCCGGTGTCTATATAAACTGGAGGGTTTCAGTCCGTAGGACAACATATAGAACAACAATCATACCATAGGCTAGCTTCTAGGGTTTAGCCTCTTCGATCTCGTGGTAGATCTACTCTTGTACTACCCATATCATCAATATTAATCAAGCAAGACGTAGGGTTTTACCTCCATCAAGAGGGCCCGAACCTGGGTAAAACTTCGTGTCCCTTGCCTCCTGTTACCATCCGGCCTAGACACATAGTTCGGGACCCCCTACCCGAGATCTGCGGGTTTTGACACCGACATTGGTGCTTTCATTGAGAGTTCCTCTGTGTCGTCGCCGTCAGGCTTGATGGCTCCTACTATCATCGATAGTGATGCGGTCCAGGTTGAAACTTGTCTCCCCGGACAGATCTCTATCTTCGGCAGCTTTGCACTGCGGGCTAATTTGCTTGGCCATCTGGAGCAGATCGAAAGCTATGCCCTTGGCCGTTAGGTCAGGTTTAGAAGTTTAAACTACACGGCTGACGTCTGCGGGGACTTGATCTTCAACGAAGTCGATCCACTGCCGAGTGCGCCGCACTGTCACGACGGGCATGATCCAGCTCTGCCGCCGAACAGTGCCCTGGAGGCCGCACCCGCATCGGCTTCGACCCTTAATTCGGAGCCAACTGCGCCGATCGAGGATGGGTGGTTGGACGCCGCCTCGGGGGCTGTGATCCCAACAACGATCGAGCCGAACACCAGCCCCGCACTCCGCGAGACTCGTGACTCCAAGGAACCGGACTCCTCCCCGGACTCCGAACCTTCCGCGCCCTTGCCGATCGAATCCGATTGGGCGCCGATCATGGAGTTTACCGCCGCGGACATCTTTCAGCACTCGCCCTTCGGCGATATTATGAAATCACTAAAGTCTCTCTCTTTGTCAAGAGAGCCCTGCCCGGATCATGGCCAGCAGGATTGGGATGCGGAAGATGAAGAAATTCGACGCCCACCCACCACCCACTTTGTAGCCACTGTCGACGATTTAACCGACATGCTCGACTTCGACTCTGAAAACATCGACGGTATGGACGACGATGCGGGAGGCGAAGAAGAACCACCGCCCACAGGGTGCTGGACGCCCACCTCATCATATGACGTATACATGGTGGACGCACCAAAAGATGACGACGAGGAGCGGAAGGACGCACCGAAGGCTTGTTCCCTCGAGAAACAGTCAAAGCGGCGACGCAAGCGCCGCCCCAAATCCCGCCTCGACAGAAATAACGATCACACAGACCCAGCGCTGGAGCAGGGCGAACCGCTGCCGGACAACGGCAATCCAGATAATCAAATCGAACACACAAATTCTATCAAGGATAATAGTCCGTACGACAGAATGCTGGACAGGCACCCGGAGCAGCAGAATGCCCGTAAAAGGCTTGTTACCACCGCGAGGAGTCTTAAAAAGTAGAAGCAAAGGCTCAAGGCTGCGCAAGACACACTCCAAATCAGATGGAGTAAAATACTCAACACAGCAGCGAGGTACGGCGACAATCTCCCCTCCAAGAGCTACCCAAAGCGGAAGCTGCTACCTGAATTCGATGAGGAGGCCTCGGACCCCCCACAACCAAATATCAAAGCAGCCACCTGGCCGGATAGATGACCCCTCTAGCAACACAGAGTGGCATACAACGCCACTCACAATACAACACGCGACCCATGCGAGGGCTCGCACCCAAAGGACGGCGCAACAAGATCCATCTATGGACCACGCAAGCGCACCCCAGCATACAATGCAACACAACAAACATCCGAACAACGCGGTACACCCAGCTACAAGGGTGCCGCACACCCCCTATGTTTCACCGATGAGGTGCTGGACCATGAATTTCCAGAGGGATTCAAACCCGTAAACATAGAGACAAATGACGGAACAACAGACCCTGGGGTCTGGATTGAGGACTACATCCTTCATATCCATATGGCTCGAGGAGATGATCTCCACGCCATCAAGTACTTACCCCTCAAGCTCAAAGGGCCAGCTCGTCACTGGCTTAAAGGCCTCCCCGAAAGCTCCATTGGAAGTTGGGAAGAGCTCGAAGACGCCTTTTGGGCAAATTTTCAAGGGACTTATGTCTGACCTCCGGATGCGGACGATTTGAGTCATATAACTCAACAGCCCGGAGAGTCAGCCCGAAAGCTTTGGAACAGGTTTCTTACTAAAAAGAACCAAATTGTCGACTTTCCGGATGCCGAAGGCTTGGCAGCTTTTAAGCATAGCGTCCGTGACGAATGGCTCGCTAGACACCTCGGCCAAAATAAGCCGAGAACGATGGCCGCATTAACAAGCCTCATGACCCGCTTTTGCGCGGGTGAGGACAGCTGGCTAGCCAGATGCAGCACCAGCGACCCCAGTACATCTGAAGTTAGAGATGGAAACGGGAAATCATGGCTCAACAACAATAACAAACACCGGAATAAAGAAGACAGCACGAAGGGCACGGCAGTAAACGCATGATTCAAAAGCTCTCGGCCAGGTCAGCAAAAGCCGCCCTCTAAAGGCACCAGGGATGAACTGTCCAGCCTCAACAAAATTCTGGACCAAGTATTTTAGATCCATAGTACCCCTGGTAAACCTGCTAATCATACCCACAAAGAATGTTGGGTCTTCTAGCAGTCCGACAAGCTCAACGCCGTACACAAGGGGGAGAATACACCAAGTGAAGACGAGGACGAGCCTCCCAAGCAAGACACTGGGGAACAAAAGAAATTTCCACCAGAAGTCAAAACAGTAAACGTGTTACACGTGATCAAGGTAAAAAACAACGCGGCACTCCCAGGAAAATATACCCAAGTGCATGTCACCATGAAGTCCTGCCACTGGTCGTCTCAACCGATCACTTTCGACCATCGCGATTACTCAACAAGTATCCGATGCGCAAGATGGGCTGCCCTGGTATTAGACCCAGTAATTGGCGGATATCACTTCACACGAGTCTTGATGGACGGTGGCAACAATCAAAACCTAATATATCAGGATACAATCCGCAGGATGGGGTTAGACCCAACAAAAATTTGCCATAGCAATACTAGCTTTAAAGGAGTAACGCCAGGCCCAGGGGCTCGTTGTACGGGCTCCCTCCTACTACAAGTTATATTCGGCTCCCCTATAACTTCCTTCGCGAGCATTTAACCTTCCACATCGCTCTGTTCCAAAGTGGCTATCAAGCACTGCTCGGACGCGAAGCTTTCGCTCGCTTTAATGCAATACCACACTACGCCTCCCTCACACTCAAGATGCCCGGTCCACGTAGCATCATTTCAGTGAACGGAAATATGAAGCGATCTCTGCGCGCTGAAGAGAGTGCGGCTGCCTTGGCAGCCGCACACTAAAGGCGCCCGGACCAGCGAAAGCATCCAATAGGTCGTCAAGACCTCAGACATAACTAATCAAGTCCGGCGCCGCTATTTATACCGAATAAATGGTCACACCCCTATTTGTTAATACAAGGGGCTCAACGCGCACAGACAAGTGGCAATTTTTTCTCATCTTCAATTATACATGGTTTCTTTAAAAACTATCTTTTTGCATGACAACTTTTTCACCTAAATTCCTCTCTTTTACAGACGATCATCGTGCTACATCCATCCAGGATACATCACAATGGAGACACAGGCGCAGACGTGTAGCAGGGACCCGCTCCAAGGATTCTTTTTAGATTAAGACCCTGCGTAAACCTTTTTTACTGTCTCTTGTTGATACATATCCACCGTTCAGAAGGATGCTGACGTCTTGGCATGTGGCCACGCCAGAATAATGCATGTACCTGGACACAAGGGGCTTCTTACAAAGGCCATTATTTAGGCCCGGTTTATACCACAAAGACTGAATACCTTAGGGAGTGTTCGGTGTCGTGAGTTTGGCCCTATATGCATCAGCTCCGAATCATTGTCTTTGGTTAAATGTTGGGTTTGCCCGGCTCCTCTGTTTTGGTGCCTTACGTTCCGCTTTACCGGCCAAGCTAGCACCAGGAGAACTACTGCGATTATGCCCTGGTTCATCCGGACGAGCACCTCAGTAGAGAAAGCCAAAAACTGACTGTCATGATATAGCGTGAGACTGGTCAACCACTCGATGACCTATTGGAATGTTAGAATTCCTCTGCCTTAACGAAGGGCCGTTTTCCGGCCAGGCATGTACGCACCCCGGGATCGGGAGAGTGCGGAGCCACCAGGGGCTATCTAGTAGCCCCACTGTCAAACTCCTATGGCTAAGTGAAAGTGCTAAAGCATTATAGTACGGTTGCCTCGCTCGCTCCGCTATCACCTCCTTAATAGGACCAAGACGTTGGGTTAAGTGTGAACACATGTTTTTTGCGAGCACCTCCGCATTATATGCGTGGGGGTTGAAGCCAACGGCTGCAATCTTTCAGGTTATACACATGTATACATAAACGGCCGCCCAGGAGGCATCATATTACTTTCAGGCAAAAGTATAAAAATAGCCTTATAAAAATTTATAAAAGCATTTCGCTTACAATGAGATTACATATCACTCAAACATAATATTTTTTGAGCACTGGGTCTCTATCAAACGAGCACCCTCAAGAACTTCTTCAAAGTAGTGCTCAGCAGCCATTCGGTCTATGGCCGAATCCCACGCTACAACAGTGGTAGCATCCATCCCCGCCCAGTATGCTTTAACACGGGCAAAGGCCATCCGTGAGCCCTCTATGCACACCGACCTCTTCATCACATTAATACGCGGCACCACGTCAAGGAACTGCTGCACCAAGCTGAAATAGTTGTTCGGTTTTGGCCTTTCCGGCCATAGCTGATCCACAACAGACCTCATGGTGAGTATGGACAACCTATTCAGTTCGGCCCATTCGGCTAATTGGTCAGTCAATGAAAGCGGACGCTCGGAGAATGGAATTGTGTCCAAAATAGCTGGTCCACTTCACGGTCCGTCTGACCCTGGAAGTACTTGGCCGCATCGGCAGCGCTCACCGCAAAATCCATATACACATCCTCCGAACTCCACAGCCGATCCAGAGGGGCATACCGTGGATCTCCGAACTTCCTCCGCAACATAAAGGATTTCCCAGCTACAATATCCCCGGCTTCCCGCAGCTCCTCCTTCTTCGCCCTCATAGAAGACCAATGTCTTTTCTCGTCGCAGCAGCCTTCTCAAGGTCCGATGCCTTCGCTAGGTTTTCCTTTTCAAGAACCCGGCAACGGTCGGCGGCGGCTTTTAATTCTATGGCCATATTGGCCATCTTATCTTGGCTCTCGCCATGCGCGGCCTTCTCGGCTTTCAACTCTTCGGCCGCCTTCAAAGCAGCCGCATTACTAAACCTCACTTGTTCCTTGGCTCGGGCAAGTTCTGCCCGCAAGGCTTCAACAGTGGCAGCTCCATCTGCAGTCACAACATATTAAAGATACTGGCATCATGCTGCTCTTACTATGTGGCATTTACCAGATAATGACACTTACTCTGTGCCTCGTCAAGCCTTTTGTTAATAAGCTCGATGTCAGCGTCTGCCGCATCCAACTGCCGTTTTAAATGGATAAACTCGCTAGTCCGGCTAGCCACCGGAGCTTCCATCACCTGAACATAGAGGCAGTATGGTTATTACCTGGGAATATGATCCTCTGTTCATCATCGTTTCCGACGACAACCAGAGTCTCAGGGGCTACTATCTACACAGGGCACACCTAGCATGTGCAGGACTATCATACATTATTTTACGTACCTCAATGCCTGTTAGTAGACTCATAAAAGCTTCATGCAATCCGCTTTCGGCGGACGAGATTCTCTCCATCACCGTATTCATTAGCATATGGTGTTCATCTGAGATGGCCGCTCGCCCCACCAACTCCCTCGGAACATCCGATCGCACACCAGACAGTGCCGGACTCTTTTGTCTGCTCTCTTCGGGAGCCAGACACTGGGAGCTTCGGGGGTCAATGGGATTATCTTCTGGCCTCACCGGACTTGGAGAGGCCCTCCGCGACGACACTTCAGGGTCGCCCGCTCCCGGAGCGGAGGAGTCCGGAGGAGGCGTTTCGCTCTCCATCATCTCTGGAAGAAGATCCCCCGAAGACGAGCTCATTTGAGAGGGGCTAAGGCCCGAACTGCAAAGATATATGTGGTGGTTATTTTCTCAGAAGAAAAAGATGGCATACCTGTACTATTAAAGTATTTCGGGTCACTTACGACTCGCTGGAGAATTGATCCCCCCGCGGACTTTGTGCGGCCAAAGCACCCCCCAAGGTAGGACCCTCTGTGGGAGACTTCTTCTCCCGTTTGGAAGCTTCGGCTTCCAAATCCCCGGGCGCAGTCCTTTTCCTCCTCCGGTCATCTTCCTTCATGGAGACGCTCACTCCCTCGGTTAGAATGGGCAGCGTTGGGGGCCCGCGTCCGCCCGTATTATCCTCCCCAGTATCTTCCTTCAAGGGCTCCGGGCAAGGTGCGACCTGGAGCATCTTTTCCAATACCGGATTGTCCAAACCCTCAGGGAGGGGGGCCGAACACCGAATCAACTTTGCCTTTGTTAGCCAGTCCTGGTCAAAAAGCGAACTCTCAGAAATAACTTCGTAACAAATGAGAGATAGTATGTTCGGCCGGAAGATTCCTTACCTGTTCGGCGGCGCGGTTACTGCTCAGGCCCACGTCCTCGGTGATTTCCAGACACTCTACCTGAGGTCCGAAGAATGACTTGTACATCTCCTCGTGCGTCAGGCCGAGGAAATTTTGAATGACACGCGGTCCCTTGGGATTGAACTCCCACAAGCGAAGGGGCCGGCGTTTGCAAGGCTGGACTTGACGAACCAGCATAACTTGTATTACCGCAACCAAACTAAAATCTCCATTGAAGAGATCTCAAATCTGGCTTTGCAGTATAGGCACGTCCTTGGCTGGACCCAGCTCAGACCTCTGCTGATCCATGAGATCAATTGTGGTGGAGGGCCCGAGCAGAAAACAGGGGCGGCCGCCCACTTGGCACTTCTAGGAGCCGTGATGTAGAACCACTCCTGTTGCCACAATTCAGACACCTCTGGAATGGAACCTTTGGGCCATGGAGCTCCCGTCATCTTGCATATTGAGGCACCTTCGCACGCTGCATGTTGCCCCTCGATCATCTTCGGCTTTATGTCAAAGGTCTTGAGCCACAGGCCAAAGTGAGGGGTAACCCGGAGGAAGGCCTCACACACGACAATAAATGTCGTGATATGAAGAAAGGAGTCTGGAGCTAGATCATGGAAATCTAGCCCGTAATAAAACATCAAACCCCTGACGAAAGGATCCAGAGCAAGGCCTAGACCTCGGAGGAAGTGGGAGACGAACACGACGTTCTCGTTGGGTTCGGGGGAGGGGACGGCCTGCCCTCGGGCAGGCAGCCGATGCGAAACCTCGACGGTCAGATATCTGGCCTCCCTCAACTTTTTAATGTCTTCTTCCGTGACGGAGGAAGGCATCCATCGGCCTTGAAGGCTAGATCCGGACATGATTGAAGGTTCGGAGCACCTGACCTGAACTTTGGGTGTTTGAGCTTGAGGTGGGGGAAGGATTCGATTGAGCACGGGAGGGAAAAAATAAATGCCTTGTCCCTTTATAAAGAGGGTGAATATCAAGCGTCCTCTCCGTGGCCGTTTGGACTTGCCTATAGTCTAGGAGTCCTAGAAGCCGTTGGGTTACCCACGCCCGTATCGACGAGAATCCCGGAATAAGGGGACACGATCTCTGCTTTAACAAGACGTGCCAAGGAAACCGCCTCGCATGACACGCTGAGGTGGGATAATAAAACGATTCGAATAAAGGCTTGGCTGTGGTGTTGTCATGCTACGGAATACGTCAGCAGATTAGATTGGTGTTGGTGTGAACATTATTCTCTCTATGGTGATATGTGGAAATTTATTTTGCAGAGCTAGACACTATTCTTTGTGTTCAAAATCTTCTATGAAGTACTTGGAGGAGGAAACCGCCTTGCAATGCCGAAGACAAACTGCGCGGCAGACTCATTGTCATTGAAGCCTGGTTCAGGGGCTACTGAGGGAGTCTTGGATTAGGGGGTGTCCGGATGGCCGGACTATACCTTCAGCCGGACTCCTGGACTACGAAGATACAAGATTGAAGACCTCGTCCCGTGTCCGGAAGGGACTTTCCTTGGCATGGAAGGCAAGCTTGGCGATACGGATATGTAGATCTCCTACCATTGTAACCGACTTTGTGTAACCCTAACCCTCTCCGGTGTCTATATAAACCGGAGGGTTTTAGTCCGTAGGACAACATATAGAACAACAATCATACCATAGGCTAGCTTCTAGGGTTTAGCCTCTCCGATCTCGTGGTAGATCTACTCTTGTACTACCCATATCATCAATATTAATCAAGTAGGACGTAGGGTTTTACCTCCATCAAGAGGGCCCGAACCTGGGTAAAACTTCGTGTCCCTTGCCTCCTGTTACCATCCGGCCTAGACACATAGTTCGGGACCCCCTACCCGAGATCCGCCGGTTTTGACTCCGACATTGGTGCTTTCATTGAGAGTTCCTCTGTGTCGTCGCCGTCAGGCTTGATGGCTCCTACTATCATCGATAGTGATGCGGTCCAGGTTGAAACTTGTCTCCCCGGACAGATCTCTGTCTTCGGCGGCTTTGCACTGCGGGCTAATTTGCTTGGCCATCTGGAGCAGATCGAAAGCTATGCCCTTGGCCGTTAGGTCAGGTTTGGAAGTTTAAACTACACGGCTGACGTCCGCGGGGACTTGATCTTCAACGAAGTCGAGCCACTGCCGAGTGCGCCGCACTGTCACGACGGGCATGATCCAGCTCTGCCGCCGAACAGTGCCCTGGAGGCCGCACCCGCATCGGCTTCGACCCTTAATTCGGAGCCAACTGCGCCGATCGAGGATGGGTGGTTGGACGCCGCCTCGGGGGCTGTGATCCCAACAACGATCGAGCCGAACACCAGCCCCGCACTCCGCGAGACTCGTGACTCCAAGGAACCGGACTCCTCCCCGGACTCCGAACCTTCCGCGCCCTTGCCGATCGAATCCGATTGGGCGCCGATCATGGAGTTTACCGCCGCGGACATCTTTCAGCACTCGCCCTTCGGCGATATTATGAAATCACTAAAGTCTCTCTCTTTGTCAAGAGAGCCCTGCCCGGATCATGGCCAGCAGGATTGGGATGCGGAAGATGAAGAAATTCGACGCCCACCCACCACCCACTTTGTAGCCACTGTCGACGATTTAACCGACATGCTCGACTTCGACTCTGAAAACATCGACGGTATGGACGACGATGCGGGAGGCGAAGAAGAACCACCGCCCACAGGGTGCTGGACGCCCACCTCATCATATGACGTATACATGGTGGACGCACCAAAAGATGACGACGAGGAGCGGAAGGACGCACCGAAGGCTTGTTCCCTCGAGAAACAGTCAAAGCGGCGACGCAAGCGCCGCCCCAAATCCCGCCTCGACAGAAATAACGATCACACAGACCCAGCGCTGGAGCAGGGCGAACCGCTGCCGGACAACGGCAATCCAGATAATCAAACCAAACACACAAATTCTATCAAGGATAATAGTCCGTACGACATAACGCCGGACAGGCACCCGGAGTAGCAGAATGCCCGTAAAAGGCTTGTTGCCACCGCGAGGAGTCTTAAAAAGCAGAAGCAAAGGCTCAAGGCTGCGCAAGACACACTCCAAATCAGATGGAGTAAAATACTCAACACAGCAGCGAGGTACGGCGACAATCGCCCCTCCAAGAGCTACCCAAAGCGGAAGCTGCTACCTGAATTCGATGAGGAGGCCTCAGACCCCCACAGCCAAATATCAAAGCAGCCACCTGGCCGGATAGACGACCCCTCTACCACCACAGAGCGGCATACAACGCCACTCACAATACAACACGCGACCCATGCGAGGGCTCGCTCCCAAAGGACGGCGCAACAAGATCCATCTATGGACCATGCAAGCGCGCCCCAGCATACAATGCAACACAACAAACATCCGAACAACGCGGTACACCCAGCTACAAGGGTGCCGCACACCCCCTATGTTTCACCGATGAGGTGCTGGACCATGAATTTCCAGAGGGATTCAAACCCGTAAACGTAGAGACATATGACGGAACAACAGACCCTGGGGTCTGGATTGAGGACTACATCCTTCATATCCATATGGCTCGAGGAGATGATCTCCACGCCATCAACTACTTACCCCTCAAGCTCAAAGGGCCAGCTCGTCACTGGCTTAAAGGCCTCCCCGAAAGCTCCATTGGAAGTTGGGAAGAGCTCGAAGACGCCTTTCGGGCATATTTTCACGGGACTTATGTCCGACCTCCGGATGCGGACGATTTGAGTCATATAACTCAATAGCCCGGAGAGTCAGCCCGAAAGCTTTGGAACATGTTTCTTACTAAAAAGAACCAGATTGTCGACTGTCCAGACGCCGAAGCCTTGGCAGCTTTTAAGCATAGCGTCCGTGACGAATGGCTCGCCAGACACCTCGGCCAAAATAAGCCGAGAACGATGGCCGCATTAACAAGCCTCATGACCCGCTTTTGCGCGGGTGAGGACAGCTGGCTAGCCAGATGCAGCACCAGCGACCCTAGTACATCTGAAGTTAGAGATGGAAACGGGAAATCATGGCGCAAAAGCAATAACAAACGCCGGAATAAAGAAGACAGCACGAAGGGCACGACAGTAAACGCAGGATTCAAAAGCTCTCGGCCAGGTCAGCAAAAGGCGCCCTCTAAAGGCACCAGGGATGAACTGTCCAGCCTCAAAAAAATTGTGGACCAAGTATGTCAGATTCATAGTACCCCTGGTAAACCTGCTAATCATACCCATAGAGAATGTTGGGTCTTCAAGCAGTCCGGCAAGCTCAACGCCGTACACAAGGGGGAGAATACACCAAGTGAAGACGAGGACGAGTCTCCCAAGCAAGACACTGGGGAACAAAAGAAATTTCCACCAGAAGTCAAAACAGTAAACGTGTTACACGTGATCAAGGTAAAAAACAACGCGGCACTCCAGGAAAATATACCCAAGTGCATGTCACCATGAAGTCCTGCCACTGGTCATCTCAACCGATCACTTTCGACCATCGTGATTACTCAGCAAGTATCCAACGCGCAGGATGGGCTGCCCTGGTATTAGACCCAGTAATTGGCGGATATCACTTCACACGAGTCTTGATGGACGGTGGCAGCAATCAAAACCTAATATATCAGGATACAATCCGCTGGATGGGGTTAGACCCAACAAAAATTCGCCATAGCAATACTACCTTTAAAGGAGTAATGCCAGGCCCAGGGGCTCGTTGTACGGGCTCCCTCCTACTACAAGTTATATTCGGCTCCCCCAATAACTTCCGTCTCGAGCATTTAACCTTCCACATCGCTCCGTTCCAAAGTGGCTATCAAGCACTGCTGGTAAACCTGCTAATCATACCCACAAAGAATGTTGGGTCTTCTAGCAGTCCGACAAGCTCAACGCCGTACACAAGGGGGAGAATACACCAAGTGAAGACGAGGACGAGCCTCCCAAGCAAGACACTGGGGAACAAAAGAAATTTCCACCAGAAGTCAAAACAGTAAACGTGTTACACGTGATCAAGGTAAAAAACAACGCGGCACTCCCAGGAAAATATACCCAAGTGCATGTCACCATGAAGTCCTGCCACTGGTCGTCTCAACCGATCACTTTCGACCATCGCGATTACTCAACAAGTATCCGATGCGCAAGATGGGCTGCCCTGGTATTAGACCCAGTAATTGGCGGATATCACTTCACACGAGTCTTGATGGACGGTGGCAACAATCAAAACCTAATATATCAGGATACAATCCGCAGGATGGGGTTAGACCCAACAAAAATTTGCCATAGCAATACTAGCTTTAAAGGAGTAACGCCAGGCCCAGGGGCTCGTTGTACGGGCTCCCTCCTACTACAAGTTATATTCGGCTCCCCTATAACTTCCTTCGCGAGCATTTAACCTTCCACATCGCTCTGTTCCAAAGTGGCTATCAAGCACTGCTCGGACGCGAAGCTTTCGCTCGCTTTAATGCAATACCACACTACGCCTCCCTCACACTCAAGATGCCCGGTCCACGTGGCATCATTTCAGTGAAAGGAAATATCAAGCGATCTCTGCGCGCCGAAGAGAGTGCGGCTGCCTTGGCAGCCGCACACTAAAGGTGCTCGGACCAGCGAAAGCATCCAATAGGTCGTCAAGACCTCATACACAACTAATCAAGTCCGGCGCCGCTATTTATACCGAATAAATGGTCACACCCCTATTTTTCAATACAAGGGGCTCAACGCGCGCAGACAAGTGGCAATTTTTTCTCATCTTGAATTATACATGGTTTCTTTAAAAACTATCTTTTTGCACGACAACTTTTTCACCTAAATTCCTCTCTTTTACAGACGATCATCATGCTACACCCGTCCAGGATACGGCACAACAGAGTCACTGGCGCAGATGTGCAGCAGGGACCCGCTCCAAGGATTCTTTTTAGATTAAGACCCTACGTAAACCTTTTTTACTGTCTCTTGTTGATACATATCCACCGTTCAGAAGGATGCTGACATCTTGGCATGTGGCCACGCCAAAACAATGCACGTACCTGGACACAAGGGGCTTCTTACAAAGGCCATTATTTAGGCCTGGTTTATAGCACAAAGACTGAATACCTTAGGGAGTGTTCGGTGTCGCGAGTTTGGCCCTATATGCATCAGCTCCGAATCATTGTCTTTGGTCAAATGTTGGGTTTGCCCGGCTCCTGTGTTTTGGTGCCTTACGTTCCGCTTTACCAGCTAAGGTAGCACTAGGAGAACTACTGCGATTGTGCCCTGGTTCATCCGGACGAGCACCTCAGTAGAGAAAGCCGAAAACTGACTGTCATGATATAGCGTGAGACTAGTCAACCACTCGATGACCTATTGGAATGTTAGAATTCCTCTGCCTTAATGAAGGGCCGTTTTCCGGCCAGGCATGTACGCACCCCGGGATCGGGAGAGTGCGGAGCCACCAGGGGCTATCTAGTAGCCCCACTATCAAACTCCTATGGCTAAGTGAAAGTGCTAAAGCATTATAGTACGGTTGCCTCGCTCGCTCCGCTATCACCTCCTTAATAGGACCAAGACGTTGGATTAAGTGTGAACGCGTGTTTTTTGTGAGCACCTCCGCATTATATGCGTGGGGGTTGAAGCCGACGGCTGCAATCTTTCAGGTTATACACATGTATACATAAACGGCTGCCCAGGAGGCATCATATTACTTTCAGGCAAAAGTATAAAAATAGCCTTATAAAAATTTATAAAAGCATTTCGCTTACAATGAGATTACATATCACTCAAACATAATATTTTTTGAGCACTGGGTCTCTATCAAACGAGCACCCTCAAGAACTTCTTCAAAGTAGTGCTCAGCAGCCATTCGGCCTATGGCCAAATCCCACGCTACAACAGTGGTAGCATCCATCCCCACCTAGTATGCTTTAACACGGGCAAAGGCCATCCGTGAGCCCTCTATGCACGCCGACCTCTTCATCACATTAATGTGCGGCACCACGTCAAGGAACTGCTGCACCAAGCTGAAATAGCTGTTCAGTTTTGGCCTTTCCGGCCATAGCTGATCCACAACAGACCTCATGGCGAGTCCGGACAACCTATTCAGTTCGGCCCATTCGGCTAATTGGTCAGTCAATGAAAGCGGACGCTCGGGAGAATGCAATTGTGTCCAAAACAGCTGGTCCACTTCACGGTCCGCCTGACCCTGGAAGTACTTGGCCGCATCGGCAGCGCTCGCTGCAAAATCCATATACACATCCTCCAAACTCCATAGCCGATCCAGAGGGGCATACCGTGGATCTCCGAACTTCCTCCGCAACATAAAGGATTTCCCAGCTACAATATCCCCGGCTTCCCGCAGCTCCTCCTTCTTCGCCCTCATAGCAGACCGATGTCTTTTCTCGTCGCAGCAGCCTTCTCAAGGTCCGATGCCTTCGCTAGGTTTTCCTTTTCAAGAACCCGGCAACGGTCGGCGGCGGGTAAAACTTCATTTCCCTTGCCTCCTGTTACCATCCGGCCTAGACACACACTTCGGGACCCCCTACCCGAGATCTGCCGGTTTTGACACCGACAGGAAGCGTTACAAAAACGCGGTTGATGGAGTCGTACTCGCGGCGATTCAAATCGCAGAAGATGCGATCTAGCGCCGAACGGACGGCGCATCCATGTTCAACAAACGTACATCACGAGGAAGTCTCCTCCTTTTTGATCCAGCAAGGGGAGAGAAGAAGTTGAGGGAGAACTCCAGCAGCAGGACGGCGTGGTTATGGAGGAGCTCGTGGTTCTCTGGCAGGGCTTCGCCAAGCACTACAGAAGAGGACGATGAGTTGGAGAGGGGGAGGGCTGTCGGAGTAATGGGCCACAGGTAGGCCAACCCGAGCCCCACGACCTTTCAAGACATCGGGGCAGGCTGCGCCCCTCAAGACCATAGGGTGAAGAGCCGCCTCCTGGGGAGTCTACGGCAAGGCGGCCGACTGCCCGCTCACGGCTGAGTCCCAGGGACGACTTCCAGAGAAGCCGGCTTTCGGGAGTCGGACGGCGACTCCAACAAACCGTGACCTCACCGAGAGGGACGGGGCAGGGGCGTGGCTACAATAAAGCCCACTCCCCGCCCCTTACCAAGGGCAGGCATGGCTACAGCGCACCGTACTTGGGAAGATCTCCCCGCGGCGTGGCACTGTTGCCCAGCCGACCCTGACATCAGCACCACTATACCTAGTCCTGCGCCCACGACGGCTTGTCTGTACGGCCTGGAGGAAGCAGGGCCCACCAGCCAGCGAGACCTCGGAAGACGGCGGGGGCACCGCCAGTCGGACCCAACGGGAGTCGGCCCGGGGGAGTCGGCCGAGCCCTGCCCCGGGCCCACGCACCATTAATCAAGAAGAGATGGGGAGTGGCCACAGTGATCGCCCGCCAGGCGGCGGGGCTGTTGCCACGACCCCATGACCAAACTTGCATCATCAGGAGCACGGCTACAGTAATCAGCAGCCGGCAAGACCCGCCCGCGGCAGACGCGGCCTGTCGGCTCCGTACTAGACCAGTCGGCGGGGCCCACCAGTTGGCGGGCCCCAGCAGTCGGTGGAGAAGTCGGAGGTCGGAGACACTGACGGCTGGCCCCGCACCCAGTCACATTACCATTGTACCCCTTGGGGGTAGGCCTATATAAACCCCCCAGGGCACCCATGCAAAGGGTTGGATCCCAGTAGTTCTATACCTCACCAGATAGAGGGAGAGAGCTAGCCTTGCCCTCTCCTACCACCATACACAGCTCAAGGAGCAACCGTGTAAACACTTGACCATAGTGATCATGCGGAGACCCCGCAGAGCAGTAGTAGGGGTATTATCTCCCCGGAGAGCCCCAAAGCTGGGTAAGATTCGCCGGCGTGCATGCCTTCGCCTCATCCCGTTTCCAGGCACTGGCGACATTCTACTCGCCCCCACCATGATAAGCCATCCGTTGGCGTATGTCGCACCAAACCCCCGACATTTGGCGCCCACCGTGGGGCATGGTGCACCGCCGTCCGGAGATCTGTTCTGGACGGGAACCCCTTTCCTCCCTGGCGAGCGCAGCCAGCCAGGCACGCCAGATGAAGTTTGCGTCGACGCGCTGCGCGGCGTGGAGATCGCCTGCGCAGCCAGCTCCTTGGCCGAACTTGTCGGCGAGGTCCGCCTCTCCGACGAACCTGCGTCCGACGCAGGCGTAGGCGGCCCCAAAAACCTCCTCGCGGGCCACCTCGATCAACTCCACGTTTCCAGCGAGCCTGCCGTAGACTTGGAGTCCGTAGGCTGCACCGACCCGATGCTGGTTGACTCCGACACCGTGTCGGTCGACGCTTTCCCCTCCAACGTGGTGGTCTATGACGAACCTCTCCCCCACGCGGAGAGCGACGGGAGCACTGTCACTGAGGTGCTGGTCATCAGTCATGACGAGTTCCCTGGTGGAAGGGCGCCCGACTCACTCGACGCGGCGCTGCAAGACCTAGCTGCGCCCATTCCAGAAGATGCTGATGCAGAGACGCTAGAAGCGCGCCGCCTTCAGCTTGTTGAAGGCGCGAAAAAGCTAGCCAGCATGAGACGCTTGTCAGAAGCTTACCAACGGGAGATGGATCGCGCTGTTGGCGGCTCACCGGCTCCGGCAGGGCCCAGCCGCCTTGGCGCGGTTCAGCAGCGCGGCGTAGCCATCGCCAGCCTATTTGGGGCTAGCCGCCCCGTGTATGCCACGCCAGCGGAGAACATCCGAGCCGCCCAGGCAGCGGCGGATGAGCTAGACAATTTCGAGGGCGAAGAGCGCCGCCTCATGATGGAGTGAGTCTAGCGGCTCCTCGACGCGGCCGCCGCGCAGAACGAGGCCGGCTGCGGCACGGAGGCGCCGCAGCGGCCAACCGACGACCCGCACCGGGATCAAGGCACGACGTCTCGGACGCCGACTGGCGGTACCCGAGGAAGGAAGGACAAGGAGCCGGCTGTCTGCCACAGTCGGGCTCGGATTACCATAGAGCGCGACCGAGACGGCCGCCCGAGAGCAGTGGAACGACGGGACGACTGTCCGCCTCCCCCTCCCCGCAAGGAGAGGCGAGTCTCCCCGCCGCCTGTTGACCATCCGACTCTCGGTGACCGCCTTGGCCGCCGAGAGGGAGTCGGAGAGAATGACGCCCGCCACCGGATCGACCGACTTCACCGGTCCCTGGCGCTGGAAGAAGAAGACGAGATGGGTCCGCCTTGTTTCGGGCCCCGCATTCGGGACGAGCCCTTTCCCAGAGGGTTCACGCTCCCAAGAGACACGCCCAAGTATACCGGCTCCGTGAAGCCGGAAGACTGGCTAGTCGACTACTCCACGGCTGTCAGCATAGCAAACGGCAACAGGCGTGTCGCCATAGAGTACGTTCCGCTCATGCTCCGGGGCACGGCCCGGACATGGCTGAACAGCCTAAAGCCCCGCAACATCAACAGCTGGGTCGACTTCACCGAAGCATTCGTTCGCAACTTCACCAGCACGTACAAGCGTCGTCCCAAGCCTCGCCAGCTCTCCCTATGCGTGCAAGGTCCTGATGAGTTGACTCGCGACTACCTCACGCGTTGGGCTGAGCTCCGGAACTCCTGTGAGGGTGTGCACGAGGTGCAGGCCATCGAGTACTTCACAGCCGGGTGCCGAGAAGGCACCCTCCTCAAGCACAAGCTCCTCTGCGATGAGCCAGAAACCCTCGATGAGTTGCTGATCATAGCGGACAAGTACGCTACGGCCGACTCCTCCATGAAGACGGAAATTCAAATCAGCAAGACTGGCAAGGTAGCTCCTCAGGCTCCAAGAACTCCGGCAGCGGATGCCGGCCGGCGACAACAGTAGGGCGACCACAAGCGCAAGGCCCCGCAGCCGACTTCCAGCAGCCGGCAGGCCGCGACCGTCGAAGCCCAGCAGCCAGAAGAGCAGCCTCCGCCCAAGCGACAGAAAGGCGGCAAGCCGAACTGGTTGCCGACCTTCTCCTATGAGAAGACCTTGGATGGACCTTGCAAGTTCCACAGCGGCGCGAAGCCATCAAATCACACCACCCAGAAGTGCCACTGGCTCATCAGGATCGCCAAGGGAGACGGCCTCCTGCCACCCTCGCCTACTGGGCAGCCGCCTCCGCCTCCGCCCCAGCAGCCGGCAGTCAGGCCAGTCAGCGCAGTACAAGACGAGTACCCTGAAGAGCACGGAGCCTATGTGGTGTTCACCAGTGTGGCTGATGACCGACGCAGCAGGTGGCTGCAGCGACAAAAGGTGAACGCGGTAGCCTCAGAGACGCCAGAGTTCATGCACTGGTCAGAGAGGCCCATCAGTTGGAGCAGGGCTAACCACCCAGAAGTGATACCGAGTCTGGGCTCCTACGCCTTGGTCCTGGACGCCACCTTTGCCACGGACAAACGGGCCACGCGTTTTTCGCGAGTTCTGATAGATGGTGCAGCAGCATCAACATCCTGTACAAGGACACCATGGAGAAGTTAGGAATCAAGCAGAGACAGCTTCAGAACAGCCGGACTATGTTCCACGGCATTGTTCCTGGGCTTTCCTGTTCACCAATCGGCCAGATCCTGATTGACGTCCTCTTTGGGGACAAAGATCACTTCCGAAGAGAGTCTGTTTGGTTTGAGGTGGTGGACCTCGAGAGCCCATACCATGCGCTACTTGGCCGGCCCGCCTTGGCCAAGTTCATGGCGGTCCCCCACTACGCCTACCTCAAGATGAAGATGCCCAGTTCCAGGGGAATACTGACTATGGCCGGCGACTACCGGAAGTCGTCCGCTTGCGCGGCCGAGAGCAGTCGGCTGGCCGAGTCCCTGGTGATTGCCGCCGAGAAGCGACTCCTTGAGCGAGCTATGGCGATGGCCGGCAAGTAGCCGGAGATATCGCCCAACCCGAAGGAGTCGGAAGCCGAAGGTTCGTTCAAGCCGGCCAAAGAGACAAAGAAGATACCCTTGGATCCGGAGCACCCAGAGAGGTACGCCGTCGTAGGTGCAAACCTCGACAGCAAATAGGAAGGCGAGCTCGTCGATTTCCTCCGTGAGAATCAGGACATCTTCGCGTGGTCTCCCAAAGACATGCCAGGTGTGCCGACAGAATTCACCGTGCACAAGTTACACGCCTGATCTGATGCAAAGCCGATCAGGCAGCCCCTGCGCCGCTTATCAGAAGAGAAGAGTTGTCGGAGAAGAGATAGCCCGACTTCTAGCAGCCGGCTTCATTATGGAAGTTTTCTTCCCGGAGTGGCTGGCAAATCCGGTCCTGGTGCTAAAGAAGAACAAGCAATGGCGAATGTGTATTGACTACACGAGCCTCAACAAGGCCTGCCCCAAGGACCCGTTTGCTCTGCCGAGAATTGATCAGGTGATAGACTCCACAGCCGGATGCGAGCTGTTGAGTTTCTTGGATGCGTACTTAGGATATCACCAGATCAAGCTGAACCCGGCTGATAGATTGAAGACAGCCTTCATCACGCCGTTTGGAGCATTCTGCTACCTCACCATGATGTTCGGCCTGAGGAATGCCGGCGCCACCTTTCAGCATTGCATGCAGAAGTGCCTCCTCAAGCAGCTCGGTAGGAACACCCACGTTTACGTGGACGACGTAGTGGTGAAGACAGAAAAGCGAGGAACATGCTGGAAGACCTCAAGGAGACCTTTGAGAACCTGCACCGATTCCAGATCAAGCTCAACCCCGAGAAGTGTGTCTTCGGAGTACCAGCCGGCTAGCTGCTAGGTTTCCTGGTCTCTGAGCGCGGCATAGAATGCAACCTAGTAAAAATCAAGGCCATCGAGAGAATGGAGGTACCTAGCCGACTGCCGGATGTGCAGAAGTTCACCGACTGCTTGGCGTCCATCAGCCGATAGATCAGTCGGCTGGGCGAGAAAGCTCTCCCCTTATACCAACTCATGAAGAAGACCACTTTTTTCGAGTGGAACCATAAGGCGGACGAAGCTTTCCACCAGTTGAAGAAGATGCTGACTACTCCACCCGTCCTGGTGGCTCTAACTCCCAAGGAACCTATGCTCCTGTACATCGCCGCCACCAGCCGAGTAGTCAGCACAGTCATTGTAGTAGAGCGCAAGGAGGAAGGCAAGGCGCTACCTGTCCAGAGACCAGTATATTACCCGAGCAAGGTACTGTCGACCTCCAAGCAGAACTACCCCCACTACCAGAAGATGTGCTATGGTGTGCACTTTGCTGCCAAGAAATTGAAGCCTTACTTTCAAGAACATCCAATCACGGTGGTCTGCACGGCTCCACTTGTCGAGATCATCGGCAGCCGTGATGCCTCTGGTCGAGTGGCCAAGTGGGCCATAGAGCTGGCTCCTTACACCATCTACTACCAGCCCCGCACCGCTATCAAATCACAAGCACTAGCCGACTTCCTCATCGACTGGGCCGAGACCCAGTACCTGCCTCCAGCACCTGACTCCACCCATTGGCGGATGCACTTCGACGGCTCCAAGATGCGCACCTGCTTGGGAGCCGGCGTCGTCCTCACCTCTCCCAAAGGCGACAAGCTCAAATATGCACTGCAAATCCATTTTGCCGCCTCCAACAACGTGGCCGAATACGAGGCGCTCATTCACGGGCTCCGGCTTGCCAAAGAACTTGGCATCCGCCGGATCTTGTGTTATGGCGACTCGAACTAAGTGGTCCAGCAGTCGTCTGGCGACTGGGACGCCAAAGACGCAAACATGGCGAGCTACCGTTTCCTCGTGCAGCAACTCAGCGGGTATTTCGAAGGGTGCGAGTTCCTCCATGTGCCAAGAAACGACAACGACCAAGCAGACGCCTTGGCACGAATCGGCTCTACCCGCCAAGCAATACCATCTGGCGTCGCCCTTCAACGCCTCCTCAAGCCGCCTATCAAGCCTTCACCAGAATCAGACTCCATCTTTGTGCCGGCTCCTCCCGAAGACGGTGGACCCGACTCCAGAGTTCCGGTAGTCGGAACGGGGACTTTGGCGGACGACTCCAAAGCTGCCACGATCGAGCTTGGCCCGGGGACTGCGGTAACGAACTTGGAGATTCCAGAACTCGGCCCAAGGACCGAGCCAGTCGGCCTGGGGACTTCATCAGCCCAACAAGCGGTTGTTGACTCTAGCCCGCCGCCTCCCAGCCCAGCCGCCCTCGTCCAAGTCGCAGTTCTGATATTCGACGAAATAGCAGCACCCTCATGGGCCCAGCCCATCCTCAAATTTCTGGTGAACAAAGAGCTACCAACTGATGAGACCTCAGCTCGGCAAGTACAACGCTAGGCAGCAGCCTATACCATAATCAATAGAGAGCAGGTCAGGGGCAGCGTCACTGGTGTCTACCAGCGCTGCGTAGAGCCAGAGCAAGGCCAGGCAATCCTCAAAGACATCCATCAAGGCGAATGTGGCCACCATGCGGCTTCAAGAGCACTCGTCGCCAAAGCTTTTCGGCACGGTTTCTTTTGGCCGACTGCCTTGGAAGAGGCCAAGGAGTTGGTCCAAAAATGCAAAGGGTGCCAGAAGTTCAGCTCCAAGCCGCACCAGCCGGCTTCCGCGCTCAAGACCATCCCCAATGCTTGGCCTTTCGCAGTTTGGGGTCTAGACATGGTGGGACCATTCAAAACATCACGAGGCGGTCTAACTCACCTACTTGTCGCAGTGGACAAGTTCACCAAGTGGGTGGAAGTGAAGCCAATCAAGAAACTGAATGGTCCGACTGCCGTGACCTTCATCACCGACATCACAATTCGGTATGTCATACCACACAGCATCATCACCAACAACGGCACAAATTTTGCCAAAGGCGCCTTGGCCCATTTCTGCGCAACACAGGGCATCCGACTGGACCTAGCATCCGTCGCCCACCCGTAGTCAAACGGCCAAGTGGAGCGAGCAAACGGCCTCATCCTGTCCGGCATCAAGCCTCGGTTGATCGAGCCTCTGAAGCGCTCGGCTGGCTGCTGGCTCGATGAGCTGTCAGCCGTCCTCTGGAGTCTGCACACGACTCCAAACAAGTCAACCAGCTTCAAGCCCTTCTTCCTCGTCTACGGTGCCGAAGCCGTCATCCCAACGGACATAGAGTTCGACTCCCCATGAGTCACCATGTACACCAAGGAGGAAGCAGAAGAAGCACGACAAGACGGCGTCGATCTGCTGGAAGAGGGCCGGCTGTTGGCACTCAGCCGGTCTAGCATCTACCAGCAGAGCCTGCGTCGATACCACAACAGGAAGGTCAGGCCAAGATCTTTCCAAGAAGGCGACCTTGTACTCCGGCTGATCCAGCGAACAGCCGGCCAGCACAAGCTGTCGCCGCCTTGGGAAGGCCCTTTCATCATCAGCAAAGTACTAGGCAACGACTCCTACTACCTGATCGACGCTCAGAAGCCCCGAGCACGCAAGAGGGACAACTCCGGCAAGGAGACAGAGCGGCCATGGAACGCAAATCTTCTCCGAAGATTTTACAGTTGATGTAGTATGTACCACGCTACCTTTTGTATTAAAATACCAAGACTTCGGGCCCCCCGAGACGAGCTCAGGGACTGCCCTCTTTTGTCTGTATGATAAAAATTATGCCTACAAGTATGTTACCCTTTGTCATGCCGCTTGGCACCGGGCTCAACAAGTCGGCCCGGGGACTTGCCGCCTTGCACTATGAAATGCTTCCTGCAGTCGGACAAGTAGTGTGTAAACGCCTAAGCCGTCTCCTGCCAGAAGCCGCAGCTCGCAGAGCGACTGTACGGTGGGCAGCAGTAAGGTAGAATGGGCATTCGCATGAAAAATGGCTAAGGACCCAAAGCATAAAACATAGCTCAAGACGGCTTCCAAGCCCTTCTCGCAAACTGACTCTCGGACAGTCGGATTGTCATTTTCTATCCAACTTGCTCAAACAATCTTGAAATCGGCTAAGTACTTGCTTTCCCAAAGTAGCCTAGCACTTGATCCAGCAATAGTCTGCAGAGCGGCTGTCCGATTGGCAAGGAAGGCAACTAGGAGAAAGCGGCAAAGGAAAACAGCCAAAAAGAACAATGAGCAAGAAAAGATAGACATATATATAACACAGGCCCTTGGCCGAATTGTCAAGCAGAGGTTCTAAATACACCCATGGGTGGAATTGTGCGAATTAACAAGTTCTTCAAAAGACTACTGAAACAGATAAAACAAAAGACACAGCGGCAGCTTAGGAGGCGGCAGACGGAGTCGGGGGTTCGAAGGAGGCGCCAGCGTCAGTCGTCGGGGCGGTCGAACGGCTAGTCTTGGCTTGATCGCCTCCGGCAGCAGTCGGATCGGTCGCACACGGCTCGTTGTTGGAGGCGCGGTCGGCCTGAGGCTGGCCGTCTGCTCTGTCTTCTGGTGCCTCCGCCTCGCCCTCACCCTCCGCCTCGTCCTCCTCCTCGACGCTGGAGCCGATCACCTCTGCCGAGTCTTCGCCGTAGTCTGGGTTCATCCCAAACCACTCCGGCGGGACCTCCTCGCCGTCTTCAGACCGCTCGGGGACGAAGATGCTCGTGTCGGTGTACTCGGCGATCGCCGCAGCATGCTTGACGAGGGCGTCTTCTGCAGCCGCTAGCTCCGGCTGGGCCTCCGACCGAAGCGTGGCCAACCGGTCTAGATCCAGCCCCGGGTACCACGCCTTGATGAGCTCCAAGGCCCGGCGCGCTCCAGCCCGAGCCGAAGAGCCCTTCCAGGCCTCGAGGCGACCAGCCGCGACCTCTAACCAGTTGGCCGTCAGGCTGGGGGTGCGCAGAGCCTGCATATCCAGCCAAAGGGCGGAGATCGCCTGGGCGCCGACGCGCTGAAGCTGGCGCAGCATCCGGTGAGCCGGCCGGAGGCGAGCCTCGATACTCAAGATGTGCTCATCAAGAGTTCGGGGGGCATCGGCGGCGATCTCTGCGCCCTCCACCCTCCGACTTGAACGATCGGCCTCGATGGCTTGGATAGTGGCCTGAGACTGCCCAGGGAAGAAGTCTACAAAAGACACGAAGAAACAAAAAAGTGAGTCAAAAACCAGGAGTCGGCACGACCTAGGTCAGTGGCACAAAGAAAGAAAACAAAGAGACTCACCATCAACGATGTCTTCGATCTCGTGGAAGCCGGAGGACAGCATCGCCTCCTTGTTAGACCAGGAAGAGCGTTCGCTCGCGAACTCGGCCAGGAGGGTGGCCTTCGTCTCCTCCACCTCCCTCTACGACTTCGCGAGCAGCCCCTTCTGCTCTGCCAACTGAGTGGTCAGCAGATCGCGCTCCGCGGCGAGCTTGCTGCACTCCTCCCCTTTGGTGAGCAGGGCAGAGTTGGCTTCACTCAGCTGCTGTTGAAGAGCAGCGTTGGCCCCTGAAGGAAAGAAAGAAAGACATCAGTCGTCAATAAAGTAGGTCGCTGGGGAGATCCGGCCCGACTGCTCAGCAGTCGGCCCGAATCTCGGGGACTACAGCCCGCGGGTGCGCTAGCATGCCCCCGCAGAGAAGAGAAAAAGGAGGAGGACTTACTCCGGCTCTCTGCCAAGTCAGCGGTCCACTTGCCCAACTCTTCAACATTACGGTTGAAGGTGGTGATGCGAAGGTTGTGGTAGTCCTGCAACAAGCATTTCAGACAAAGTTAGTACCCAGAAGTTCATCAAATTGGAGTTCCGGACCGCCTGCTCAGCAGCCAACCCGAAACTCGGGGACTACACCCAGTGGGTGCACTGGCGCGCCCCCACAGAAAGGAACAAGAAAAATAAAGGCCCAAAGAAAAGACATACCCGGACGGCCGCCCGCGACGCCAGGAACGCCTTGGTGCAGCTCTGGAGGGCGTCGCCCTCAGCGCGGAGCTTCGCCTGGATATCCAGGAGTGCCCGGTTCAGCGGCCCTGTGCCGCCTCCCCGCACCCACCCAACAGGTGCGGCGCTCGTCGCCTCGGCGTCTGGAGCCGCGGAGCTGGCGGTGCCGGCCTCCAGGGGGCGGGGTGCCGAAGTCGCCTTCTCCAGAAGACGGCGCGCTGGTGAGCCGACCTGGAGGAGCAGCCTCGCCACGGCCTCTTCTTCGGTCGGCGGCACCGGAGGGTCCGCTGGCTGCTCGCCTCGCACGCCTTCAGACAGCGGCGGAGGCGGCGGCGAAACGTTCGCGCCCGGAGTAGAGGGCTCGCCGCCTTCCCTCTCCTCGACGAGGTTCTCCCCGCCGGCTCCTCCAGTCTGCCCCGTGAACTCCGGCAGCGGCGGTGCATAGTTCAGCAGGGTAACAAGCAAGGCCTCCTGGCGGCGTGCGGCTTCCTCAGCCCGCTGCTTCGCCGCGGCGGCGGCTTCGGCCTCCGCTAGTTTTTTCTTGGCGGAGGACTCCGCCCTGTCGGCCTCCGCCTTTTCCAGGCGGAGGGCTTCTTCTTCATTGCGCTTCTCCTGCGCATTCCGCTCCGTCGCCTCCCGGAGGTCGGCAGCGGGGTCTATCCGCCGAGTGGTGGCGGGCGTCTCTGCTGACCCCATGACGGAGGCGGCGGCGACCCGCTCAAGAGAGAGGGGAGCCCTGAAGAAAGAAGTGCGAGCAGAGACTCAAACAAAACACGAAGAAAGAATAAACTTTGAAGTCAGAATACTTACGCGGAGACCAACGGCGGCTTCTTCACCTCCTTATGGAAGCGGATGGCCTTTGCGGCTGCCTCGTCCCGCCGGGTCGCCGCAGCCGAGCCCTTGGGCTTCTTCAGCCGGCTGCCAAACAAAGTCGGCGCAGCCCGGCGTTTCTTCCCGCCGCCTGGAGCGCCCGATGCGCCAGAAGAGCCCGCGCCCGGCTGGCTGGCTCCTCGCCGATGATGAGGGGCGACTCCTCCCTCGGCGTCGTCTTCAGGCCATTCGGCAAAGGTAGCCGACGGCCTGAAGTCGCCGGTCGTTCCTCCTCCTCCCTCGGCGTCGTCTTCCAGAGCCGCCGCCCCCAGATCGGGGTCGTCGACGTCACTCTCCGCCCGATCGGCGGCGAACTCACGGGCCGGCCCCGAGGTGCCGGCTGGTGGGTGAAGAAGGGGATTCTAACCAAAAAGCAGACTGATTAAAACAAGACTCGGCAAGAAGAAGACAATCTAAAGAAAAAAAGGCGACTCACCACGGGCGGGGGATTGGCGCGGGAGTGTGGCTCCTTGCCGAATCGCCAGTCCTCCGGGAGCCTGCTGTCCGAGAGGTAGTTCACCATCAGGGCCACCTCTTCGTGAGGCATGTCCTTGGTGCACATCCGACTTGGGTCGCGGCCCCGCTCATCTGGCATATCAGGTGAGGGCGGCCTTGGAGTGGGAGAATTCGGCGCGAGACGAAGGCGGCCAGCAGGTCCAGGCCAGTCAGACCCTTCGACTGCGTCAGCACTCGAAGTCGCGTGATGGCGCCGGCTCCCGCAGGCGTCAGCGACCTGGCCCGGTACGACCAGTTGGGCAGTCTGCCAGCCAGTGGGCCAGCTTCGAAAGCCGGCAGATTAACCCAGTCGCCCCTCGTGGCGACGTTCCTGACGTAGAAGTAGGACCGCTGCCACATCTTCACCGACTTCAGCAGTGAGATGGATGGGAAGTGGTTGTCGGCTCCTGTCCTTCGCACGGCGATGAAGGCGCCGCACTGAGCCGGCACGCCCGCGGCCTGGGTGCCGAGCTTGGAGAAGAAGAACTCCCCCCAGAGCTCTAGGGTGGGGAGGACTCCAAGGAAGCCCTCGCACAGAGCCACGAAGGCGGAAAGCAGCACCACTGTGTTGGGGGTGAGGTGGTGCGGCTGGAGTCCGTAAAACTCCATGAACGACCGGAAGAAGCTGCTCGCCGGTAGCCCCGGCCCGCGCAAGCAGTGTGAGCGGAAGATGACCCGCTCGCCCTCCCGCGGGGCGGGGGAAATCTCCCCCTCCGGCGCGAGACGCACCCACACGCGATCCTCACTGGGAAGCCGACGGGTCCGGCGGAGGAACTCGATATGGTCTTCATGGACCTCGGAGCCGTCCCAGGTGCCGGAGCGCATTGGGGGAGGTGCAGCAGCGGAGGAAGAGCTCATCACAAAGCTGTCGCCGCGGCGTTCGCCGGAGCTTGGGCGTGCGGCAAGGCGAGGAAGAGAAGAGAAAGCATGAGAGCAGGAGAGCGAGGAGCTGCGACGAGGAGGAAGCGAGGGGTAGTGGGAGGAGGGGTGCGCGTGCCCCCCTCTTCCCCCTACTTATAGCCCTATGGGCTGCGAAGCCGAGGGGCCGGACGTGGGGATTTACTGCGCCCGCAGCCCCACGACCCCCACGATCCACGTAAAGTTACTGCGCGCAGTAACTTCACGAGAATCCTAACCACCCGCCAGGGCCGCAGCGGATCCGCTCGGGCGCCGAGGCGCAGTAGTGGCGGGCCCCGCCTATGGGCCTGTCCCGTCGCGCGCGTGGGATGGCAGAATGGCCTGGCCACGTGCCCTTGTGTGACAGGCCAGGAACGGGCGGCTTTCTCTGGAAGCTTAGCTAGCTCGCCACTTGAAATCCCGCCGCGACGTTCGAACTACTGAGCAAGATAGAATTGAGTAAGTCCGAGTTGGGCGAGTCCGGCTCCTTCTAGTCAGCCCGGCGGAAGTCAATCAAGACCATGAGTTGCACCCGGAAAGAGAAACTGCTGAGGCTTCTCGACCGATCGTCTGCGGCGCCTCACCAGCTTCGGGGACTACTGTCGGAGTAATGGGCCATGGGTAGGCCAACCCGAGCCCCACGACCTTTTAAGACATCGGAGCAGGCTGCGCCCCTCAAGACCACAGGGCGAAGAGCCGCCTCCTGGGGAGTCTACGGCAAGGCGGTCGACTGCCCGTTCATGGCCGAGTCCCAGGGATGACTTCCAGAGAAGCCGGCTTTGGGGAGTCGGTCGGCGACTCCAACAAACTGTGACCTCATCGAGAGGGACGGGGCAGGGCGTGGCTACAATAAAGCCCACTCCCCGCCCCTTACCAAGGGCAGGCATGGCTACAGCGCGCCGTACTTGGGAAGATCTCCCCGTGGCGTGGCACTGTTGCCCAGCCGGCCCTGACATCAGCACCACTATACCTAGTCCTGCGCCCACGACGGCTTGTCTATACGGCCTGGAGGCAGCAGGGCCCACCAGCCAGCGAGACCTCGGAAGATGGCGGGGGCACCGCCAGTCGGACCCAACGGGAGTCGGCCCAGGGGAGTCGGCCGAGCCCTCCCCCGGGCCCACGCACCATTAATCAAGAAGAGTGGGGAGTGGCCACAGTGATCGCCCGCCAGGCGGCGGGGCTGCTGCCACGACCCCATGACCAAACTTGCATCATTAGGAGCACGGCTATAGTAATCAGCAGCCGGCAAGACCCGCCCGCGGCGGACGCGGCCTGTCGGCTCCGTATTAGACCAGTCGGCGGGGCACACCAGTCGGCGGGGCACAGCAGTCGGCGGAGAAGTCGGAGGTCGGAGACACTGACGGCTGGGCCCGCGCCCAGTCACATTACCATTGTACCCCTGGGGGGGTAGGCCTATATAAACCCCCCAGGGCACCCATGCAAAGGGTTGGATCCCAGTAGTTCTATACCTCACCAGATAGAGGGAGAGAGCTAGCCTTGCCCTCTCCTACCACCATGCACAGCTCAAGGAGCAACCGTGTAAACACTTGACCATAGTGATCATGCGGAGACCCCGCAGAGCAGCAGTAGGGGTATTATTTCCCCGGAGAGCCCCAAAGCTGGGTAAGATTCGCCGGCGTGCATGCCTTCGCCTCATCCCGTTTCCAGGCACCGGCGACGTTCTACTCGCCCCCACCATGATAAGCCATCCGTTGGCATATGTCGCACCAAACCCCTGACAAGGGCTGCGCCAGGGGAAGGGTATGGATGCCCTCCCACCCCTCACTATATATAGGGGAAAGGGGAGAGGGGGAGGCACCCTAGAGTTTCCCCTAGGGGGCGGTGGCTAGGGCAGATTGGATCTTCCTAGGGGAACCCTAGGGAGACATGCCCCCCCAAGCCAAGTGGAGGCACGCCACCTCCCCAAGTAACATGGGAAAAGGGTGTGGGGCGCACAGCCCCTTAGTGGTCTGGTTTCCCCCCTCCCCTTGGCCCATGAGGCCCTGCAACACTTGTTGGGGCACCCAAACACCTTTCGGTCATGTTGGCCATAGCCTGGTACCCCTGGAATACTTCCGGACTCCAATACCCTTCGTCCAATATATCGATCTTCACCTCTGAACCATTCCGGAACTCCTCGTGATGTCCAGGATCTCATTCGGTACTTCGAACTACCTTTTATAACCACATACTATTCCCGTCACAACTCTAGCGTCACCGAACCTTAAGTGTGTAGACCCTACGGGTTCAGGAACCATGCAGACATTACTGAGACACCTCTCCAGCCAATAACCAATAGCGGGATCTGGATACCCATATTGGCTCCCACATGTTCCATGATGATCTCATCGGATCAGCCACGATGTCGGGGATTCAATCAATCCTGTATACAATTCCCTTTGTCTATCGATATGTTACTTGACCGAGATTCGATCATTGGTATCCCCATACCTTGTTCAATCTCGTTACCGGCAAGTCTCTTTACTCGTTCCTCAATGCATGATCCCGTGACTAACTCTTTAGTCAAACTGAGCTCATTATGATGATGCATTACCGAGTGGGCCCAGAGATACCTCTCTATCATACGGAGTGACAAATCCCAGTCTCGCTTCGTGCCAACCCAACAGACACTTTTGGAGATACCTGTAGTGCACCTTTATAGTCACCCAGTTACGTTGTGACGTTTGATACACCCAAAGCATTCCTACGGTATACGGGAGTTTCACAATCTCATGGTCTAAGGAAACGATACTTGACATTAGAAAATCTCTAACGAACGAACTACACGATGTTGTGATATGCTTAGGATTGGGTCTTGTCCATCACATCATTCTCCTAATGATGTGATCCCGTTATCAACAACATCCAATGTCCATGGTCAGGAAACCATAACCATGTATTGATCAACGAGCTAGTCAACTAGAGGCTCACTAGGGACATGTTGTCATCTATGTATTCACAAATGTATTGCGGTTTCCGGTTAATACAATTAAAGCATGAACAACATACAATTATCATGAACAAGGAAATATAATAATAACCATTTTATTATTGCCTCTAGGGCATATTTCCAACAGTCTCCCACTTGCACTAGAGTCAATAGTCTAGTTACATTGTGATGAATCAAACACCCATAGAGTTCTCGTGTTGATCATGTTTTGCTCGTGGAAGAGGTTTGGTCAATGAATCTGCGATATTCAGATCCGTATGCATAAATGGAGTTGAAGCGACACTTGATATGCCTGGTCTTCTTGTGAAACCTGGGCTCCTTGGCAAGGCCAATGGCTCCAATGTTGTCAAAGAAGAGAGTCACCGGTCCCGACGCATTGGGGATAACTCCTAGGTCGGTGATGAACTCCTTCATCCAAACTGCGTCCTGTGCTGCCTCCGAGGCTGCTATGTACTCCGCTTCACATGTAGATCCCGCCACGACGCTTTGCTTGCAACTGCACCAGCTGACTGCCCCACCATTCAAAATATACACGTATCCGGTTTGTGACTTGGAGTCATCCAGATCTGTGTCGAATCTAGCATCAACGTAACCCTTTATGACGAGCTCTTCGTCACCTCCATAAACAAGAAACATATCCTTAGTCCTTTTTAGGTACTTCAGGATATTCTTGACCACTGTCCAGTGTTCCGTGCCGGGATTACTTTGGTACCTACCTACCAAACTTACGGCAAGGTTCACATCAGGTCTGGTACACAGCATGGCATACATAATAGACCCTATGGCTGAGGCATAGGGGATGACACTCATCTTTTCTCTATCTTCTGCCGAGGTCAGGCATTGAGCCGTGCTCAATCTCACACCTTGCAATACAGGCAAGAACCCCTTCTTGGACTGATCCACATTGAACTTCTTCAATATCTTGTCAAGGTATGTGCTTTGTGAAAGAGCAATGAGGCGTGTCGATCTATCTCTATAGATCTTGATGCCTAATATGTAAGCAGCTTCTCCAAGATCCTTCATTGAAAAACACTTATTCAAGTAGGCCTTTATGCTTTCCAAAAGTTCTCTATCATTTGCCACCAATAGATATCATCCACATATAATATGAGAAATGCTACAGAGCTCCCACTCACTTTCTTGTAAACACAGGCTTCTCCATGAGTCTGCATAAACCCAAACGCTTTGATCATTTCATCAAAGCGAATGTTCCAACTCCGAGATGCTTGCACCAGCCCATAGATGGAGTGCTGGAGCTTGCATACCTTGTCAGCATTCTTAGGATCGACAAAACCTTCCGACTGCATCATATACAATTCTTCCCTAAGGAAACCATTAAGGAATGTTGTTTTGACGTCCATTTGCCATATCTCATAATCGTAGAATGCGGCAATTGCTAACATGATTCGGACGGACTTCAGCTTCGCTACGGTTGAGAAGGTCTCATCGTAGTCAATCCCTTGAACTTGTCGATAACCCTTAGCGACAAGCTGAGCCTTATAGATGGTCACATTACCATCCGCGTCAGTCTTCTTCTTAAAGATCCATTTATTCTCTATGGCTTGCCGATCATCAGGCAAGTCTGTCAAAGTCCATACTTCGTTTTCATACATGCATCCTATCTCGGATTTCATGGCTTCAAGCCATTTGTTGGAATCCAGGCCCACCATCACTTCTTCATAGTTTGAAGGTTCACTGTTGTCTAACAACATGATTTCTAGGACAGGGTTGCCGTACCACTCTGGTGCAGAACGTGTCCTTGTGGACCTACGAAGTTCAGTATCACCTTGATCCGAAGTTTCATGATCACCATCATTAACTTCCTCTCTAGTCGGTGCAGGCACCACAGAAACATCTTCCTGAGCTGCGCTACTTTCCGGTTCAAGAGGTAGTACCTCACCAAGTTCTACTTTCCTCCCACTTACTTCTTTTGAGAAAAACTCTTTCTCTAGAAAGGATCCATTCTTGGCAACACAGATCTTGCCTTCGGATCTGAGGTAGAAGGTCTACCCAATAGTTTCCTTAGGGTATCCAACGAAGAAACATTTTTCCGACATGGGTTCGAGCTTTTCAGGTTGAAGTTTCTTGACATAAGCATCGCATCCCCAAACTCTTAGAAATGACAACTTAGGTTTATTTCCAAACCATAATTCATACGGTGTCGTCTCAATGGATTTCGATGGAGCCCTATTTAAAGTGAATGTGGAAGTCTCTAAAGCATAACCCCAAAATGATAGCGGTAGATCGGTAAGAGACATCATAGATCGCACCATATCCAATAGAGTGCCATTACGACGTTCGGACACACCATTATGCTGAGATGTTCCAGGCGGCGTGAGTTGTGAAACAATTCCACATTTCCTTAAGTGTGTGCCAAACTCGTGACTCAAATATTCCCCTCCATGATCTGATCGTAAGAACTTTATTTTCCTGTCACGTTGATTCTTTACCTCACTCTGAAATTCCTTGAACTTTTCAAAGGTCTCAAACTTGTGTTTCATTAAGTAGACATACCCATATCTACTTAAGTCATCATTGAGGGTGAGAACAAAACGATAGCCACCATGAGCCTTAACGCTCATTGGACCGCACACATCAGTATGTATGATTTCCAACAAATTGGTTGCTTGCTCCATTGTTCCAGAGAATGTAGTCTTGGTCATTTTGCCCATGAGGCATGGCTCACACGTGTCAAATGATTCATAATCATGAGACTCCAAAAGTCCATCTGCCTGGAGTTTCTTCATGCGTTTGACACCAATTTGACCAAGGCGGCAGTGCCACAAGTATGTGGGAATATCATTACCAACCTTACATCTTTTGGCATTCATACTATGAATATGTGTAACATCACGTTCGAGATTGAACAAAAATAAATCATTGACTAGTGGGGCATGACCATAAAACATATCTCTCATATAAATAGAACAACCATTATTCTCGGATTTAAATGAGTAGCCATCTCGCATTAAACAAGATCCTGATACAATGTTCATGCTCAAAGCTGGTACTAAATAACAATTATTGAGGTTTAAAACTAATCCCGAAGATAGATGTAGAGGCAGCGTGCCGACGGCGATCACATCGACCTTGGAACCATTCCCGACACGCATCGTCACCTCATCCTTTGCCAGTCTCTGCTTATCCCGCAGCTCCTATTGAGTTACAAATATGAGCAACCGCATCGGTATCAAATACCCAGGAGCTACTACGAGTGCTGGTAAGGTACACATCAATAACATGTATATCATATATACCTTTGGTGTTGCCGGCCTTCTTACTCGCTAAGTACTTGGGGCAGTTCCGCTTCCAGTGACCATTTCCCTTGCAATAAAGGCACTCAGTCTTAGGCTTGGGTCCATTCTTTGGCTTCTTCATGGCAACTGACTTACTGAGTGTGGCAATTCCCTTTCCGTCTTTCTTGAAGTTCTTGTTACCCTTGCCTTTCCTGAAACTAGTGGTCTTATTCACCATCAACACTTGATGTTCCTTTTTGATTTCCACCTCCGCTGATTTCAGCATTGAATATAACTCAGGAATGGACTTCTCCATCCCTTGCATATTGTAGTTCATCACAAAGCTCTTGTAGCTACGTGGAAGCAACTGGAGGATCCTGTCAATGACCGAGTCATCTGGAAGATTAACTCCCAGCTGAGACAAGCGGTTGTGCAACCTAGACATTTTCAGTATATGCTCGCTGATAGAACTGTTTTCCTCCATCTTACAACTGTAGAACTTGTCAGAGACATCATATCTCTCGACTCGGGCATGAGCTTGGAAAACCATTTTTAGCTCTTGGAACATCTCATATGCTCCGTGCTGCTCAAAACGCTTTTGGATCCCCGATTCTAAGCTGTAAAGCATGCCGCACTGAACCAGGGAGTAATCATCACTACGCGACTATCAGGCATTCATAACGTCTTGAGTTGCTGTAACGACCCGACCTCAAACGGTCAAGTCTCTGTGCTTCAGTGTCATCCCTGGATCGGTAATGCTGACACACACAGTACTCGAAGGATTTATAATAGAGTAGCAATCACACACTTATTACATCAAATGTCTCAAAAGAGAATTATTACAATAAATATGGCTTAAGGCCATCTAATACGATAACAGTGGAAGGCTTGGAAGATAAAGTGAGTCCATCAACTCCAACGGCATAGCTGAGCTGCACGGCAACGACCTAACAAACTTTACTCCTCGTTTGAAAAGTCTGCAACATAATACGTTGCAGCCCGAAAATGGGTCAGCACATGGAATATGCTGGCAATATAACACAGTAGAGCAAGAATAGAATAATGCTATCACTATATGTATATTTGGCTGGTGGAAAGCTCTATGGTTAAAGTTTTTGCGAAAAGCCAATTTTTCCCTACAACAAAGGAATATATTTTATTTAACTATCATGGTAGTTTAAACATCATTAAGAAGGTCCCTCCAACTCAATCCCAATTAAAAGTAATTATCAACCCAACAATATTAATTTAGAGTGATGAGATACATATGATAATCCAAGTACTAGATACTCAAGATGTCCATAACCGGGGACACGGCTAACCATGATTAGTTTGTACACTCTGCAGCGGTTTGTGCACTTTTCCCCACAAGACTCGATCCCCTCCGTTGGATTTCTCGCACTACATGGTGTTTGAGAAATGGATGAACGAGACACAGTCTTTCAGAAGCATTAACTCTCTACTCCGGATAGACTATACCACCTACAACCCACTACCTGCTAGTCTACCTCTTCAAGAGCTTCACGCAACTTACTCAACTATGCTAGAGCCCATAATAGCTTGTGGCTGCACACAGAAGTTTCTAGCATGAAATATCTCAGTTCCCTTTGAGCCTGGGTGGCGGACCTTAGGATGATCACACGGGTACTCCGGGATATCCTAGGACAACACCGGATTCTCCAGGTGCCCGACAAGCAATCCACACAGATGTGTATTAAAGTGGCCACCTTAAGTTGAACCATTAATGAATAATCTCGCATCTCTCATGGTTTCACTCGGACCCAATCCACGTCTACGAGCATAGCATAGCAATATAAGCAATATGTAGAAGTAACTCCCAGGGGTTTGATAATAATAGGGCAATAGGTTCTACCTCATCAACTACATCCCAAACCCACATGCTATCAAGTCCTAACCATGCAATGTTTGAGGGTTGAAACTAATGCATAAAAACTGGGTCATAAGGGATATGATCAAAGTGTTACTTTCCTTGCTGATGACCCGCAAAACCTAGAGACTCATAGTAGCACGCTTCGCACTCCGGGTGTTCTACCGCAAACAAACAAGCATTCAATAAGAAATCAAACAAGGGCACGGGTAAAACTCAAATAAGAGATCTAACCAGAAATTTCAACTTAAGAACTCTGGTTTGCAAAAAGAATCAAATCAAACGGAGCAAGGAAACTCAAACTGCGAAAGAAACAAGATCCGATTACTAATCTAGACTAAAGTCAAATTTTACTGTATCAAAATCTTATTCAAGTGGGTTAAACGGAAAGAGGGTTTCGAGATGAAACTCTAGGCGCTTGAATCGCCTGATTCCGATAAATGAGCGAAAAGTTATACTAAAGCGAAAATCGGATCAGAAATCGTGATCGAAAATAATCGCGGAAAAATCAGAGGAAAAGAAAGCTGTCGAACAGGCTAACGAATGAAAGTTCGCTGTCTGCGGCTAAACGGTGAAAACCGTTTGTTAAAACGAACGAAAAAATGGGCGTTCGCTAAATAACTAAACCAAGAAAAAATAAACAGATCTAAATAAAAAACCGCGGTATTAAAAAAACCGTATGGTTTTCCGAAGAAAACGGGCGACGGCGGCGGCGGCGGGCTAGCGTTAGGGTTAGGCGGCAGTGGGCTACGGCGGCTCGGGCTGGGCTTCGGCGGCTCGGGCGTCACAACTTATAAAGGCCCCTCGGGTGGAGTCCCGCTCGGGTACGGCCCGGAGTCGGTTCACTTTTTTTATATAAATCCGACGTGCAGAAAAAGAAGGAAAATAAATACTAAACGGACTCCAAAAATTCCGAAATAAATTTTCCCCGCCCTCTAAAAATAAGCCGGACAAGGTGAACATTTATTTGGGCCTAAAATGCAATTTTGGAAAACGCATATTTTTCCTAATTCAAATAAAATAGCGATAAAACTCCGAATAAAAATCTTATTTGATTTTAATATTAAACCTTTGATATTTCTCTATTTTGAGGAAGTCATTTTATCCTCTCTCTTTTATTTTTATAAAGGAAATAATCAAAGAGAAAATAATTAAAATCAAACGATCCTCTTTCCAAAATTCGAGAAAACTCGAATATGAAAATAATGAAATCCCCAACTCTCTCCGTAGGTCCTTGAGTTGCGTAGAATTTCTAGGATCAAGCCAAAAATGCAATAAAATATGATATGCAATGATGATCTAATGTATAACATTCCAAATTGAAAATTTAGGATGCTACAAACCTACCCCCCTTAAGATGAATCTCGCCCTCGAGATTCGGGTTGGCTAGAAAATAGGTGTGGGTGGTCTTTGCGAAGATCATCCTCTCATTCCCAGGTGGCTTCGTCCTCGGTATGGTGGCTCCACTGAACTTTGCAAAACTTAATAACCTTGCCGCGGGTAACTCGGCTGGCAAACTCGAGAATCCTGACTGGCTTCTCCTCATAGGTCAAATCATTGTCCAACTGGATTGCTTCCAATGGTACTGTATCTCTCAGAGGAATGTCAGCCATCTCTGTGTGGCACTTCTTCAACTGAGAAACGTGGAACACATCGTGAATTCCTGACAATCCTTCGGGTAGTTCCAACTTATAAGCAACTTCCCCCATACGTTCCAAAACTTTCTATGGTCCCACAAAGCGTGGCGCTAACTTTCCCTTAACTCCAAAACGCTTAACTCATCGGAGTGGTGATACCCGAAGATATACTATGTCTTCGATTTCATAGACTACCTCCTTGTGTTTTGAATCTGCATAACTCTTCTGTCGGGATTGAGCTATCTTCATTCTATCTCTAATCAATTTAACCTTCTCCTCTGATTCCTTAATCAAATCTGGTCCAAACAACTGACGGTCTCCGACTTCATCCCACAACAATGGTGTCCTGCACCTTCTTCCGTACAAGGCTTCGAAAGGTGCCATCTTCAAACTGGCCTTGTAACTATTGTTGTATGAGAACTCTGCGTAGGGCAAGTTGTCATCCCAACTAGATCCATAATCTAGTGCACAAGCTCTCAGCATATCCTCCAGAATCTGGTTGACTCTCTTGGTCTGTCCATCTGTTTGCGGGTGAAAAGCTGTACTGAACTCTAGTCTGGTTCCCAAAGTTTCATGCAACTAATTCCAAAACTTTGAAGTAAACTGGGTTCCTCTATCTGATACAATTTTCCTCGGAACTCCATGCAAACATACGATCCTGGTCATGTATATCTTTGCCAACTTGGCACTTGTATAGGTGGTTTTCACTGGTATAAAGTGAGCTACTTTGGTTAGGCGATGAACTATTACCCATATAGAGTCATATCCTGATTTGGTCCTGGGCAATCCAGTGATGAAATCCATGCCAAGCTTATCCCACTTCCATTCGGGTATCGGCATAGGTTGTAACAATCCGGCTGGCTTTTGATGTTCTGCCTTCACTTTCTGACATACATCACATACGGCTACATACTCGGCAATATCCTTCTTCATACCCGTCCACCAGAAACGCTCCTTTAAATCCACATACATCTTGGTGTTTTCGGGGTGTAACGAGTATGGTGAGTCATGAGCCTCCTAAAGTATTAACTTCCTGATCTCTGTGTTATTGCGCACATAAACTCGGTCCTCAAACCACAAGGTGTCGTGTTCATCCTCATGAAAACCTTTGGCCTTTCCTTTGATTATTCTCTCTTTTATATCGGCGATCTCTTTTCCATCCTTCTAAGCTTCTCGAATCTTTCCTAACAATGTAAATTGAACTTCCATTGTTGCAACAAAACCTCTAGGGACAATCTCCAATCGAAGTTCCCTGAGATCCTCTGCCAACTCCTTTGGCAATCCTGCACTTATGAGTGTGTTGGCATAGCTCTTCCGGCTCAGAGCGTCTGCTACGACATTGGCCTTGCCTGGATGATAGTGAAGCTTCATGTCATAATCCTTTATCAGCTCCAACCATCTCCTCTGCCTGAGGTTCAGCTCCTTCTGTGTGAAAATGTACTTCAAACTCTTATGGTCAGTGTACACATCACAATGGTTTCCAATAAGATAATGTCTCCAAGATTTCAATGCATGCACTACAGCAACCAATTCCAAGTCATGCGTGGCATAATTTAACTCATGCGGTTTCAGTTGTCGCGAGACATACGAAACAACTTTTCCGTCCTGCACCAGTACTCCTCCAAGTCCTAAGCGAGAGGCGTCGCAATACACTTGGAAATCCTTGCGTATATCCGGCAGAATCAGTACTAGGGCTATGGTCAGACATTTCTTTAACTCCTGAAAACTCGCTTCACAATCTTCCGTCCATTTAAATTTGGCATCCTTCTTCAATAGCTCTGTCATTGGCTTCGCAATCTTGGAAAAATTCTCAATGAATCTCTGGTAGTATCCTGCGAGTCCAAGAAAACCGCGGATCTCACTAACTGAAGTGGGTGCCAACCATTCAGTGACTGACTGAACCTTGGTGGGGTCTACTGCTATACCTTCTCCTAATATAACATGTCCAAGGAATCCAACTTCTTTCAACCAAAACTCACATTTTCTGAACTTGGCATACAACTGATGTTCCCTAAGTTTCTCGAGGACTAAACGCAAATGCTCTTCGTGCTCCTCTTCATTCTTCGAGTATACCATTATATCATCAATGAACACCACAACAAACTTATCCAAATATTCCATGAACACCTTGTTCATCATGCTCATGAAATAGGAAGGGGCGTTAGTCAGTCCAAATGACATGACCGTATACTCATATAACCCGTACCTTGTGCTAAATGCGGTTTTAGGTATATCCTTTTCCTAGATATTCAGCTGGTGATATCCTGATCGCAAATCGATCTTCGAGAACACCTTAGCTCCTTGCAACTGGTCAAACAAATCATTGATCATCGGTAATGAGTATTTGTTCTTGATCGTCACCTCATTCAATGCACGATAATCAACAACCATCCTTAAGGACTTATCCTTCTTCTCAACCAAAAGCACTGGGGCTCCCCATGGTGATGAACTCCATCAGATGTAACCTTTCTCCAATAACTCCTTGATCTTCTTCTTAATCTCCTCTAGATCATTTGCGGGCATCCGGTAGGGTCTCTTTGATATTGGCCCGGTACCTGGCAATAGCTCTATCAAAAACTCGATGTCTTGATCCAGTGGCACGCCTGGTAACTCCTCTGGAAAAACATCTGGGTAATCCTTCACTACAGGCACTTCCTCCTGCACAACTCCCGTAAGGGTATTTTCTTGGCTCCTCCTAGGTGCATGTCTGGATACATACTTGATCATTTGTTCCTCCGGGGTGGTGAGACAAATTGATTTACTAGCACAGTTAATGCTTCCTCCATACTTTGACATCCAGTCCATGCCTAGTATCACATCCAATCCTTGTGACTCCAAAATTATTAGGTCTGACGGAAAAACATGGCTACCAATGGTTAGGGGTATCTGGTCGCACGATCGGCTGGCCATATACTCTGCTCCAGGTGAACTTACTAACAGAGGGGTCCTAAGGGTTTGGGTTGGTAGTTTAAACTCCGTGGCACTCCGTGGCATAGTGTCCAGTCTTCCCGCACTTGAAGCAAGTAACGTGGGTTAGGTCCCTCTTGGCGGGTGTGGCTGGATTGGAGCGGGTCTGATTATTGTTGGTTCCATTCCCAGTCCCATTCTTGGAACCATTGTGGTTATGCGAACTTCCTCCATTGTGGTTATGACCACCATGGTTATGAACAAGTCCTGCCGAGTTCGGGGTTAGACGAGGCTTCTGCTAAGCTCCTGAGTTGTACCTTCCTTGTCCATACTTCCTTTTGCGGCTCTCAATTTGCTGTTGCTTCCCTTCAATCATAAGAGCCTTGTCTACCATCTCCTGGTAGTTGTTAAATGTTGCCACCATCAACTGCATGCTCATCTCATCGTTCAGCCCTTGCATAAACTTCTCCTGATTCGTGGCATCTATGGCCACATCGTCAGGGGCATAACAAGACAGCTTACTAAATTCATCCACGTACTGCCCCACTGTACGGTTCCCTTGGCGTAAGTTGCGAAACTCACGCTTCTTCATGCTCATATCTCCTGTTGAGACATGGGCGGTGCGGAATGCTTGCTAAAACTGATCCCATGTAACAGTGGCTATAGGATAGGTGACTATGTAATTCTCCCATTGAGGGAGTCCTGGATTAGGGGAGCCGTGACGCCAAACTACCGGATTCTTCCCCGGCCACGGACTCCGAACCGCCTGCACCCGTGCCTATCGAATCCAACTGGGCGCCGATCATGGAGTTCACATACTGAACTCATTAATGTCTCTCTCCTTGTCAGGAGAGTCCTGGCCAAACTAGGTCCGGCAGGATTGGGATGCGGATGACGAAGAAATTCGCCGCCCACCCACCACCCACTTAGTAGCCACTGTCGACAATTTGACCGACATGCTCGACTTCAACTCCGAAGACATCGACGGTATGGACGATGATGCAGGAGATGAACAAGAACCACCGCCCACAGGGCACTGGACAGCCACCTCATCCTATGATATATATATATATATATATATATATATATATATGGTAGACACACCCAAAGAAGGCAATGGCGACGGGACAGCGGAGGATGACCCCTCCAAGAAGCAACCCAAGCGCTGACGTCAGCGGCGCCGCTCTAAGTCTCGCCAAGGCAAAAGCGGTGATACCGGCACAGGAGATAATAGCACTCCGGACAGTGCCGAAGATGACGACAATCCCCTCCAGCAAGATTTAGAGCAGGAGGATGGAAAAGCCAGCCCTCCCGAGAGAGCGGCAGATGGAGACGCGGAGGATGATAATTACATGCCTCCCTCCGAAGACGAGGCATGCCTCGATGATGATGAATTTCTCGTGCCTGAGGATCCCGTCGAGCAAGAGCGCTTCAAGCGCCGGCTTATAGCCATGGCAAATAACCTGAAGAAAAAGCAACAGCAGCTTCGAGCTGATCAAGATTTGCTAGCTGACAGATGGACTGAGGTCCTTGCGGCCAAGGAATATGAACTAGAACGCCCCTCCAAGAGTTACCCAAAGCGCAGGTTGCTACCCCGGCTGGAGGAGGAAGCATTAAAACCTACATCTCCAGCGTATGACATGGCTGATCGGCCACCTCGTAGCCGCGACAGAGAGGCATTTCAGCCAAAAGCTCAGCCCACACCCCGACGCCACTTGAATAAAAATGTTAAGGCATGGGGAAACACGCTAGACCTACGAGACGTATTGGAGGACAAAGCAAAACACGCAAGATCGATCTACGGATCACGAGGGCGCGCCACTATGCAAGACGATAACCGTCACACCGGATACAGTAAAAGTAAATCCGGCCGAGCCGAACACAGCGGACAAGACTCATTTGAGCTGCGTCGCGATATAGCCCAGTACAGAGGCGCCGCACACCCCCTATGCTTCACAGACGAAGTAATGGATCACCAAATCCCAGAGGGTTTCAAACCCATAAATATCGAACCATACGATGGTACAACAAATCCTGCCGTATGGATCAAGGAATTCCTCCTCCACATCCACATGGCCCGCGGTGACGATCTACACGCCATCAAATACCTCCCACTCAAACTCAAAGGACCAGCTCGGCATTGGCTCAACAGCCTGCCTGCAAAATCCATTGGCTGTTGGGAAGATTTGGAAGCCGCATTCCTCGACAACTTCCGGGGCACTTATGTGCGACCACCAGATGTCGATGACTTGAGCCACATAATTCAGCAGCCAGAGGAATCGGCCAGGCAATTCTGGACACGGTTCCTGACAAAGAAAAATCAAATCGTCGAATGTCCGGATGCAGAGGCCCTAGCAGCTTTTAAGCACAACATCTGCGATGAGTGGCTCGCCCGGCACCTTGGACAGGAAAGGCTGAAATCTATGGCAGCCCTCACGACACTCATGACCCAGTTTTGCGCGGGGGAGGACAGCTGGCTGGCTCGAAGAAATAACATATCAAAGAACCATGGTACTTCAGATACCAAGGATAGCAATGGCAGGTCATGTCGCAACAAACAAAAGCACCGCATCAACAGCGACAATACCGAGGATACGACAGTCAATGCCGGATTCAGAGGCTCTAAACCCGGTCAGCGGAAAAAGCCATTCAAAAGAAGCACTCTGGGCCCGTCCAGTTTGGACCGTATACTCGAACGATCGTGTCAAATACACGGCACCCCCGACAAGCCAGCCAACCACACCAACAGGGAATGTTGGGTGTTCAAGCAGGCCGGCAAGTTAAATGCCGAAAACAAAGATAAGGGGTTACATAGCGATGACGAGGAGGAGCCCCGGCCACTGAACACCGGAGGACAGAAGAGGTTCCCCCCACAAGTGCGGACGGTGAACATGATATATGCAACACACATCCCCAAGAGGGAGCGGAAGCGTGCGCTAAGGGACGTATACGCGTTGGAGCCAGTCGCCCCAAAGTTCAACCCATGGTCCTCCTGTCCGATCACCTTCGATCGCAGGGACCACCCCACTAGTATCCGTCATGGCGGATTCGCCACACTGGTCCTAGACCCAATCATCGATGGATTTCACCTCACTCGAGTCCTCATGGACGGCAGCAGCAGCCTGAACCTGCTTTATCAGGACACAGTGCGCAAAATGGGTATAGACCCCTCAAGGATCAAACCCACAAAAACGACCTTCAAAGGCGTCATACCAGGTGTAGAGGCCCATTGCACAGGCTCAGTCACACTGGAAGTGGTCTTCGGATCCCCGGATAACTTCCAAAGCGAGGAGTTAATCTTCGATTTAGTCCCGTTCTGCAGTGGCTATCATGCACTGCTCGAACGAACCGCATTTGCGAGATTCAATGCGGTACCGCATTATGCATACCTCAAGCTCAAGATACCAGGACCTCGGGGGGTCATCACAGTCAATGGAAACACAGAGCGTTCTCTCCGCACGGAGGAGCACACTGCGACCCTCGCAGCAGAAGCGCAAAGCAGCCTCTTCAGGCAATCCACCAGTTTGGTGATTAAACACCCGGACACCGTCAAGCGTGCCCAGAGTAATCTGCAACAAGACCGCCTGGCACGTTCCGAGCTCGCATAGCAACGCGGCCCCCACCCCAGTCCCAGCCAAACGGTGAAATTCGTGCCACGCGTACATAATTACGCATTGAAAATACCATGGGCATAGGTGTGGGGGGGCACGACTGTGGCACGCCCCAAAACGCGGCTCAACCGCACTAGGGGCTTCCTGCTTTGTTATTTTTTTCTCTCTTTCAGGACTTTACTCTCTGGAAACCCCGTCCGGTAGTACGATTGCCGGAAACACGATACAACAACCAAGGAGGCAGAAAGCTACGTCGCACCATGGAACTCCCAGGTGGTCTCTGATAACGAGTGAAATACCTGCTTTAAATACCATTCCTCAGCTTGCCCTTGGAGGGGACATGTCAAATAGTCCTACTTTTTGCTTATCGCACTACTTGTATCATTCTGCTTCGACACACCTTTTTGAATAAACAATGCATAGCACTAGACTATTACTGCATTCTCTATTCTTTTTTATATATATGTTCATTCATGACATTCAGCACCCGTACACTCTGGTACGGCCAATACGCCAGGGGCTTAAGCGTACCCCATAATACGGCATGAGAAGTCCGAACATTTTCGACAGTGCGGCACCCCGAACTTATAGCATTATATGCATCAGCTCCGAATCATGTCTTGGGTCAATAGTTGGGTTTGCCTGGCTCCCATTTTTGGTACCTTACGTTCTGCTATATCGGCTAAGGTAGCACTGGGAGAACTACTGTGATTGTGCCCCGGTTCATCTGGGCAAGCACCTTAGTAGAGAAAGCTAAAACTGACTGTCATGATAAGGCGAGAGATGGTCGCTGTTCGAGAGGTCTCGAGTCCCTAAAGACTTATGCCGCTTAGGGCGAGGAGTCGGCTTTGTCCGGCTTAGGCGTGTATAGCGCCCCGAATTCGGCCTTCTGAATACTAGGGGATTCGCCAAAATTTAAAACTGTAGACTTCTATGGCTAAGTGAGAGTGATAAAGCATTATAGTCTGATTGCTTTGTTCGTTGTGCTGAGCAGCTCCCTCGAAGGACCCAACAATGGGGAAAAGAGTGCTCAGATTTATCCCGAACACCCCAGCACTCGTGGCATGGGGGCAGAAGCCGACGACTGGCCATCTCTCAGATTTGATAAACAGCCGCACAAAAGGTAATATTTTAAATTCAAACAAGCGTTGCATAGCGCACATGAACAAGTTTTCATAATACAGGATCACACGAGCAAGTTCATTCAAAAATTACATCCTTCGCACACTCGTCTGCCACAAGATGGGCACCCTTCAGGATACCCTCATAATACATTTCAGGGTGGCGATGCTCCTTGCCCTGCGGCGGCCCCTCCTTCACCAGCTTCTCGGCGTCCATCTTGGCCCAGTGCACCTTCGCACGGGCAAAAGCCTGGCGTGCACCTTCGATGCAGACGGACCGCTTTATGACTTCCAGCCGTGGGCAGGCATCCACAAGCCGCCTCACCAGGCCGAAGTAGTTGTTGGGAAGGGAGTCGCCAGGCCACATCCGGACTATAAGGCCCCTCATGGCCTGTTCGGCCGCCTTGTGTAGCTCGACCAGTTGCTTCAGCTGGTCGCTCACAGGCATCGGGTGTTCGGTCCCAGTATACTGAGACCAGAACAACTTCTCCGCCGAGCTTCCCTCCTTGGCCTGGTAGTACTTTGCGGCATCTGACACGCTGCGGGGCAAATCTGCGAATGCTCCTGGAGAGCTCCGGACTCGGGTAAGTAACAAGTAATTTACTTTCACATGCTTGCTTTGCATAATGAATGGCTTACCCGCCGCTATCTTCCTCATCGCCTCAATTTCCTGGAGGGCCTTTTGGGCTTCAGCCTTGGCATGCATTGTGCTCTCGAGGGCCACGGCAAGCTCGGACTCTCGCGTCTTCGAGTCAAGCTCCAAAGTCTCGTGCTTCTTCACGAGAGCCTGGAGATCTTGATGCACCTCGCCCACCCGTGCCTCTTATTTCTCCCGCTCGGTGCGCTCCTCAGCCGCTTTGTTTTTGGCCTCGGACATCACTCGCTTCAGGGTCGCCACTTCGGTCATGCCCCCTGGCACATCCATGATGATCCTATCATTTTGCAACCACATCTTATATATATATATAGACAAGGTATTACTTACCTTTGTTCTCCTCGAGCTGCCTCTTGGCAAGGCCAAGTTCTTTCTCGGACCGCTCGAGGTCCTGCTTCAGCGCGGCGACCTTTGCAGTCAGTGCGGCAGAGGTCAGCAGCGAAGCCTGCATACGCATATAGACATACTTGTATTAGAGTCCTGCAGATATTATTTGATCCTATATTTGGCTTTTCTTTGTGAACACCAAACAAAGCATCACGGGCTACTGTCTATGCGGTAAAATTTTCCTATATTTTAAATACTTACCTCAAAGCCTATTAGAAGGCTGGCACAGGCTTCAGTCAGTCCGCTCTTGGCGGACTGAACCTTCTTGATCACCGCACTCATAATAGTGCGGTGCTCTTTGTCGATGGAAGCGCCGCGAAGCGCTCCCAGCAGGTTGTCCTGTGCCTCTGGATAGACAGAGGTCACCGGCACGGGTGGCTTGCCCCTCTTGGCAGGGGGCCGCCTGCCGGAGTCCGGAACCACTGGAGGTTCCGACGCGGTGTTCGGCTGAGGGCCAAACTTGGAGCCCTTGGGAGTCTTGCTCCCTTTGTGCCTGGAGTCCGGAAGGTCGCCTTGAGGCGCCTCCAGGACTACCTCCCCTCGATTCGGTGCCCCTTGAGACAATACCTCGACATTGTCCGTAGGGCGAGGAGAGGAGGCAGTTGGAAGTGACTCGCTATTCATGTCCAACAAGTCCAAGGAACCGTCCGGCGAGGATACGTCGATGCGGGCTCGGGGCGGACTACATGATCATATTCGACGTTAGGAGAAGCAGTGCAATAAAAGTACGCTATGCGTTACTCTGGTATCCGAATACGTACGACTTCGCCAGGGGCTTGGCCCTGAGTAACCACTCGTCTTCATTGTCGGCGGCGGTGGTGGAACAGTCCGGAAGGAGAGTCCTTTCCTTCTTGGACCCTTCGGCCTCCCCGGTTGGGGCGGCCTTCCTTTTCCTGTCTCCCCTGGCTGGAGGGGGAGAACCGTCATCTTCCTCCTCCTCATTTTCATGGGAGGAGTGCGTCTCGGAGTTTATCAGACGATGAGTCCGATACCACCTGGCGCCGGGAACTCTTTCGGGTTCCCGTGGCCTTCTTCTTGATCTTCTTCTCCGACACCTCATAAGGAGCCGGAGTCCGCATCTCCGTGAGGAGAGCGTCTGCAGGGTCTTCGGGCAGAGGGGCCGGATAGTCAATCTACTCCGATGTCTCCACCCAGTCCTGTCAAAGGCATGGGAGCTCAGACCCCGCACATTGTTAAACTATGGAAAATAAATACCCTACGAGGTGTACAGAACTTACCGGATTCGCAGGGCGCGTCGCGCTTAGCCCGCGGTCCTCGGTAAGGGGAGGGGGGACCTCGGCGCCCTTGAACAGCACCTTCCAGATGTCCTTATGCATCGTGTCGGAGAGCTCGCGTAGAGTCTGGTGCTGGGCCGGGTTGAACTCCCATAAGTTGAAAGCCCGTCGTTGATACGGGAGGATCTGACGGAAGAGCATGACCTGGACTATGTTGACAAGCTTGAGTTTCTTGGCTATCATGTTCCGGATACACTTCTGGAGTCCGTCCAGCTCCACTGATGAGCCCCAGGACAGGCCTTCTCCTTCCAGGAAGTGAGCCCCGTGGGGGTTCCAGATCGGAACTCGGGGGCCGCCACCCAGTTGGTGTCGCGCGACTTGGTGATGTAGAACCACCCCGATTGCCACCCCTTTATGGTGTCCACAAAGGAGCCCTCAAGCCATGTAACGTTGGGCATTTTGCCCACCATGGATCCGCCGCATTCCGCTTGTTGGCCGCCTACTACCTTCGGTTTGACATTGAAGGTCTTCAGCTATAGGCCGAAGTGGGGCCGGACACAGAGGAAAGCCTCCCACACGACGATGAACACCAAGATGTTGAGGATGAAATTCGGAGCTAGATCGTGGAAGTCCAGCCCATAATAGAACATAAGGCCGCGGATGAAAGGATGGAGGGGAAACCCGGCTGGCAGCCGGTGCGCAATATCCGCGGCTAAGTATCCGGCCCCGTGCAGCTTTTTGATGTCTCCCTCCATAACGGAGGAGACCATCTACTTGCCTCCCGCTCCGGACATGTTTGGAGAGGGTTGAGGAGAAGGATGTGGACTTGGGCGCTGGAGCTCGAGTGCGCGAGAATGGATGAGCAAGGAGGAAGAAGGCATGGGTAGAAAAAGGAGTACCCTTATCCCTTTATAAGGGCGGACGAAACTATGCGCCCCCACCAGCCTGGTAAAACTCGCTTATCCCCCAAGTGTCGTAATTGATGGCGCGGTTGGGTTACCCATGTCCGTATTGATGGGAATCCCGTAATAAGGGGACACGATCTCTGCTTCGACATGACATGCCAAGGAAACCGCCTAGCGAAACACGCTGAGGTTGGTTGTGAAAAATGATTCAAATGGTGACCTGGTTGTGGTGTGATGTCACACTATGGAATGTGTCGGCAGATTTGATTGGTGAAAATATTATTCTCTCTACGATTGTATGTGGAACTTGTTTTGCAGAGACGGACATGATCCTCGTGTTCAAAATCTTCTATGAAGTATTCGGAGGAGGAACCCGCCTTGCAATGCCGAAGAAAATCTGTGCGCCGGACTCATCGTCATTGAAGCCTGGTTCAGGGACTACTGAGGGAGTCCTGGATTAGGGGGTATCCGGACAGCCGGATTATATCCTTTGGTCGGACTGTTGGACTATGAAGATACAAGATTAAAGACTTCGTCCCGTGTCCGGATGGGACTCTCCTTGGCGTGGAAGGCAAGCTTGGCAATACGGATATGTAGATCTCCTTCCTTGTAACCGACTCTGTGTAACCCTAGCCCCCTCCGATGTCTATATAAACTAGAGGGTTTAGTCCGTAGGACCAACAACAACAACAACAATCATACCATAGGCTAGCTTCTAGGGTTTAGCCTCTCCGATCTCGTGGTAGATCAACTCTTGTAATACTCATATCATCAAGATCAATCAAGCAGGAGTAGCGTTTTACCTCCATCGAGAGGGCCCGAACCTGGGTAAAAATATCGTGTCCCCCGTCTCCTATTACCATCCGCCTAGACGCACAGTTCGGGACCCCCTACCCGAGATCCGCCAGTTTTAACACCGACACCCACCATGAGGTTGCTGGTCCATCCAACTGATGTGCAGCAAACTGCACCTTCTCAGCATCTGTACAACCTGCAGTGGTTAACTCCCTTCCAATCCTACGGAGCCAATCATCTGCCACTATCGGTCGGTGCTGCTGGAAAACACCGGCGGCTGCAACCTCAGAAAGCGGGCTAAGTTGTCAACTGGTGGTGGTGGTGGTGGGTTGTTGTTGTTGTTGCCTTGGTTCTGAACAAACAACTGCATCAGGGTATTCTGCTGCTGGATCAACTGAGTGAGCTCCGGTGGGAAAGTAAATCCGGCGTCACGTCTCGGAGGCATCTGAGGCTTTAAAGGGAAGAGAATAGGATAGAATGAGGTCTAGTGAGAAAAACACTACCCATATGCACATGAGACAAACACAATCATATCAATCAATCAATCAAGCAAGGGCATACAATCGATCTAACTATCGTTACAAAAGTGCTCGGACTATACTATATACATGGTGGAATACTACTACTGATGTGGTGGTCTACTAGAAATATTGATCGGTCGAAGACTCCATGATGTCTGCTCCAGCTTCGTCTTCATAGTCATCATCGCTATCGTCGGGGTCCGAGTCGGTGTCGTCAATGATGATGTAGTCCTCAGAAGGAATCTCCTTGGGTTCATCGTCTTCTCCTCCTAGCGCGGGGTCTCCCATGAATACTCCTAGCTTCCTTTCCAGATCGTCATTCTTCTCCACTAATACAACGATTTCCTCCTCATAATCTTCGCGAGTAGCCTTGAGTTCTTCCTCCAGTTCTGTGATCCTTGTTATCACCTTCTTCAGATCTATCATGCCTGCGCACATCTGGTTCTCCTGGCGACGAATATGCTGGTTTAACTCTTGGATGAAAGCTGTGATTGATCTATCCTTCTTGGTGTTGATCATCTCCCATTGCTCATCTCGGCGCCCACAAATCTGATAGATAGTATCCTTAAGCTCCTTATGGTAAACTTCTCCAATGCGTCCCATGGTGATGTGAGCTGCCATACTCTTTCCTAGACTCCAGGTTAGTGCATCAAAGGAAAACTCTATGGGTTTGGTGACTGGTGCGAATGTCCTTCCTGGAACTTGAACTTGAATCATCCATCGCTCCTCTTCTGGTAGAGTGGCATTGTAAGTCCCGGTGAAGCTTGGTATTCCAATGTTCAGGTACTTAGTGACTTCCTTCAAGTGTCGTCCAGAAGATGCTTCTTCATCCGGTTGTGCAAACTTGTTCCTTGCGTCCGCCATCCTAAAGAGTAGGAAATGGAGAGGAGTCAGAAATGAGAAGAGAGTGGTGATCTAGGGCTTTAGCTTAGTGGTCGTGTCCTACACTCAACGTGTGCTCTGATACCATCTTGTAGTGACCCAACCTCAAACGGTCAAGTCTCTGTGCTTCAGTGTCATCCCTGGATCGGTAATGCTGACACACACAGTACTCGAAGGATTTATAACAGAGTAGCAATCACACACTTATTACATCGAATGTCTCAAAAGAGAACTTATTACAATAAATATGGCTTAAGGCCATCTAATATGATAACAGCGGAAGGCTTGGAAGATAAAGTGAGTCCATCAACTCCAACGACATAGCTGAGCTGCACGACAACGACCTAACGAACCTTACTCCTCGTCTGAAAAGTCTGCAACATAATACGTTGCCGCCCGAAAATGGGTCTGCTCATGGAATATGCTGGCAATATAACACAATAGAGCAAGAACAGAATAATGCTATCACTGTATGTATATTTGGCTGGTGGAAAGCTCTACGGTTAAAGTTTTTGCGAAAAGCCAACTTTTCCCTACAACAAAGGAATAGATTTTATTTAACTATCATGGTAGTTGAAACATCATTGAGAAGGTCCCTCCAACTCAATCCCAATTAAAAGTAATTATCAACCCAACAATATTAATTTAGAGTGATGAGATACATATGATAATCCAAGTACTAGATACTCAAGATGTCCATAACCGGGGACACGGCTAACCATGATTAGTTTGTACACTCTGCAGAGGTTTGCGCACTTTTCCCCACAAGACTCGATCCCCTCCATTGGATTTCTCGCACTACATGGTGTTTGAGAAACGGATGACCGAGACACAGTCTTTCAGAAGCATTAACTCTCTACTCTGGATGGACTATACCACCTACAACCCACTACCTGCTAGTCTACCTCTTCAAGAGCTTCACGCAACTTACTCAACTATGCTAGAGCCCATAATAGCTTGTGGCTGCACACGAAAGTTTCTAGCATGAAATATCTCAGTTCCCTTTGAGCCTGGGTGGCGGACCTTAGGATTATCACACGGGTACTCTGGGATATCCTAGGACACCACTGGATTCTCCAGGTGCCCGACAAGCAATCCACCCAGATGTGTATTAAAGTGGCCACCTTAAGTTGAGACATTAATGAACAATCCCGCATCTGTCATGGTTTCACTCGGACCCAATCCATGTCTACGAGCATAGCATAGCAATATAAGCAATACATAGAAGTAACTCACAGGGGTTTGATAATAACAGGGCAATAGGTTATACCTCATCAACTACATCCCAACCCCACATGCTATCAAGTCCTAACCATGCAATGTTTGAGGGTTGAAACTAATGCATAAAAACTGGGTCATAAGGGATATGATCAAAGTGTTACTTGCCTTGCTGATGACCCGCAAAACCTAGAGACTCGTAGTAGCATGCTTCGCACTCTGGGTGTTCTATCACAAACAAACAAGCATACAATAAGCAATCAAACAAGGTCACGGGTAAAACTCAAATAAGAGATCTAACCAGAAAGTTCAACTTAAGAACTCTGGTTTGCAAAAAGAATCAAATCAAATGGAGCAACGAAACTCAAACTGCGAAAGAAACAAGATCTGATTACTAATCTGGACTAAAGTCAAATTTTACTGTATCAAAATCTTGTTCAAGTGGTTTAAACGGAAAGAGGGTTTCGAGAAGAAACTCTAGGCGCTTGAATCGCCTGATTTCGATAAACGAGCGAAAAGTTATACTAAAGCAAAAATCGGATTAGAAATCGCGATGGAAAATAATCGCGGAAAAATCTGAGGAAAAGAAAACTGACGAACAGGCTAATGAACGAACGTTCGCTGTCTGCTTCTAAACGGTGAAAATCGTTCGTCAAAACGAACGAAAAAACGGGTGTTCACTAAATAACTAAAGCAAGAAAAAAATTAACCGATCTAAATAAAAAAACCGCAGTCTTAAAAAACCGTATGGTTTTTCGAAGAAAACCGGCGGCGGCTACCTCCGGCAAGTCCGGCGAGGGCGGCGGTGGCGGTGGGCGGCTCCGGCGAGGCGGGTCGGCGGCGGGGCGGCGCGGCGGTGAGCGGCTCCGGCAAGGCGGCGCGGGGCGGTGGGTCGGTGGCGGAGCGGCGCGGCGTCGGCGGCTGCGGCGGCGGCGGCGGCGGGGGCGGGCTAGGGTTAGGGTTCGACAGCGGTGGGCTGCGGCGGCTCGGGCTGGGCTTCGGCGGCTCGGGCGTCGCGACTTGTAAAGGCCCCCCGGGCGGAGTCCCGCTCGGGTACGGCCCGGAGTCGGTTCACTTTTTTTATATAAATATGACGTGTAGAAAAAGAAGGGAAAGAAATACTAAGTGGACTCCAAAAATTCTAAAATAAATTGTCCCCGTCCTCTAAAAATAAGTCGGACAAGGTGAACATTTATTTGGCCTAAAATGCAATTTTGAAAACGCATATTTTTCCTAATTCAAATAAAATAGCGATAAAACTCAGAATAAAAATCTTATTTGATTTTAATATTAAACCTTTGATATTTCTCTATTTTGAGGAAGTCATTTTATCCTCTCTCTTTTATTTTTATAAAGGAAATAATCAAAGAGAAAATAATTAAAATCAAACCATCCTCTTTCCAAAATTCGAGAAAACTCGAATATGAAAATAATGAAATCCCCAACTCTCTCCGTAGGTCCTTGAGTTGCGTAGAATTTCTAGGATCAAGCCAAAAATGCAATGAAATATGTTATGCAATGATGATCTAATGTATAACATTCCAAATTGAAAATTTGGGATGTTACAGTTGCTGGGAAAATGGGTGCTTCACCTAGCGGTGCTTCAAGGACATATGCTTTCTTGGCAGATATGAGGATGATCCTCAAGTTACGGGCCCAATCTGTATAGTTGCTACCATCGTATTTTAGCTTGGTTTTCTCTAGGAACGCGTTGAAGTTGAGGGCAACATTGGCGTGGGCCATTGGATCAACAGGATAGATTGTAAAGACAACTTTAGACTAAGTTCATGATAATTAAGTTCATCTAATCAAATTATTAATGAACTCCTACTTAGATAGACATCCCTCTATTAATCTAAGTGATACATAATCCGAATCGACTAGGCCGTGTCCGATCATCATGTGAGATGGACTAGTCATCAACGGTGAACATCTCCATGTTGATCGCATCTATTATACGACTCATGTTCGACCTTTCAGTCTCGTGTGTTCCGAGGCCATGTCTGTACATGCTAGGCTCGTCAAGTCAACCTAAGTGTTTCGCATGTGTAAATCTAGCTTACACCCGTTGTATGCGAACGTTAGAATCTATCACACGCGATCATCACGTGGTGCTTCGAAACAACGATCCTTTGCAATGGTGCACAGTTAGGGGAAACACTTCCTTGAAATTTTGTGAGGGATCATCTTATTTATGCTACCGTCGTTCTAAGCAAATAAGATGGAAACATGATAAACATCACATGCAAATCATAAAGTGACATGATATGGCCAATATCATCTTGCGCCTTTTGACCTCCATCTTCGAGGCACGGCATGATCACCTTCGTCACCGACATGACACCATGATCTCCATCATCATGATCTCCATTATCGTGTCCTCATGAAGTTGTCTCGCCAACTATTACTTCTGCTACTATGGCTAACGGTTAGAAATAAAGTAAAGTAATTACATGGCATTTTTCATTGACACGCAGGTCATACAATAAATTAAGACAACTCCTATGGCTCCTGTCGGTTGTCATACTCATCGACATGCAAGTCCTGAATCCTATTACAAGAACATGATCAATCTCATACATCACATATATATAATTCATCACACCCTTTTGGCCATATCACATCACATAGCATACCCTGCCAAAACAAGTTAGACGTCCTCTAATTGTTGTTGCATGTTTTACGTGGATGCTATGGGTTTCTAGCAAGAACGTTTCTTACCTACGCAAAAGCCACAACAGTGATATGCCAATTGCTATTTACCCTCCATTGAATCCGATCCGACTAAAGTGGGAGAGACAGACACCCGCTAGCCACCTTATGCATGAAGTGCATGTCTATCGGTGGTACCAGTCTCACGTAAGTGTACGTGTAAGGTCGGTCCAGGCCGCTTCATCCAACAATGCCACCAAATCAGGATAAGACTAGTAACGGTAAGCAAATCGACCAAATCATCGCCCACAACTACTTTTTGTTCTACTCGTGCATAGAATCTACGCATAGACCTAGCTCTGATGCCACTGTTGGGGATCGTAGTAATAATTCAAAATTTTCCTACGCGTCACTAAGATCAATCTAGGAGATGCTATCAACGAGAGAGACAGAGAGAGAGGGAGGGAGGGAGGGAGTGCATATTCGTACCCTTGAAGATCTCTAAGCGGAAGTGTTACAAGAACGCGGTTGATGGAGTCGTACTCACGGAGATTCAGATCGCCAAAGATCTGATCTAGCGCCGAACGGACGGCGCCTTCGCGTTCAACACACGTACAGCCCGGGGACGTCTCCTCCTTCTTGATCCAGCAAGGGGAGAGGAGAATTTGAGGGAGAACTCCAGCAACACAACGGCGTGGTGATGGAGGAGCTCGTGGTTCTCCGGTAGGGCTTCGCCAAGCACTACGATAGAGGGGGAGGAGTTGGAGAGGGGGAGGGCTGCGCCAGGGGAAGGGTATGGCTACCCTCCCACCCCCTCATTATATATAGGGGGAAGGGGAGAGGGGGAGGCGCCCTAGGGTTTCCCCTAGGGGGCGGCGGCTAGGGCAGATTGGATCTCCCTAGGGAAACCCTAGGGAGACTTGCCCCCAAGCCAAGCAGGTGGAGGCTTGGCTCCCAAGCCAGGTGGAGGCGCCCCACCTCCCCAAGTAACATGGGAAAAGGGTGTGGGGGCGCACAGCCCCTTAGTGGGCTGGTTTGCCCCCTCCCCTTGGCCCATGAGGCCCTGAAACACTTATTGGGGCTCCCGAAACACCTTTCGGTCATGCTGGCCATAGCCTGGTACCCCCGGAACACTTCCGGACTTCAATACCCTTTGTCCAATATATCGATCTTCACCTCGAGACCATTCCGGAACTCATCGTGACGTCCGAGATCTCATCCGGGACTCCAAACTACCTTCGATAACTACATATTGTTCCCGTTACAACACTAGCGTCACCGAACCTTAAGTGTGTGGACCCTATGGGTTCGGGAACCATGCAGACATGACCGAGACACCTCTCCGGCCAATAACCAATAGCGGGATCTGGATACCCATATTGGCTCCCACATGTTCCACGATGATCTCATCGGATCAACCACGACGTCAGGGATTCAATCAATCACGTATACAATCCCTTTTGTCTATCGGTATGTTACTTGCCCGAGATTCGATCGTCGGTATCCTCATACCTTGTTCAATCTCGTTACCGGCAAGTCTCTTTACTCGTTCCGCAATGCATGATCCCGTGACTAACTCTTTAGTCAAACTGAGCTCATTATGATGATGCATTACCGAGTGGGCCCAGAGATACCTTCCCGTCATATGGAGTGACAAATCCCAGTCTCGATTCGTGCCAACCCAACAGACACTTTCAGAGATACCTATAGTGCATCTTTATAGTCACCCAATTACGTTGTGACGTTTGATACAGCCAAAGCATTCCTACGGTATCCGGGAGTTGCACAATCTCATGGTCTAAGGAAACAATACTTGACATTAGAAAAGCTCTAGCGAACAAACTACACAATCTTGTGCTATGCTTAGGATTGGGTCTTGTCCATCACATCATTCTCCTAATGATGTGATCCTGTTATCAACAACATCGAATGTCCATGGTCAGGAAACCATAACCATCTATTGATCAGTGAGCTAGTCAACTAGAGGCTCACAAGGGACATGTTGTCATCTATGTATTCACAGATGTATTACGGTTTCCGGTTGATGCAATTAAAGCATGAACAGCATACAATTATCATGAACAAGTAAATATAATAATAACCATTTTATTATTGCCTCTAGGGCATATTTCCAACACCAAAGTGCATCATCTAATTTCTTAGACCAATTCTTCCTGGACCTATTGACAGTGTTTTGCAAAATTAATTTTATTTCTCTATTGCTAAGTTCAACTTGACCACTAGACTGAGGATGATAAGGTGATGCAATTCTATGGTTAACATCATACTTGGCAAGCATTTTACGGAAAGCACCATGAATAAAATGTGAACCACCATCAGTCATTAAATATCTAGGGACTCCAAACCTTGGGAAAATAACTTCCTTAAGCATTTTAATAGAGGTGTTGTGATCAACACTACTGGTTGGAATAGCTTCTACCCATTTAGTATCATAATCAACATCAACCAAAATATGTGTATACTCGTTAGAAGAAGGAAAAGGTCCCATGTAATCAAATCCCCAAACATCAAATGGTTCAACAGCAAGTGAATAATTCATAGTCATTTCTTGACGCTTACCGGTATTACCTATTCTTTGGCATTCATCACAAGATAAAGCGAACTTAAGGGCATCCTTGAAGAGAGTAGGCTAATAAAATCTAGATTGCAATACCTTGTGAGTGGTTCTATCTCTAGCATGATGCCCTCCATAAGCTTTGGAGTGACATTTCCGTAGGATTTGTCCCTGTTCATGCTAAGGTACACAATGTCTAGTAATACCATCTACTCCTTTATAAAGATGTGGGTCATCCCAAAAGTAATGTCTTAAATCATATAAGATTTTTTTTCTTTTGTTGATATGTAAAACTAGGTGGTAAATATTTAGCAACAATGTAATTAGCATAGTCAGCATACCAAGGAGTGTTGTGAGCAACATTTATTGCAGCTAACTACTCATCAGGAAAACTATCATCAATAGGTAGTGGGTCATCAAGCACATTTTCAAGCCTAGACAAGTTATCAGCTACGGGGTTCTCAGCTCCTTTTCTATCAGTGATATGTAAATCAAATTCTTGTAGCAAGAGAACCCAACGAATAAGTCTAGGTTTAGCATCTTTCTTTTCCATAAGATATTTAATAGCAGCATGATCAGTGTGAAAAATGACTTTTGAATCAACAATATAAGATCTAAATTTATCACAAGCAGACACCACTGCTAAGAATTCTTTTTCAATAGTAGCATAATTTCGTTGAGCACTGTCTACAGTTTTACTAGCATAATGAATAACATTTGGTTTCTTATCAACTTTTTGTCCTAGAACAGCACCAGCAACATAATCACTAGCATCACACATAATTTCAAAAGGCAAGTTCCAATCAGGTGGTTAAACAATAGGCGGAGAAATTAAGGCTTTCTTGAGTGTTTCAATGGCTTCTAAACAATCATCATAAAAAACAAAAGGAATATCCTTTTGCAAAAGATACATAAGAGGCCTAGAAATTTTAGAAAAGTCTTTGATAAATCTCCTATAGAAACCAGTATGATCTAGGAAACTATGAGTACCTTTGATATCTTTAGGACATGGCATTTTCTCAATTGCATCAACCTTAGCTTTGTCCACTTCAATACCTCTTTCAAAATTTTATGACCCAAGACAATACCTTCATTAACCATAAAGTGGCACTTCTCCCAATTCAAGACAAGATATGTTTGTTCACATCTCTGCAAAACTTGATCAAGATTTCTTAAAAAATCATCAAAAGACTTCCCACAAACAGAGAAATCATCCATGAAAACCTCAACAATCTTTTCATAAAAGTCAGAGAATATAGCAGGCATACATCTTTGAAAGGTAGCAGGTGCATTACATAAACCAAAAGGCATACGTCTATAAGCATACGTTCCAAAGGGACAAGTAAAAGTGGTCTTTTCTTGATCAGGTTGAGAAAAGGGTATTTGTGAAAAACCAGAATATCCACCAAGGAAGCAAAAAATGTGTGTGCTTAGATAATATTTCTAGCATTTGATCAATAAAAGGCAGAGGGTAATGATCTTTTCTAGTTGCTTTGTTTAATTTTCTATAATCAATTACCATTATATAACCTGTGACAATTCTTTGTGGAATAAGTTCATTCTTATCATTAGGAACAACAGTAATACCTCCTTTCTTAGGAACATAATGAACATGACTTACCCATGTACTATCAGCTATGGGATAGATTATACCTGCTTCCAGAAGTTTAAGATTTCCGTTCTTACCACTTCCTTCATTTTTGGATTTAACCGACGTTGGTGATCAACAACGGGTTTAGCATCAGGGTCCATATTAATTGTGTGCTGACATAGAGTGGGACTAATGCCCTTTAAATCATCAAGAGTATATCCAATGGCAGCTCGGTGCTTCCTTAGAACTTTCAATAATCTTTCTTCTTCATGTTCTGAAAGGTTAGCACTAATAATAACAGGATATATCTTCTTTTCATCAAGATAAGTATATTTCAAAGTGTCTAGCAATTGTTTTAATTCAAACACATGAGCAACTTTTGGTGGAGGAGGACCTCCTAGAGTTTCAGTAGGCAAATTGTGTTTAAGTAGAGGACGTTGTTCAAAGAAAATCTTATCTATTTCATTTCTTTCATGCATATGTAAATCATTTTCATAGTCTAGCAAATATTGTTCTAGTGGATTAGTAGGTGGTACAGCAATAGAAGCAAGACCAATTATTTCATCCTCACTAGGCAATTCTTTTTCATGAAGCTTTCTACTAAACTTGGAAAAATTAAACTCATCAGAATCATCACCAAAACTAACACCGACAGTTTGTTTCTCACAATCTATTCTAGCATTAACGGTGTTCAAGAAAGGTCTACCAAAGATAATGGGACAAAAGTCATCTTGTGGGGAACCAAGGACAAGAAAATCAGTAGGATATTTTATTTTCCCACACAAGACTTTAACATCTCTAACAATCCCAGTTGGTGATATAGTGTCTCTATTAGCAAGTTTAATAGTAACATCTATGTCTTCTGTCTCTGCGGGTGCTATGTCATTCATAATTTCTTGATATAAGGTGTAAGGAATAGCACTCATGCTAGCACCTATGTCACATAAACCATGATAACAGTCATCTCCTATTTTAACTGAGACAGCGGGCATGCCAACAACAGGTCTATGTTTATCCTTTTTACCAGGTTTGGCAATTCTAGCAGCTTCTTCACAGAAGTAAATAACACGCCCATCTACATCTTCTTCCAAGAGATATTTAACCATAGCAATAGTAGGTTCTACTTTAATTTGTTCATCAGGTTTAGGTGTTCTAATATACCTTTTGTTGACCACAGTTGAAACTTTAGCATGTTCCTTTATCCTAACAGGGAAAAGTGGTTTCTCAATATAAGCAGTAGGAACAACTGGATCTATATTATAAATTATAGTTTCTTCTTTCACTGGCACCGGTTCTTTAATTTCTTATTTAATAGGTGGGTGATATTTAAACCACTTCTCTTTAGGGAGATCAACATGGGTAGCAAATGATTCACAAAAGGAGGCTACTATCTCAGAGTCAAGTCCATATTTAGTGCTAAATTTTTGAAAGGCATCGGTATTCATAAAAGATTTAACACAATCATACTTAAGTTTAATACCTGACTCTTTACCTTCGTCGAGTTCCCAATATTCAAGTTGCATTTAATTCTTTCCAAAAGATCCCACCGGAATTCAATAGTCTTCTTCATAAAATAACCAACACAAGAGGTATCAAACATGCTTTGATCATTACGAGAAAGCCGAGCATAAATTTTTTGGATAATAATTTCTCTTGAGAGCTCATGATTGGGGCATGAATGTAACATTGAATTAAGCCTCCCCAAAGCTAGAGCGATACTTTCCCCTTCACGAGGCCAAAAATTATATATATAATTCCGATCACGATGAACTAGATGCATACGACAATTTTTTGATGGAACTCCAATTTCAATCGATTCCAATTCCAGGATCCAATATCATCGCATAGCCTATACCATGCCAATGATTTTCCCTTCAAAGATAAAGGGAACACCTTCTTCATAACTTCATCTCTGGGTAAACCTGCAAGCTTGAACAATCCACAAATTTGTTCTACATATATCAAGTGCATATCAGGATGTTCGGTACCATCTCCTGCATAAGGATTAGCAAGCAGTTGTTCTATCATACCTGAAGGAATTTCATATTCAATATTTTCAGTAGGTGCAGTAGGTTGAGGCATAGCTAATTGTGGTTCCGGTTGAGGTGAAGATACCCCAAACAAACCCATCAAAGGATTGTTTTCATAGTAACAAGTGACAATAAATTTCAGCACACTATATAAATGTTTCCTTACCAAGTTCCACTTACCAAAGGCGCTTCACTCCCCGGCAACGGCGTCAGAAAATAGCCTTTATGACCCACAAGTATAGGGGATCAATTGTAGCTCTTTTTGATAAGTAAGAGTGTCGAACCCAATGAGGAGCAGAAGGAAATAACAAGTGGTTTTCAGTAAGGTAATGTCTGGAAGTGCTGAAATTGTAAGTAGCAGAGTAGTTTGATAGCAGGATAATTTGTAACAAGCAAGTAATGATAGTTGTAACAAAAGTGCAGCAAGGTAGCCCAATCCTTTTGAGGCAAAGTACAGGCCAAAACGGTCTCTTATGATAAGCAAAGCATTCTTGAGGGTACATGGGATTTCCATCTCGTAACTTTTACCATGTTGGTTCGATTTGTGTTCGCTACTTTGATAATTTGATATTGGGTGGACCGGTGCTTAGGTGTTGTTCTTACTTGAACAAACCTCCTATTTATGATTAATCCTCCCGCAAGCATCCGCAACTACGAGAAAAGTATTAAGAATAAATTCTAACCATAGCATTAAACTTTTGGATCCGATCGGTCCCTTACGGAATAGCGCATAAATTGGGGTTTAAGCTTCTATCACTCTCGCAACCCATCATCTAATTGATACTCCACAATGCATTCCCTTAGGCCCAAATATGGTGAAGTGTCATGTAGTCGACGTTCACATGACACCACTAAGGGAATCACAACATACATACTATCAAAATATCGAACACATATCAATTTCACATGATTACTTGCAACATGATTTCTCCCGTTACCTCAAGAACAAAAGTAACTACTCACAAAAGGTAATCATGCTCAAGATCAGAGGGGTATTAAATAGCATATTGGATCTGAACATTGTCGGGGGTTGGGTGCGACATATGCCAAAGGATGGCTTATCATGGTGGGGGCGAGTAGAACGTCGCCGGTGCCTGGAAACGGGATGAGGCATAGACATGCACGCCGACGAATCTTACCCAGCTTCAGGGCTCTCCGGGGAGATAATACCCCTACTGCTGCTCTACGGGGTCTTTGCATGACCACTATGGCAAAGGGTTTACACGATTGCTCCTTGAGCTGTTTCCTGGAGGTAGGAGAGGGCAAGGCTAGCTCTCTTCCTCCTATATGATCTGGTCTAGAGCTAATGGTTTCCAACCCTTTGCATGGGTGCCCTGGGGGGTTTATATAGGCCTACCCCCTAGGGGTATAATGGTAATCCGGCTGGACACGGGCCCAGCCGTCAGTGCCTCCGGCCTCCGTCTTCTCCGCCGACTGCTGGGGCCTGCCGACTGGTGACCCCCGCCGACTGGCTAGGTATGGGGCCGACAGGCAGCGTCCGCCGCGGGCGGGTCTTGCCGGCTGCTGATTACTGTAGCCGTGCTTCGGATGACGCAGGCTTGGTTATGGAGTTGTGGCAATAGCCCCGCCGCCTGGCGGGCGATCACTATTGCCACTCTCCGTCACATCTGATTAATGGCACGTGGGCCTCGGGGGAGGATCTGGCCGACTCTCGGGGGCTGACTGGTGGCGCACTTGCTGTCTTCTGGGGTCCCGCTGGCTGGTGGGACCCGCCGCCCCAGGGTCATACAGACAATCCGTCGTGGGCGCAGGATTCGGTCCTTGGGCGATGATGTCAGGGCCGGCACGGCAACAGTGCCACGCCGCACGAAGATCTCCTAGGGTACGGCGCGCTGTGGCCATGCCTGCCCCTGGTAAGGGGCGGGAGCGGGCTTTACTGTAGCCACTCCCCGGTCATGTCCCTCCCGATGAGGATATGGGGTTTGTTGGAGTCACGGGCCGACGCCCCAAAGCCGGCTTCTCTAGAAGTCTCTAGTCAGGAGTCGGCTTATCCTGAAGTCGTCCCCGGGACTCGGCCGCGAGTGGGCAGTCGGTTGCCTTGCCACCGACTTCCCAGAAGGCGGCTCTTCGTCCTGGGGTCTTGAGGGGCGCATCCTGCCCCGATGTCTTGAAAGGTTCTGGGGCTCGGTTTAGCCTACCCGTGGCCCATTACTCCGACAGTAGTCCCCGAAGCTGATGAGGCGCCGCGGACGATCGGCCGAGAAGCCTCAGCAGTTTCTCTTTCCGGGTGCTCGACACATGGTTCTTGCTTGATTTCTGTCGGGGCGACTAGAAGGAGTCGGACCCACTCAACTCTGACTTGCACAGTATTTCGAACGTCATGGCAGGATCCAAGTAGCGTGCTGGCTAAGCTTCCAGGCCGCCGCCCATTCCGGGCCCGTCACGTGGCAATGCGCAGCCGGGCCAGTCTACCAGCCTGCGTGTGTGACGGGACGGGCCAGTAGGAGGGGCCCGCCATTACCGTGCCTCGGTGCCCGAGCGGATCTGCTGTGGCCCGAGCAGACGGTTGGGATTCTTGTGAAATTACTGCGCGCAGTAACTTTGTCGTGGAAACGTGGGGGCCATGGGGTTGTGGGCGCAGTAAATCCCATGACCGCCCCCTCGGCTTCGCAGCCCATGAGGCTATAAGTAGGGGGGAGGGGGACGCGGCAGAGCACGCGCGCCCCTCCTTCCCACTAATCCTTGCTCTTCTCCTTCTTCTTCTTCTTCGCTCCGCCGCGCGCCCAAGCTTTGCCGAACGTCGCGATGATCAGCTCACGATGAGTTCTTCTTCTGCCGCCGCGCCTCCCTCGGTGCATTCTGGCACCTGGGACGGCTCAGAAGTTGACGACGACCACATCGAGTTCCTCCGCAAGACTCGTCGGCTCCCTGGCGAAGATTACGTGCGGGTGCATCTTGCGCCGAGGGGGGAGATTTCCCCTGCGCCGGAGGAGGGCGAGCGGGTCATCTTCCGCTCACACTGCCTGCGCGGATTGGGGCTGCCGGCGAGCAGCTTCTTCCGCTCTTTTCTGGAGTTTTACGGCCTCCAGCCGCACCATCTCACGCCCAACACGGTGGTGCTGCTGTCCGCCTTCGTGGCCTTGTGTGAAGACTTCCTCGGAGTCCTCCCCACCCTCGAGCTCTAGGGGGAGTTCTTCTTCTCCAAGCTCGGCACTCAGGCTGCAGGCGTGCCAGCTCAATGCGGCGCTTTCATCTCCATGCGGAGATTGGGGGCCGACAACCCCTTCCCCACCATCAAGCTGATAAAGTCGGTGAAGATGTGGCAGCGATCGTACTTCTATGTCAAGAGTGTCTTTGCGAGGGGCGATTGGGTCAACCTGCCGGCTTTCCAAGCCGGCCCGCCGGCTGTGAGACTGCCCAACTGGTCATACCGGGCCAAGTCGCTGACGCCCGCGGGAGCCGGCACCATCGCGCGACTCCGAGTGCTGACGCAGTCGGAGGGCTTGACTGGTCCAGACCTACTGGCCGCCTTCATGGCGCGCCGAGTTCTCCCGCTCCAAGGTCGCCCCCACATGATATGCCAAATGAGCGGGCACCGTGACCCGAGTCGGATGTGCACCAAGGACATGCCTCACGAGGAGGTGGCCTACATGGTCAACTACCTCTCGGACAACAAGCTCCTGGAGGACCGGTGGTTTGGCAAGGAGCCGTACTCCCGCGCCAACCCCCCACCCACAGTGAGTTGCCTTTTATTTCTTTCTTTGGATTGTCTTCTTTCTTGCCGAGTTTGTTTTATGCGGCCTGATCAGTCGGCTTTGGTCAGAATCCCCTCCTCCATCCACCAGCCGGCACCACGGGGCCGGCCCGCGAGTTCCTTGCCGACCGGGCAGAGAGCGACGTCGATGACCCCGATCTGGGAGCGGCAGCTTTGGAAGACAACGCAGAGGGAGGAGGTGGCCCACGGCTCGGGGCCAGCCTAGAGGACTGGCCTGATGATGATGAGGAGGTCGCCCCCCGCCATCGGCCAGGAGCCAGCCACCCTGGCGCGGGCTCTTCTGCCGCGCCGGGTGCTCTAGGCGGCGGGAAGAAGCGTAGGGCCGTGCCGACCTTGTTCGGCAGTCGGCCGAAGAAGCCCAAGAGTTCGGCTGCGGCGACCCGGCGGGACGAGGCGGCTGCGAAGGCCATCCGCTTCCGTAAGGAAGTGAAGAGGCCACCACTGGTCTCCGCGTGAGTATTCTGTCTCAACGCTTTATTCTTTCTTTGTGGCTTTGTTTGAGTCTTTTACTTGCTTCCCTTGCTTCAGGGCTCCCCTCACTCTTGAGAGGGTCGTCGCCGCCTCCGTCATGGGGTCAGCGGAGACGTCCGCCACCACTCGGCGGATTGACCCCGCCGCCGACCTCCGGGAGGCGATGGAGCGGAATGCACAGGAGAAGCGCAACGAGGAAGAGGCTGCCCGCCTGGAGAAGGTGGAGGATGATAAGGCGGAGGCCTCCGCCAAGAAGAAACTGGCCGAGGCCGAAACCGTCGCCGCGACGAAGCAGCAGGCTGAGGAGGCCGCGCACCGCCAATCGGCGGTGTTCGTCACCCCGCTGAACTCTGCGCCGCCACCTCCGGAGTTCATGGGGCAGACTGGGGAAGCCGGGGGTGAGAACCCCATCCTGGAGAGGGAAGGCGGCGACTCCTCCACGCCGGACGTGATCGTTCCGCCGCCACCTCCGCCGCCGTCTGGGAGCGCGCAAGGCGAACAGCCGGCGGTCCCACCGGTGCCACCTACCGAAGACGAGGCCGTGGCGAGGCTACTCCTTCAAGTCGGCTCGCCAACGCACTGCCGTCTTGAGAAGGCGACTTCGGCGCCACGCCCCCTGGAGACCGGCACCGCCAGCTCGGCGATCCTAGACGCCGAAGCGACGAGCGCCGCGCCCATTGGGTGGGTGCGAGGAGGCGGCACGGGGCCGCTGAACTAGGCGCTTCTGGACGTCCAGACGAAGCTGCAAGCTGAGGGCGACGCGATCCAGAATTGCACCAAGGCATACCTGGCGTCGCGAGCAGCCGTCCGGGTATGCTTTCTCTTTGGTCCTCTTTTTTTTCTTGTTTTGGTTCCTCTCTGTGGGGGCGCGCCAGCGCACCCACTGGGTGTAGTCCCCGAGTTTCGGGTCGGCTGCTGAGCAGGCGGCCCGGAACTCCTATTGGTGAGTTCCGGGTACTTACTTCTGTCTGAAATATTTTGTCACAGGACAACCATAACCTCCGTGTTACTTCCTTCAACTGCAACATTGAAGAGCTGGGCAAGCGGACCGCCGACTTGTTGGAGAGCCGAAGTGAGTTGTTTTTCTTCTTTGCGGGGGCGCGCTAGCGCACCCGCGGGCTATAGCCCCCGAGATTCGGGCCGACTGCTGTGCAGTCGGGCCGGATCTCCCCGGCGACCTTCTTCACTGATGACTTAATGCCTTCTTTCTTCCTTCTCTTCAGAAGCCAATGCTATTCTTCAATAGCAGCCGAGCGAAGCCAACTTCGCGTTGCGCGCCAAGGGGGAGGAGTGCAGCAAGCTCGCCACAGAGCGCGATCTGCTGGCCACTCAATTGGCAGAGTAGAGGTAGCTGCTTGCGAAGACGCAGAAGGAGGCAGAAGAGGCGGAAACCGCCCTCCTGGCCGAGTTCCTCCTGGACTGACAGAGAGGCAATGCTGGCCTCCGGCTTCCATGAGATTGAAGACATTGTTGATGGTGAGTTTCTTTACTTTCTTTCTTTGAGCTGCCAATTATAAATCGTGCCGACTCTCGGTTTTTGACTTGTTTCTTCGTTTCTTCCGTCTTGGCAGACTTCTTCCCTGGGCACTAGCAGGCCGCCATCCAAGCCATCGAGGCTGACCGTGAAGGTCGGAGGGCGGAAGGTGCAGAGATCGCCGCCGAAGCCCCCCGAACCCTTGATGAGCATATCCTGAGCATCGAGGCTCGCCTTCAGCCGACTCACCGGATGCTGCGCCGGCTTCAACGTGTCGGCGCCCAGGCGATTGCCGCCCTGTGGCCGGACATGCAGGCTCCGCGCACTCCCAGTCGGATTGCCGACTGGCTGGAGGTCGCGGCTGGTCGTCTTGAGGCCTGGAAGGGTTCCTCGGCCTGAGCTGGAGCGCGCCGGGCATTGGAGTTTGTCAAGGCGTGGTATCCAGGGCTGGACCTAGACCGGCTGGCCACACTCCGGTCAGAGGCCCAGTCGGAGCTGGCAGCCACGGAAGACGCCCTCGTCAAGCATGTCGTGGCGATCACCGAGTACACCGACACCAGCATCTTCGTCCCCGAGCTGTCTGAAGGCGGCGAGGAGGTACCGCCGGAGTGGTTTGGGATGAACCCAGACTACGGCGAGGACTCGGCAGAGGTGATCGGTTCCAGTGCCGAGGAGGAAGGCGAGGCGGAGGATGGAGGCGAGACGGAAGCACCAGAAGACGGGGCAGACGGCCAGCCTCAGCTCGACCGCGCCTCCAGCAACGAGCCGACTGCCGCCGGAGGCGATCAAGCCGAGACTGCCCGGCCGGCCGCCCCAACGCCTGATGCTGCCGCCTCCTCCGACCCTTCGAATCCGTCTGCCGCTTCCTAAGCTGCCGCCTTATCTTTATTTTATCTGCTTTAGTAGTCTTTGAAGAACTTGTTAATTTGCACAATTCCACCCGCGGGGTGTATTTTGAACTTCTGCTCGAAGATTCGGCCAAGGGCCTATGCTATGTAAATATTTATCCGAATTCTATCTTTTCTTGCTCATTGCTCTTTTGGCTTGTTCTTTACCGCTTTCCCTTAGTTGCCTGTCTTGCCAGTCGGACAGCCGCTCTACGGACTGCTGTTGGATCAAATGCTTGGCTACTTTGCGAAGGCAAGTACTTAGCCATTTTAGAGTCTTTTTAGCAAGTTGAATAGAAGGCGGTGAGCCGACTGCTTAATAGTCGGTTTGCGAAAAGAAAAAAGGAATGCTGGAAGCCGGCTTTAAGCTATGTTCTATGCTTTGAGTCCTTAGCCATTTTTCATGCAAACGCCCATTCTACCTTGCTCCTGTCCACCGTACAGTCGCTCTGCGAGTTGCGGCTTCTGACAGGAGACGGCTTAGGCGCCACACACTACTTGTCCGGCTGCAGGAAGCATTTCATAGTGCAAGGCGGCAAGTCCCCGGGCCGACCTGTCGAGCCCGGTGCCAAGCGGCAATCAAAGAGTAACATACTCGTAGGCATAACTTTTATCATATAGACAAAAGAGGGCAGTCCCCGAGCTCATCTCGGGGGGCCCGAAGTCTTGGTACTTTAATACAAAAGGTAGCATGGTACATACTGTATCAACTGTAAAATCTTCGGAGGAGATTTGCATTCCATGGCCGCTCTGTCTCTTTGCCGGAGTCGTCCCTCTTGCGTGCTCGGGGCTTCTAAGCATCAATCAGGTAGTAGGAGTCGTTGCCCAGCACTTTGCTGATGATGAAAGGGCCTTCCCAAGGTGCCGACAGCTTGTGCTGGCCGGCTGTTCGCTGGATCAGCCGGAGCACAAGGTCGCCTTCTTGGAAAGATCTTGGCTTGACCTTCCCGTTGTGGTATCGGCGCAGGCTCTGCTGGTAGATGCTGGACCGGCTGAGTGCCAACAGCCGGCCCTCTTCCAGCAGATCGACACCGGCTTGACGTGCTTCTTCTGCTTCCTCCTTGGTGTACATGGTGACTCGCGGGGAGTCGAACTCTATGTCCGTTGGGATGTTAGCTTCGGCACCGTAGACGAGGAAGAAAGGCGTGAAGTCGGTTGACTTGTTTGGAGTCGTGCGTAGACTCCAGAGGACGGCTGGCAACTCATCGAGCCAGCAGCCATCCAAGCACTCCAGAGGCTCGACCAGCAGGGGCTTGATGCCGGACAGGATGAGGCCGTTTGCTCGCTCCACCTGGCCGTTTGACTGTGGATGGGCGACGGACGCTAGGTCCAGCCGGATGCCCTGTGTTGCGCAAAAACGGGCCAAGGCGCCTTTGGCAAAATTTGTGCCGTTGTCGGTGATGATGTTGTGTGGTATGCCGTACCAAATTGTGATATCGGAGATGAAAGTCACGGCAGTCGGACCGTTTAGTTTCTTGATTGGCTTCGCTTCTATCCACTTGGTGAACTTGTCCACTGCGACAAGTAAGTGAGTTAAGCCACCTCGTGCCGTCTTGAATGGTCCCACCATGTCTAGACCCCAAACTGCGAAAGGCCAGGCAATGGGGATGGTCTTGAGTGCACAAGCCGGCTGGTGCAGCTTGGAGCTGAACTTCTAGCACCCTTTGCATTTTTGGACCAATTCCTTGGCCTCTTCTAAGGCAGTCGGCCAGAAGAAACTGTGTCGAAAGGCTTTTGCGACGAGTGCTCTTGAAGCCGCATGGTGGCCGCACTCGCCTTGATGGATGTCTTTGAGAATTGCTTGGCCTTGCTCTGGCTCTATGCAGCGCTGGTAGACACCAGTGACGCTGCACCTAACCAGCTCTCTATTGACTATGGTGTAGGCTGCCGCTCGGCATTGTACTTGCCAAGCTGAGGTCTCATCAGTCGGCAGCTCTTTGCTCACCAGGAATTTGAGGATGGGCTGGGCCCATGAGGGTGCTGCTATTTCTTCGACTGCCAGAACTGTGACTTGGACGAGGGCGGCTGGGCTGGGAGGCGGCGGGTTGGAGTCAACAACCGCTTGCTGGGTTAATGAAGTCCTCGGGCCGACTGGCGCGGCTCTTGGGCCGAGTTCTGGAGTCTTCGAGCCCGCAGCCGCAGTCCCCGGGCCGGGTACTGCAGTCCCTGGGCCAGCTTCGACTGTGGCGCCTTTGGATCCATCTGCCAAAATCCTCGTACCGTCTGCTGGGGCTCTGGAGTCGGATCCGACTTCTTCGGGGGGAGCCGGCACGAAGATGGAGTCTGATTCCGGTGAAGGCTTGACAGACGGCTTGAGGAGGCGCTTAAGGGTGACGCCAGATGGTATTGCTTGGCGGGTAGAGCCGATTCGTGCCAAGGCGTCTGTTTGGTTGTTCTTGTTTCTTGGCACATGGAGGAACTCGCACCCCTCGAAATATCCACTGAGTTGCTGCACGAGGAAACAGTAACTCGCCATGTTTGCATCTTTAGCGTCCCAGTCGCCAGATGACTGTTGGACCACTAAGTCCGAGTCGCCATAACACAGGATCCGGCGAATGCCAAGTTCTTTGGCAAGCCGGAGCCCGTGAATGAGTGCCTCGTACTCGGCGATGTTGTTGGAGGCGGCAAAACAGATTTGCAGTGCGTATTTGAGCTTGTCGCCTTTAGGGGAAGTGAGGACGACGCCGGCTCCCAAGCCGGTGCGCATCTTGGAGCCGTCGAAATGCATCCGCCAATGGGTGGAGTCAGGCGCTGGAGGTAGGTACTGGGTCTCGGCCCAGTCGACGAGAAAGTCGGCCAGTGCTTGTGACTTGATGGCGGTGCGGGGCTGGTAGTGGATGCTGTAGGGATCCAGCTCTATGGCCCACTTGGCCACTCGACCAGAAGCATCTCGACTTCCGATGATCTCGGCAAGTGGGGCCGTGCAGACCACAGTGATTGGATGCTCTTGAAAGTAAGGCTTCAATTTATTGGCGGTAAAGTGTACGCCATAGCACATCTTCTGGTAGTGGGGGTAGTTCTGCTTGGAGGCCGACAGTACTTTGCTCAGGTAATATACCGGTCTCTGGACAGGTAGTGCCTTGCCTTCCTCCTTGCGTTCCACTACAATGACCGTGCTGACTACCCGGCTGGTGGCGGCGATGTACAGGAGCATAGGTTCCTTAGGAGTCGGAGCCGCCAGAACGGGTGGAGTAGTCAGCATCTTCTTCAACTGGAGAAAAGCTTCATCCGCCTTGTGGTTCCATTCGAAGAAAGTGGTCTTCTTCATGAGTTGGTATAAGGGGAGAGCTTTCTCGCCCAGCCGACTGATGAATGGGCTGATGGACGCCAAGCAGCCGGTGAACTTTTGTACGTCCAGCAGTCGGCTGGGTACCTCCATCCTCTCAATGGCGTTGATCTTTACAGGGTTGCACTCTATGCCGCGTTTAGAGACCAGGAAGCCAAGGAGTTGGCCGGCTGGTACTCCGAAGACACACTTCTCAGGGTTGAGCTTGATCTGGAATCGGCGCAGGTTCTCAAAGGTCTCCTTGAGGTCTTCCAGCAGTGTTCCACGCTTTTCCGTCTTCACCACCACATCGTCCATGTAGACGTGGGAGTTTCAGCTGAGTTGCTTGAGGAGGCACTTTTGCATGCAACGCTGAAAGGTGGCGCCGGCATTCCTCAAGCCGAACATCATGGTAAGGTAGCAGAAGGCTCCAAACGGCGTGATGAAGGCGGTCTTCAGTCTGTCAGCCGGGTTCAGCTTGATCTGGTGATATCCTGAATATGCATCCAGAAAGCTCAACAGCTCGCATCCGGCGGTGGAGTCTATCACCTGATCAATTCTTGGTAGAGCAAACGGGTCCTTGGGGCAGGCCTTGTTGAGGCTCGTGTAGTCAATACACATTCTCCACTGCTTGTTCTTCTTCTTCAGTACTAGGACTGGATTGGCTAGCCACTCTGGAAACAATACTTCCATAATGAAGCCGGCTGCTAGGAGCCGGGCTATTTCTTCTCCGACAACTCTTCTCTTCTCTTCTGATAGGCGGCGCAGGGGCTGCCTGATGGGCTTTGCATCAGATCGGACATGTAGCTTGTGCTCGGCGAATTCCGTCAGTACGCCTAGCATGTCTTTGGGGGACCATGCGAAGATGTCCCGATTCTCACGGAGGAAATCGACGAGCTCGCCTTCCTATTTGCTGTCGAGGTTTGCGCCTACGACAACATACCTCTCTGGGTGCTCCAGATCCAAGGGTATCTTCTTTGTCTCCTTGGCCGGCTTGAACGAACCCTCAGCCTCCGACTCCTTTGGGTTGGGCGATACCTCTGGCTGCTTGCCGGCCATCACCACAACCCGTTCAAGGAGCCGCTTCTCGGCCGCGATTACCAGGGACTCGGCTAGCCGACTGCTCTCAGCCACACAGGCAGACGACTTCTGGTAGTCGCCGGCTATGGTCAAAATCCCCCTGGAACTGGGCATCTTCATTTTGAGGTAGGCGTAGTGGGGGACCACCATGAACTTGGCCAAGGCAGGTCGGCCAAGTAGTGCATGGTATGGGCTCTCAAGGTCCACCACCTCAAACCAAACCGACTCTCGGCGGAAGTGATCTTTGTCTCCGAAGAGGACGTCCATCAGGATCTTGCCGATTGGTGAGCAGGAAAGCCCAGGAACAATGCCGTGGAACACAGTCCGGCTGTGCTGAAGCTGTCTTTGCTTGATTCCTAATTTCTCCATGGTGTCCTTGTATAGGATATTAATGCTGCTGCCTCCGTCTATCAGAACTCGCAAGAAACGAGCAGCTCGTCTATCCGTGGCAAAGGTGGCATCCAAGACCAAGGCATAAGAGCCCGGACTCGGCATCACCTCTGGGTGATCAGCCCTGCTCCAGCTGATAGGCTTTTCGGACCAGTGCATGAACTCTGGCGTCTCTGATGCTACTGCATTCACCTCTTGTCGCTGCAGCCGCCTGCTGCGTCGATCATCAGCCATACTGGTAAATACCACGTAGGCTCCGTGTTCTTCGGGGTATTCGTCTTGTACTGCGCCGACTGGCCTGACAGCCGGCTGCTGGGGCGGAGGCGGTGGCGGCTGCCCAGCAGGCGGGGGAGGTAGGAGGCCGTCTCCTTTGGCGATCTTGGTGAGCCAGTGGCACTTCCGGGTGGTGTGATTCGACGGCTTCGCGCCGCTATGGAACTTGCAAGGACCATCCAGGGTTTGCTCGTATGAGAAGGCCGGCAACCAGTTGGGCTTGCCACCTTTCTGTCGCTTGGGTGGAGGCTGCCCATCCGACTGCTGGGCTTCAACTGTCGCGACCTGCTGGCTGCTGGAAGCCGGCTGCGGGGCCTTGCGCTTGTGGTCGCTCTGCTGTTGCCGCTGACTGGCATCTCCCGTCGGAGTTCTTGGAGCTTGAGGGGCCACTTTGCCAGTTGCGCTAACTTGAATCTCCGCCTTCATGGAGGAGTCGGCCGTGGCGTACTTGTCTGCTATGATCAGCAGCTCGTCGAGGGTTTCTGGCTCATCGCAGAGGAGCTTGTGCTTGAGGAGGGTGCCTTCTCTGCACCCGGCGGTGAAGTACTCGATAGCCTGCACCTCGTGCATGCCCTCGCATGAGTTCTGAAGCTCGGCCCAACGCGTGAGGTAGTCGCGAGTCGACTCGTCGGGACCTTGCATGCACAAGGAGAGCTGACGAGGCTTGGGAGGACGCTTGTACGTGCTGGTGAAGTTGCGGACGAATGCTTCGGTGAAGTCAACCCAGCTGTTGATGTTGCGGGGCTTCAGGCTGTTCAGCCATGTCTGGGCCGTGCCCTGGAGCATGAGCGAAACGTATTTTACGGCGACACGCTTGTTGCCGTTCGCTATGCTGACAGCCGTGGAGTAGTCGACTAGCCAGTCTTCCAGCTTCACGGAGCCGGTGTACTTGGGCGTGTCTATTGGGAGCGTGAACCCTTTGGGAAAGGGCTCGTCTCGAATGCGGGGCCCGAAACAAGGCGGACCCAACTCGTCTTCTTCTTCCAGCGCCAGGGATCGGTGAAGCCAGTCGATCCGGTGGTGGGCGTCATTTTCCCCGACTCCCTCTCGGCGGCCAAGGCGGTCGCCAAGAGTCGGATGATCAACAGGCGGTGGGGAGACTCGCCTTTCCTTGCGAGAAGGAGGAGGCGGACAGTCGTCCCATCGTTCTACTACTCTCGGGCGGCCGTCTCGGTCGCGCTCTATGGTAATGTGAGTCCGACTGTGGCTGACAGTCGGATCCTTGTCCTTTCTTCCTCGGGAGCCGCCAGTCGGTGTTCGAAACGTCGCGCCTTGGTCTTGGCGAAGGTCGTCGTTTTTCCGCTGCGGCGCCTCTGTGCGGCAGCCGGCCTTGTTCTACGCGGCAGCCGTCTCGAGGAGCCGCTGGACTCGCTCCATCATCAGGCGGCGCTCTTCGCCCTCGAAATTCTCCAGCTCGTCCGCCGCCGCCTGGGCAGCTCGAATGTTCTCCGCAGGTGTAGCGTACACAGGGCGACTTGCCCCGAACAGGTTGGCGATGGCTACGCCGCGCTGCTGGACCGTGCCAAGGCGGTTGGGCCCAGCTGGGGTTGACGAGCCGCCAACAGCACGATCCATCTCTCGCTGGTAGGCTTCTGACAAGCGTCTCATGCTAGCCAGCTTCTTCGCACCTTCGGCGAGCTGAAGGCGGCGCGCCTCCAACGTCTCCGTGTCAGCATCTTCCGGAATGGGCGCAGTCAGGTCTTGTAGCGCCGCGCCAAGTGGGTCATGCGCTCCTCCGCCGGGGAGCTCGTCATGACTGATGACGAGCACCTCGGTGACGGTGCTTCCGCTGCTCTCCGCATGAGGGAGAGGCTCGTCGTAGACCACCACATTAGTGGGGAACGCGTCAAGTGACACGGTGTCGGAGTCGACCAGCATCGGGTCGGTGGAACCTACAGACTCCAAGTCCACGGCAGGCTCGCCGGCGACGTGGAGTTGATCGAGGAGGCCCGCGAGGAGGCTCTCGGATTCGCCCATTCCTGCGTCGGATGCAGGTTCGTCGGAGATGCGAACCTTGCCGACAAGTTCGGCGAGGCGGCTAGCTGCGCAGGCGATCTCAACGCCATGCAGCGCGTCGGCGCAAACTCCATCTGGCATGCCTGGCTGGCTGCGCTCGCCGGGGAGGAAAAGGGTTCCCATCCAGAACAGGTCTCCGGACGACGGTGCACCAGGCCCCACGGTGGGCGCCAAATGTCGGGGGTTGGGTACGACATATGCCAAAGGATGGCTTATCATGGTGGGGGCGAGTAGAACGTCGCCGGTGCCTGGGAACGGGATGAGGCATAAACATGCACGCCGACGAATCTTACCCAGCTCCAGGGCTCTCCGGGGAGATAATACCCCTACTGCTGCTCTACGGGGTCTCCGCATGATCACTATCGCAAAGGGTTTACACGATTGCTCCTTGAGCTGTTTCCTGGAGGTAGGAGAGGGCAAGGCTAGCTCTCTCCCTCCTATATGATCTGGTCTAGAGCTAATGGTTTCCAACCCTTTGCATGGGTGCCCTGGGGGGTTTATATAGGCCTACCCCCTAGGGGTATAATGGTAATCCGGCTGGACGCGGGCCCAGCCGTCAGTGCCTCTGGCCTCCGTCTTCTCTGCGGACTGCTGGGGCCCACCGACTGGTGGGCCCCGCCGACTGGCTAGGTACGGGGCCGACAGGCCGCGTCCGCCGCGGGCGGGTCTTGCCGGCTGCTGATTACTATAGCCATGCTTCTGATGACGCAGGCTTGGTCATGGAGTCGTGGCAACAGCCCCGCCGCCTGGCGGGCGGTCACTATTGCCACTCTCCGTCACATCTGATTAATGGCGCGTGGGCCCCGGGGGAGGATCTGGCCGACTCTCGGGGGCCGACTGGTGGCGCACTTGCCGTCTCCTGGGGTCCCGCTGGCTGGTGGGACCCGCCGCCCCAGGGTTGTACAGACAAGCCGTCGTGGGCGCAGGATTCGGTCCTTGGGCGCTGATGTCAGGGCCGGCACGGCAATAGTGCCACGCCGCACGGAGATCTCCTAGGGTATGGCGCGCTGTGGCCATGCCTGCCCCTGTTAAGGGGCGGGAGCGGGTTTTACTGTAGCCACTCCCCGGTCCTGTCCCTCCCGATGAGGATATGAGGTTTGTTGGAGTCACGGGCCGACTCCCCAAAGTCGGCTTCTCTGGAAGTCACCAGTCAGGAGTCGGCTTATCCTGAAGTCGTCCCCGGGACTTGGCCGCAAGTGGGTAGTCGGTTGCCTTGCCGCCGACTTCCCAGAAGGCGGCTCTTCGTCCTGGGGTCTTGAGGGGCGCAGCCTGCCCCGATGTCTTGAAAGGTTTTGGGGCTCGGGTTAGCCTACCCGTGGCCCATTACTCCGACAAACATATAATCTTCCACCAAATAAAGCATATAGTAATCAACTACAAGATGTAATCAACACTACTAGTCACCCACAAGCACCAATCTATAGTTCCGGTAACAATATTGAACACAAGAGATGAACTAGGGTTTGAGATGAGATAGTTTTGTTGAAGATGTTGATGGAGAGTGCCCTCCCCAAGATGGGAGAGTTGGTGGTGATGATGATGACGATGATTTCCCCCTCTGGTAAGGAAGTTCCCCCGGCGGAATCGCTCCGCTGGAGGGCAAAAGTGCTCCTGCCCAAGTTCCGCGTCGAGACGACGGCGTTCCATCCCAAAAGTCCTCTCCTTATTTTATAGGTCAAAATGACTTATATACCAGAAGATGGGCACCGAAGGTGGGCCAGAGTGAGCACAACCCACATGGGTGCGTTAGCGCGCCTAGGTGGGTTGTGCCCACCTGGTGGTCCCCTCTGGTAGTTATTTGCTCCAATATTCCTCATATATTTGATAAAAAAATCTCCATGAAGTTTCAGCTTGTTTGGAGTTGTGCAGAATAGGTGGCCATACGTAGCTTTTCTAGGTCCAGATTTCCAGCTGCCGGAATTCTCCCTCTTTGTGTATACCTTGCATATTATGAGAGAAAAGGCATTAGAATTTCTCCAAAAAGCATTATTATGGATAAAAACATCATAAATAACAATAAGAAAACATGATGCAAAATGGATGTATCAAGAAGCGAGAAATATTTTTGGATTTTATCCAAGTTTCAAACACATAAGAAGAAAGCAACAAAAAAATAACATGAATTATACAATGGAAACGGATGAACACCGACAACTAGAATGAATGTGTGAACATGAATGTAATGTCGGTGAGAGATACGTACTCCCCCAATCTTAGGCTTTTGGCCTAAGTTAGTCTATGGCCACGGCTGGCCCAGATAATATCCAGAGTTGTAGTTGGGGGTTGTACTCAATTGTAGCCGCCACCGCTTGGCGGGCTGCCTCTTGGAGGCAAGCTGTCTCCCTTGCTCTCTCATACTCATCTACCTCCTCCCTAAGTATGAAATATCTTCGTTTTACTTGAAAGTTAAAGAAGGTAGGAGCAAGAAGCGTACAATAGACAACGCACTGCGTGTCAAAGATGAGTATGTACTAAAAAGGCAACTCGCTTCTCTCAAGAAACTGGAAATGTTCCATAGCATCATAATCAAGGAAAGCAGGTGGCAATGGTATATCATTTTATTTTATTGGAACCCCAAGATGATGAGCTAAACATGTGGCATAAATTCCACCAAAGAAGTCTTCAGCTAAAGCATTATTATGTAACCGCCTTGCAATGATAGCCCCCAAGTTAAATCGTTTAACGTTCATTACCGCACTCTTGAGGACAATAAGATCGGATGCACAAAGGTGGCTATGGTCATGTTTACCGTTAATGCATCTACCTATAAAGAGAGCAAAATAATGTAATGCAGGAAAGTGAATGCTCCCTATAGTAGCTTGTGTTATGGTTCTGGTTTCACCTACAGTAATGCTAGCAAGGAACTCAGCGCAATCAGATTTAAGAGGTACAACATATATGCCCCATTAAATAATTTTGCATGCATCATTAAATTCTTCAAGGTCCATGCTAAATGATTTATCATATAGATCAAATAAAACAGAATGTGTATTGTGATGAACCGAATACTTAAATCTCCGTACAAAGGAATTAGTAAGGTTGTAGTACTGCAAACACTTATCTGACACGAAGTCCGCCAGGTCGACATTATGCACGTGCATATCAAATTCTTCCTTGAAACCTGCACGAGTCATGAAGTGATCCAACGACCATTCACAAGGCCGCACTAGTGCTTCCCACAGTGGTTCAAGGTCTGGCTCACGTATCGCGAGCCTTGGGCATTTCTTCTTCAAGGAACCACCTTGGAACATTTTCTTCCTTTGAAAAATTTCTAAAATTTTTATTGACTCAACATAAAAGTGAACAAAACTCAACAAGGTTGATAGCAACTACTCCCACAAGTATCTAGAGGCTATATCATGTAACAAAACTACTTTGGACCATATAAATTTGACATGCAAGCTCAAGAACATGGTCACCATAGCAGCAAAAATTTACAATATATAAAGCACTAGAACAAAAACTATTTGGACCATTGGAGGAGTCACATACCGAAGAACAATCCCCCAAAGTAGTTTCGGAAACGGAGCTCCTAGCAAGGAGATCGAAAGTGGCAGCAAGATGAGCAAGAACACGGGTTTGAGCAATGGTGTGATTTTTTCTGGAGGAAGATGAAGTGGATGGGTGGCTGGAAAAACTGAGGGGACCTACGTGGGCCCCACAAGACACCTAGGCGCGCCCAGGGGTGGGTGAACCCTGTGGGCTTGTGACTCATAGGTGCACCCCCTAGGGTGTGTTCAGTGCCAAAAATTCTAAAATATTGCATAAAAAATCGTACGAAATTTTCAGGGCCTTTGGTGAAATTTTATTTTTTTGTCATTTTTATTGCATGGATAATTCAGAAAACAGTAAAATAATAGCATTTCTACTTTATTAATTCGAAATAATAGAATGTAAAAAGTGGGTCCAAAAAGTTGTGTTTACTAAATTCATCCATCACATGCCCATCAAAAGGAATCCATTAATAAGGTTGATCAAGTCTTATTAACAAACTTCTTTCGAATGACATGAAACCGGAGAATCTTCGTATAGCACTAGGTTACCTCAACGGGGATATTCATGTCCCCAACAATGAGAATATCACATTTCTTTTTGATAGTAGGAATAGGGAATTCAAAACCACCAATAGCAATTCTTGGAAAAAAATCGATAGAATTGATGCTATTCACTTGAGGTTGTCTCTTCGAAAAGTGTATCGTATTGATAACCCACAAGTATAGGGGATTGTTTGTAGCCTTCTTTTGATAAATAAGAGTGTCGAACCCAACGAGGAGCTAAAGGTAGAACAAATATTCCCTCAAGTTCCGTCATGATCCAGAGGACTTGGAGTGGACGTCAAGAAATGAACAAGGTGTCCACGAGGCAGGGGGCTCGCCTACCCCCCCTCGGCGCGCCCTCCCCCCTCGTGGGCCCCTCGTGGCTCAATCGACCTACTTCTTCCTCCTATATATGTTCACATACCCCGAAAACATCGAGGAGCACCGCGAAACCCTATTTCCACCACCGCAACATTCTGTACCCAAGAGATCCCATCTTGGGGCCTTTTCCGGAGCTCCGCCGGAGGGGGGTATTGATCACGGAGGGCCTCTACATCAACTCCATGGCCCCTCCGATGATGTGTGAGTAGTTTACTTCAGACCTTCGGGTCCATAGTTATTAGCTAGATGGCTTCTTCTCTCTCTCTTTGAATCTCAATACAAAGTTCTCGTCGGTCTTCTTGGAGATCTATTTGATGTAACTCTTTTTGCAGTGTGTTTGTCGAGATCCGATGAATTGTGGGTTTATGATCAAGTCTATCTATGAACAATATTTGATTCTTCTCTCAAATCTTTTATGCATGATTGGTTATCTTTGCAAGTCTCTTCGAATTATCAGTTTGGTTTGGCCTACTAGATTGATCTTTCTTGCAATGGGAGAAGTGCTTAGCTTTGGGTTCAATCTTGCGGTGCTCGATCCCAGTGACAGAAAGGGAAACGACACGTATTGTACTATTGCCATTGAGGATAAAAAGATGGGGTTTATATCATATTGCTCGAGTTTATCCCTCTACATCATGTCACCTTACCCAAGGCGTTACTCTATTCTTATGAACTTAATACTCTAGATGCATGCTGGATAGCGGTCGATGTGTGGAGTAATAGTAGTAGATGCAGGCAGGAGTCGGTTTACTTGTCGTGGACGTGATGCCTATATACATGATCATGCCTAGATATTCTCATAATTATTCGCTTTTCTATCAATTGCTTGACAGTAATTCGTTCACCCACCGTAATACTTATGCTATCTTGAGAGAAGCCACTAGTGAAACCTATGGCCCCCGGGTCTATTTTCCATCATATAAGTTTCCAATCTATTTTTACTTTGCAATCTTTACTTTCAATCTATATCATAAAAATACCAAAAATATTTATCTTATCATTATTATCTCTATCAGATCTCACTCTCGTAAGTGACCGTGAAGGGATTGACAACCCCTTTATCGCGTTGGTTGCGAGGTTCTTATTTGTTTGTGTAGGTACGAGGGACTTGCGTGTGGCCTCCTACTGGATTGATACCTTGGTTCTCAAAAACCGAGGGAAATACTTACGCTACTTTGCTGCATCACCCTTTCCTCTTCAAGGGAAAACCAACGCAGTGCTCAAGAGGTAGCAAGAAGGATTTCTGGTGCCGTTGCCGGGGAGTCTACACACAAGTCAAGACATACCAAGTACCAATCACAAACTCTTATCCCTCGCATTACATTATTTGCCATTTGCCTGTCGTTTTCCTCTCCCCACTTCACCCTTGCCGTTTTATTCGCCCTCTTTTTCCGTTCCCCTTCTCTTTTCTAGTTCATCTCTTTTTGCTTGTTTCTTGTTTGCTTGTGTGTTGGATTGTTTGCTCGTCACGATGGCTCAAAATAATACTAAATTGTGTGATTTTTCCAATACCAAGAATAATGATTTTATTAGCACTCCGATTGCTCCTCTTACCGATGCTGAATCTTGCGAAATTAATGTTGCCTTGCTGAATCTTGTCATGAAAGATCCATTTTCCGGCCTTCCTAGTGAAGATGCCGCTACCCATCTAAACAACTTTGTTTATTTGTGTGATATGCAAAAGGAGAAAGATGTGGATAATGATATTGTTAAACTGAAGCTATTCCCGTTTTCCCTTAGAGATTGTGCTAAAACTTGATTTTCGTCTTTGCCTAAAAATAGTATTGATTCATGGAATAAGTGCAAAGATGCTTTTATCTCTAAGTATTTTCCTCCCGCTAAGATAATCACTCTTAGAAACGATATTATGAATTTTAAGCAACTTGATCATGAACATGTTGCACAAGCTTGGGAGATGATGAAATTAATGATACGTAATTGCCCTACACATGGTTTGAAACTTTGGATGATTATACAAAAAATTTATGCTGGATTGAACTTTGCTACTAGAAATCTTTTAGATTCGGCCACGGGAGGCACTTTTACGGGAATCACTTTAGGAGAAGCTACTAAACTCCTAGATAATATTATGGTGAATTATTCTCAATGGCATACTGAAAGATCTTCTAATGAAAAGGTGCATGCTATAGAAGAAATCAATGTTTTGAGTGGAAAGATGGATGAACTTATGAAATTGTTTCCTAATAAAAGTGTTTCTTCTGATCCTACTGATATGCCTTTGTCCACTTTGATTGAGAATAATAATGAACCTATGTATGTGAATTTTGTTGGTAGGAACAATTTTGGTAATAACGCGTATAGAGGTAATTTTAATCCTAGGCCGTTTCCTAGTAATTCCTCTAATAATTATGGTAATTCCTACAAAAAATATTATGGAAAGTTTAATAAGATGCCCTCTGATTTTGAATCTAATATTAAAGAAATTATTAGCAAAAGAGTTTCATGCTTTGATTGAAGAAAAATTGTCTAAGATTGATGAGTTGGCTAGGAACTTGGATAGAATTTCTCTTGATGTTGATTCTTTGAAACTTAGATCTATTCCACCTAAGCATGATATCAATGAGTCTCTCAAAGCTATGATAATTTCCATTGATGAGTGCAAACAAAGAACTGCTAGGATGCGTGCTAAAAAAGATTGCTTTGTGAAAGCGTGTTCTTCTAGTTTCCATGATAATAAAGATGAAGATCTAAAAGTTATTGATGTCTCCCCTATTAAATCTTTTTTTTTCAATATGAATCTTGATAATGATGGGATTAGAGATGAGTCAACTTTAGTTAGAAGGCGTCCCAATGATTCGGAGTTTTTAGATCTTGATGCAAAAATTGATAAAAGTGGGATGGAAGAGGTCAAAACTTTAAATAGCAATGAACCCACTATCTTGGATTTCAAGGAATTTAATTATGATAATTGCTCTTTGATAGATTGTATTTCCTTGTTGCAATCCGTGCTAAATTCTCTGCATGCTTATAGTCAAAATAAAGCTTTTACTAAACATATTGTTGATGCTTTAATGCAATCTTATGAAGAAAAGCTTCAATTGGAAGTTTTTATCCCTAGAAAACTTCATGATGAGTGGGAACCTACTATTAAAATTAAGATTAAAGATCATGAATGATTTGCTTTATGTGATTTGGGTGCTAGTGTTTCCATGATTCCTAAAACTATGTGTGATTTGCTAGGTTTCCGTGAATTTGATGAATGTTCTTTAAACTTGCATCTTGCGGATTCCACCATTAAGAAACCTATGGGAAGAATTAATGATGTTCTTATTGTTGCAAATAGGAATTATGTGCCCGTAGATTTCATTGTCCTTGATATAGATTGCAATCCTACATGTTTTATTATTCTTGGTAGACCTTTCCTTAGAACGATTGGTGCAATTATTGATATGAAGGAAGGGAATATTAGATTCTAATTTCCGTTAAGGAAGGGCATGGAACACTTTCCTAGAAATAAAATTAAATTACCTTATGAATCTATTATGAGAGCCACTTATCAATTGCATACCAAAGATGATAATACCTAGATCTATCCTTGCTTTTATGCCTAGCTAGGGGCGTTAAACGATAGCGCTTGTTGGGAGGCAACCCAATTTTATTTTTGTTTATTGATTTTTGATTCTGTTTTTTAATAAATAATTCATCTAGACTTTGTTTAGATGTGGTTTTATTCTTTTAATTAGTGTTTGTGCCAAGTAGAACCTTTGGGAAGACTTGGGGAAAGTCTTTGCGATCTTTCTGTAAAAAACAGAAACTTTAGCGCTCACGAGAATTGCTGCCATTTTTTACTGGAGAGTGATATTTAGTTAATTATTTTTGAAGATGATTAATAGATAAATTCATCACGTCCATCAGTTCATTTTAGAATTTTTGGGGTTCCCGAAGCATTCGAAACCTACGGATTACTACAGACTGTTCTGTTTTTAACAGATTATGTTTTTCGTGTGTTGTTTGCTTATTTTGATGAATCTATGGCTAGTAATAGAGTTTATGAACCATAGAAAACTTGGAATACAGTAGGTTTAACACCATTATAAATAAAGAATGAGGTCATTACAGTACCTTGAAGTGGTGGTTTGTTTTCTTTTACTAACAGAGCTCACGATATTTTCTTTTAAGTTTTGTGTTGTGAAGTTTTCAAGTTTTGGGTAAGGATTTGATGGATTATGGAACAAGGAGTCGCAAGAGCCTAAGATTGGGGATTCCCAAGGCACCCCAAGGTAAAATCCAAAGACAACCAAAAGCCTAAGCTTGGGGATGCCCTGGAAGACATCCCCTCTTTCGTCTTCGTCCATCGGTAACTTTACTTGGAGCTATATTTTTATTCACCACATGATATGTGTTTTGCTTGGAGCGTCTTGTATGATTTGAGTCTTTTCTTTGTAGTTTACCGAAATCATCCTTGATGTACACACCTTTTGGGAGAGACACACATGAATTGGAATTCATTAGAATAGTCTATGAGCTTCACTTATATCTTTTGAGTTGGCTAATTTTTGCTCTAGTGCTTCGCTTATATCTTTTAGAGCACGGCGGTGGTTCTATTTTATAGAAATAATTGATCTCTCATACTTCACTTATATCATTTTGAGAGTCCTTTAGAACAGCATGGTAATTCACTTTGGTTATAAATTATAAATCCTAAGAGAATTTGGATGCTTCATAGTTGTTTTGAGATATAAAGATGGTAATATTAGAGGTGTGCTAGTTGAGTAATTGTGAAATTGGTGAATACTTGTGTTGAAGTTGGCAAGTCCCGTAGCATGCACGTATGGTAAACGTTGTGTGACCAATTTGAAGCATGGGGTGTTCTTTGATTGCTTTCCTTATGAGTGGCAGTCGGGGACGAGCGATGGTCTTTTCCTACCAATCTATCCCCCTAGGAGCATGCGCATAGTGCTTGGTTTTGATGACTTGTAGATTTTTACAATAAGTATGTGAGTTCTTTATGACTAATGTTGAGTCCATGGATTATACGCACTCTCACCCTTTCATCATTGCTAGCCTCTTTGGTACCGTGCATTGCCCTTTCTCACCTTGAGAGTTGGTGCAAATTTTGTCGGTGCATCCAAACCTCGTGATATGATACACTCTATCACACATAAGCCTCCTTATATCTTCCTCAAAACAGCCACCATACCTACCTATTATGGCATTTCCATAGCCATTCGGAGATATATTTCCATGCAACTTTCCACTGTTCCATTTATTATGACAAGCATCATCATTGTCATATTGCTTTGCATGATCATGTAGTTGACATCGTATTTGTGGCAAAGCAACCATGCTTAATTTTTCATACATGTCACTCTTGATTCATCGCAATCCTGGTACACCGCCGGAGGCATTCACATAGAGTCATATTTTTTCTAAGTATCGAGTTGTAATTCTTGAGTTGTAAGTAAATAAAAGTGTGATGATCATCATTAGAGCATTGTACCATGTGAGGAAAGGATGATGGAGACTATGATTCCCCCACAAGTCGGGATGAGACTCTAGACAAAAAAAGAGGCCATAAAAAAAGAAGGCCCAAATAAAAAAAGAGAGAGAAAAAGAGAGAAGGGACAATGTTACTATCCTTCAAAGTAGCACCATGATCTTCATGATAGAGAGTCTCTTATTTTGTTACTTTCATATACTAGTGGGAATTTTTCATTATAAGAACTTGTCTTGTATATTACAATGATGGGCTTCCTCAAATGCCCTATGTCTTCGTGAGCAAGCAAGTTGGATGCACACCCACTTAGTTTCTTTAGTGAGCTTTCATATTTATAGCTCTAGTGCATCCGTTGCATGGCAATCCCTACTCTTTGCATTGACATCAATTGGTGGGCATCTCCATAGCCCATTGATTAGTCGCGTCAATGTGAGACATTCTCCCGTTTTGTTTTCTCACACAACCTTAATCATCATATTCTATTCCACCCATAGTGCCATGTCCATGGCTCACGCTCATATATTGCGTAAAAGTTGAAAGAGTTTGAAAAGGCTAAGTATGAAACAATAGTTTGGCTTGTCATCGGGGTTGTGCATAATGGGAGCATTTTGTGTGATGAAAATGAAGTATGGCCAAACTATATGATTTTGTAGAGATAAGTTTTCTTTGGCTATGTTATTTTAATAAGACATAATTGCTTGATTAGCATACATGGAGTATTACTATTTCTATGTCAAAAAAAAACTTTTGTCTTGAATCTTTCGGATCTGAACATTCATGCCACAATAGAGAAAAGTACATTGAAGAACATGCTAGAAAGCATTCCACATAAAAAATTCTGTTTTTATCATTTACCTACTCGAGGACGAGCAGGAATTAAGCTTGGGGATGCTTGATACCTCTCCAACGTATCTATAATTTTTGATTGTTCCATGCTATTATATTATCTGTTTTGGATGTTAATGGGTTTATTTTACACTTTTATATTATTTTTGGGACAAACCTATTAACCCAAGGCCCAGTGTAAATTGCTATTTTTTTGCCTATTTCAGTGTTTCGTAGAAAAGGAATATCAAACGGAGTCCAAACGGAATGAAACCATCGGGAGCGTGATTTTTGGAACAAACGTGATCCAGAGGACTTGGAGTGGACGTCAAGAAAAGAACGAGGCGTCCACAAGGCAGGGGGCGCGCCCTCCCCCTCGTGGGCCCCTCGTGGCATAACCGACCTACTTCTTCCTCCTATATATGTTCACATACCCCCAAAAACATTGAGGAGCACCACGAAACCCTATTTTCACCGCCGCAACCTTCTGTACCCAAGAGATCCCATCTTGGGGCCTTTTCCGGAGCTCCGCCGAAGGGGGCATTGATGTCTACTACACAACCTTCTTCTTGTAGACGTTGTTGGGCCTCCAAGTGCAGAGGTTTGGAGGACAGTAGAAAATTTCCCTCAAGTGGATGACCTAAGATTTATGAATCTGTAGGAGGCGTAGGATGAAGATGGTCTCTCTCAAGCAATCCTGCAACCAAATAACAAAGAGTCTCTTCTGTCCCCAACACACCCAATACAATGGTAAATTGTATAGGTGCACTAGTTCGGCAAAGAGATGGTGATACAAGTGGTATATGGATGGTAGATGAAGGTTTTTGTAATCTGTAAATATAAAAACAGCAAGGTAACTAATGATAAAAGTGAGCACAAACGGTATTGCAATGCATTGAAACAAGGCCTAGGGTTCATACTTTCACTAGTGCAAGTTCTCTCAACAATAATAACATAATTGGATCATATAACTATCCCTCAATATGCAACAAAGAGTCACTCCAAAGTCACTAATAGCGGAGAACAAACGAAGAGATTATGGTATGGTACTAAACCACCTCAAAGTTATTCTTTTTGATCGATCTATTCAAGAGTCGGTAGTAAAATAACAAAGCTA